>NC_092127.1:188758903-189066709 GCF_043159975.1 Macaca nemestrina
GTAGTCCCAGCTACTCGGGAGGCTGAGGCAGGAGAATGGCGTAAACCCGGGAGGCGGAGCTTGCAGTGAGCTGAGATCCGGCCACTGCATTCCAGCCTGGGCGACAGAGCAAGACTCTGTCTGAAAAAAAAAATAATAAAATTAAAGATAGAATTACAGTATGATCTAGCAAATCTACTCTTAGGTATACATGCTGAAGAGAATTGAAAACAAGTATTCACACAAAAACATGCAGAATTATTCATAATAGCCAACAAGAAGGAGTAAGGCAAATGTTGATCAGCTGATGAATGGATAAACATAATGTGGTATATCCTTAAATGGAATATTTTTGAGCCATAAGAGGAATGAAGTACTGATACATACAGCAATATGGATGAACTTTTAAAACTTTATGTTAAGTGAAAGAAGTCTGTCAGAAAAGGTCACATATTGTATGATTTCATTTATATGGACTGTCTAGAATAAACAAATCCATAGATATGGAAAGTAGATTAGTGGCTGGAGAAGGGAGTGGAATTGAGAGTGACTGCTAACAGGTACAATGCTTCTTGCTGGAGTGATGAAAACGTTCTGGAATTAGATAGAGGTATGGTTGCCCAGTATTGTGAATATGCTCAAGTTCAATGAATTGTACACTTTAAAATGGTATACTAGTTTATTCTCACACTGCTATAAAGAAATACCAGAGGCTGGGTGCAGTGGCTCACGCCTGTAATCCCAGCACCTCTGGAGGCCGAGGTGGGCGGATCCGAAGTCAAGAGTTTGAGACCAGCCTGGCCAACATGGTGAAACCCTGTCTTTACTAAAAATACAAAAATTAGCCCGGTGTGGTGGCGGACACCTGTAGTCCCAGCTACTCCGGAGGCTGAGGCCGGAGAATGTCGTGAACCGGGGAGGCGGAGCTTGCAGTGAGCGGAGATTGCGCCACTGCACTCCAGCCTGGGCGACAGAGCGAACCTCCGTCAAAAAAAAAAGAAAAAAAAAGAAAGAAAGAAGGAAAGAAGGAAGGAAGAAGGGAGGGAGGGAGGAAGGAAGGAAGGGAGGAAGAAAGGAAGGAAGGAAGGAAGGAAGAAAGGAAAACCTGAAACTGGGTAATTTATAAAGAGGACAGGTTTAATTGGCTCATGGTTCTGCAGGCTCCACAGGAGACATAGCGGCTTCTGCTTCTGAGGAGTCCTCAGGAAGATGTCTCATCTGGCGAGAGCAGCAGCAAGGGATGGTGGGGGGTGCTACACACTTTTAAATGACCAGATCTCGTGAGAAGTCACTATCCCGAGAACAGCACCAAGTAGACGGTGCTAAACCATTCATGAGAAACCACCCTCATGGTCCAGTCACCTCCCACCCGGTCTCACCTCCAACAATAGGAATTTCAATTTGACATGCGATTTGGGTGAAGGACACAGATCCAAACTGTATCACATCTTGAATTTATATTATGTGAATTATATCTCAATAAAAATATTGGAAAAATAATAAAAAGAGGGCAAAGGAAAGAACAACAAATGTAAACAAACACCATATATGGTTGATCCTTGAACAACATGGGTTTGAGTTATGCAGGTCCTCTCACATGTAGGTATTTTTCAATAAATATATTGGAAAAAATTTTGGAGATTTTCAACAATTTGAAGAAAGCTTGCAGAAGAAAAACTTGTGTGGCCTAAAAATACTGAAAAAATTAAGAAAAAGATATTTCATGAATACCTAAAATATATGTAGAGACTAATCATTTACTACCATAAAATATATACAAATCTATTATAAAATGTTAACGTTTATTAAAACACACACAAACACAGACTATATATGGTGCCATTTGAAGTCAAAAGAAACGTAAACAAATATGAAGATGCTGTATTCAATTGTAGCTGCATGAAACTTAGTATATATTGTACTACTGTAAAAATTTCATAGCCACCTCCTATTGCCGTTGTGAGCTCAAGTTTTTCGAGTATCTGCTTAAAATGCCATGTGATGCTAATAATCTCCGGGTGAGCAGCTTGTTGCCCTACTAAATGTGTATCACCCGTGAATAGTGATCTCTTGCAGTTCTGGGATATTTTTCATCATGTTTAGTGCAATACTTTGAAAAACACCATGAGACCTACACAAAGTGCTAAGAGTGATGCTGGAAGTGCTTCCAAGAAGCAGAGAAAAGTTCTGACATTACAAAGTTGAATTGCTTGATATGTACTTTAGATTGAGGTCTGCAGGGCAGTTGGTTGCCTGCCATTTCAAGAAAAAGGACCAATGTAAAAAGAGGGAGTTTTGTGAAGCCATTGGCGTAGCTACACCAGCAGGCATGAAAACCTTGCACTTTTTGTGAAATACCTTTTATCTCACATTGAAAGTGCAGCTGTTATATGGGTGCAGGATTGCCACAAGGAAGGCATACCCATAGCATGTAATGAATCAAGAAAAAGCAGTCACTATATGAAAACTAAAGCAAAAGGAAGGTGAAGGATCTAAAACTGAAGAATATAACGCCAGCAAAGAATGGTTTGACAATTTCAGAAAGAGGTTTAGCTTTAAACATGTCAAGTTAACAGGAGAAGCGCTTCTGCCAACCAAGAGCCAGCAGGTGAGTTTCCAGACACCATTAAGAAAATCACTGGTTGGCATGGTAGCTCATGCCTGTAATCCTAGCATTTTGAGAGGTTTAGGTGGGAGGTTTGAGCCCAGGAGTTCAAAGTCAGCCTGAGCAACATAGCCAGATATTGTCTCTACAGAATATTTTAAAAACTTGTTGGGCATGGTGGTGTGCACCTGCAGTCCCAGCTACTCGGGAGGCTGAGACAGGAGGATCGCTTGAGCCTGGGAGTTCAGGGCTACAGTGAGCTGTGTTTGCGTCACTGCACTCCAGCCTAGGTGACCGAGAGAGACCCTGTTGCTATAAAAGAATACACTATACAATACTTATAACATACAAAATATGTGTTAATCTATGGTTTATGTTATTGGTAAGGCTGCCAGTCAACAGTAGGCTACTAGTAGTCAAGTTTTTGGGCAGTCAAATTTGTACACAGACTTCTGACTGCATAGGGAGTTAGCACCCCTAACTCCCACATTGTTCAAAGGCGTATATGTTTTCTGCCCTCAGTGATGTCTGATTCAACAGTGCAATCTTAGGGCGAGTATAGCATTTCATTAATTCATCCAGCCTGCATTACTGCACACTACTAGTTGCCAGGCCCTGCTCTGGGCACTGTGGGCTCAGAGAGGAATGACACTGGACTCAGAGAGGAATGAGATGCAGGCTCTTCCTTGAAGAGCTCACTGCCTGGCAGGTGAGTGACGTAAGGTGGTGCTAATGGCACTGAGACCAGGTGCTCCTTTAGGGATGAATTCAGGGGGGCAGCTACAGCTCTGACTGGCAGGAGAGGGCTATAGGAATGAGGGCTAAGGACATTTTCATGAGGATATATTTATGGCTGGGGTTCAGGTTCGGGTGGGTAAGGGCAGGCTGGGAAGAGATCACCCAGCCTGGGGTGGGCGAGGTGGGTGGATCACTTGAGGCCAGAAGTTTAAGATCAGTCTGGCCAACACAGCGAAACTCCGTCTTTACTAAAACTACAAAAACCAGCTGAGCATGGTGGTGCACACCTGTAGTCCCAGCTACTTGGGAGGCTGAGGCAGGAGAATCGCTGGAATCTGGGAGGTAGAGGTTGCAGTGAGCCGAGATTGTGCCACTGCACTCCAGCCTGGGTGACACAGCTTGACTCAGTATGAAAAACCAGCAAACAAACTGTAACAGGGTTCATTTATTAAAACACTATATACTGGTCTCTTCTGAGTTCCAGACCTTGTACTTGACTTTGGGTAAATGGTGGTGAGTAAAAGAGACATGTCACCACCTGCATGACCGACCCTTTGATTGCGTGATTAGAAGTCTCTGTGGCAGCATGGCTCACAATGAGTAATATACATGATGTGTTTCAGTAGCCAATGCCAATGGAATGGTTAAGTCATTTGGGGACATAGTATGATGGAACGTTATTAATCATTCAAAGTAGTGTTCATTGACAATTTTGATGTCATATGTTCAAGATTTAAGTGAAAAAGCTGGTTACATACGAAGTGGAAAAAATTGCTACTGGATATTATATTAGTGATTTCATGGGGTGTGTAATTATGAAGATTTTCATTGTCTTCTGTGTCTTTTTCTGTATTTTCTATTAGAGAAATATTTTTCTACAATGAGCATACTCTGTAATAGTAAAAAATTGTTGAAAACATTCTAAGAATATTTTCCACAGTGAGCATGTGCTGTAACATAGTAAAAATGTTGTTTAAAACATCATTCTAAGACAGCTAAAACTTTGGCTTTACCCTAAAATATCCTTTTAGAATTTTCAGACAGCTAGGATGAAGTGTAAAGGGAGTAGTATCGCAGTGCTTCAGATTTTTTGCACTTTCCTGTTAAAAATACTAATAAAACATTCTCTCCTCTCCCAGCATGATAGGCTGTTGGTAATGTTGCACAAGCCAGCAGGCGGTCAGCATTTCTGCATCCCCACTGTTGGGAGTGGCCCTGCGAGCCAAGGAAATTGATCTGCATGTTTCCCATACTCCAGATGGCCTTTTGACAACAAAAAGCAAACATTCCAACAGTCACCATGCACATCCTCTCAATTAGACTCCCTCCTCCCACCCTGGGTCTGTTGGAGGGGCTGCATTATTTCTAGATCTTTACTTTGAATTTGAGGTGTGCCTTTGGCCAGCGACAATCTTAGTGGTGTTTTTTGTTTGGTAATTCTTAGGACCTTGGCATCTATGGCACCTACCGGAGCCAGTCGGGAACACCCTGAGGCTTGCCTGAGCTTGTGGGAAGGGGGAGGGTGGCGTTTACATTTGTCAGCCCATCTTCAGAGACCCCCAGCTCACTTTGCAGATGGGCACTTCTTTGCCACCAAAGGAAGAGCCTGGGTGACTGCCAACAGGCAAAAAGGAAGGAGCAGATATTAACACTTGTAGTAACTAAGATTGATTTCCAAGGTGTTGGCCATTTGTAAAGGGAGGAAAACACCAACATTTATGGAGCTCCTGCTAAGTGCCAGGCACTCCACATGGAAGCCCATTCAATCATCACAGTGTACCTACGAGGTAAGACTATTTATTCTTCCTCTACAGAAGAGGAAATTGAAGCTGAGAAAATAAGAAACTATCCACTGGCCAAGTGGCAGAGGTAGGATTTGCACCCCAATTGGTCCAATTCTTCTTCTTGTCCCAACTATTGCTTTATGGATGTGAAAAGTTGTTTATTTAAATTACTTTCTTGCCCATGGTATTTTTATTGTGGAATGGAAAAGGGAATGTAAAAGTGGCCATTAACTAACTAGGGAAGCCTGTCTGCTTTCTGCCGTAAATGGACGTGGACATGCTTCGTTCGTGTTTGTTGAATGAATGAATGATACACTTCTAATGCATATAACTTGAAAATGGCACAAGTGACTCTTCTTTTTATTCCTTGTATAGAGTTTACTCTTTGTTCACAGTTTGCTGAATTTAAATGAATCCATCCAATTTCTTTCTTGCTCAAGAGAACACATTAGCTTCATTTAGAAGGATGCTGTTTCACCAGAAATGTCTACACAACAAGAAAGAAAGAGCCCTTACTTGTTCCTTGGCAGATTGCTAGGATCTTACCAAACATCTCCTCTCTCTCTCATGTGTTGTCCTTGATGTTTTAGCTTCCAGACACTGGATAGCCAAGAAGGGGAGGTCAGGAGCTTGGTTCTTTTCATGAAGTGACATACGAATCTTAGTCTCTAACTTGGATGACTCCAATCAGACTCTTCAGAAGGGCCTTTTTTTTATGGTTTCTGAAAGACTTACATGTTAACAGGACTCTAATCACTAACTCATTAATCATGTCAACATGTGATTTAGATGTTGCTTCAGTCACTAAGTAAGGAGGGCAGTGTATCAGTTAGCTATTGCTGCATAACAAATTGCCCTGAAAACCAATGGCTTAAAACAATAACCTTTTAATATTACTTAATGTGTCTACAAGTCAGCTGGGGAGTTCTGCTAACCTGGGGTAGGGTTAGATCATCTCAGAGGGGTTCACTCATGTCTCTGCAGTCAGCTGGTTGTTCAGCTAGGTACTGGCCAGTCTATAATGGTCTTGGCTGGGATGTATCATCTATTCCACATGATCTCTTATCTGCTAACAGGCTAACCTGTGCTTGGTCGTCGATAGTGGCAGGGTTCCAAGAAACATCACTCCCATTATATTTTATTGGTCAAATCAGGTCTCCAATTCAGCCTGAATGCAAGTAATGCAGAAATAGACTCCATGTCTTGATGTGAGGACCTGAAAAGCTGCATTGCACATGGTGTGGTATGGAAAGCAGTGAAAAGTGTTAAAGACAGTGATTTGGAGCAGAAGGAGTTATGTTTAGTTATGTTTACAGCACTACAGGAAAGGAAACAGGGAGTTGGGCTCTGTATGTATTATTCATGTAACAGGAGGACCCTGGGAACGAGTATGCCCTGGGGCTAATCACCACCCCAGCATCTCTTGGCTGAGAATGAAAGTTATTTCCTTGGTTACAAAACCCACTATCAGCAGCAGAGAGTGAGTAGAAATGCTGTCCTAGGAGTTTCATCATGAGTATGTGGTATGCATGTGTGTGCTAAGCATTTGAAATAAATCTCATGACCGCATGCTTGAAGTGTACCAGTTCCTTCTCATAAGAGTTCTGTAAGGAGGTACTGCTAGCTCCACTTTGTAGGTGAGTAGATTGAGACTTCTCAAGGTGAAATCACTACTTAAGGTCACCATAGCTAAGTGTAGTCCATGATTCTAACTTCCAGTTTCTGAAGCCAAAGACTCTTCCCTCTTCCTGTCTCCCAGCTGTTCTCTCTTTTACAAGCTGCTTTGTTAGTAGGAATGCAGTCATGTACCCTAGTAACTCAACGGCATGGGGTGACATATATAACACAGCCTTGCCCTGATGTGATTATGGGACCCAGGGAAAGAAGATGCTATCAGATTCAGCATCCATTGGAATATGTTCAGCACTACTGTATGGAAAGAGGGAATATCAGTATCCTATTGCTGCCATAACAAACTACCATCTCCAGTGGCTTAAAACAACACACATTTATTTTCTTGCAGTTCTGGAGGTCAGATGTCTTTTGTCTACAGTGTGTTTCACTAGGCTAATAACAAGGTGTCAGAAGGGATAGTTCTTTCTCGAGGCTGTAGGGGAGAACCTATTCATTGCTTTCTCCAGTTTCTAGAGATGCCCATATTTCCGGGCTCATGACCTTCTGTCTTCAAAGCCAGCAATGGCTGTTTGAGTTCTTCTCACACCCCATCACGCTGACTCAGTCCCTTAGGATTACATGGGGTCCACTCAAATAATCCAGGATAATCTCCTCATCTGGAGGTCAGAGATTGACAGCCTCAATTCCATCTACAACCTTAAGTCCCCTTTCCCAGGTCCTAGGAAGTAGAATGTGGGCATCTGTGGGGACCTTATTCTGCCCACCATAGAGAGATTGTGCTAAACCGACAAACATAGATGAATTGAAGCATCTATCAGCAAGACTTCTGCAGTCGTGTGTGTGTGTGTGTGTGTGTGTATGTGTGTGCACGTGCACATGCACATATGTGATGTGTTCACAACTAAGTGGAGTAAAAGGCTGCCTGTGAAAAGTGGTGTGGCAGGGTTATGCCCAGGAGTTAGGGGAGGGTCATGGAAGAATATTGCTTCAAATTTTGAGTGGTGGGAAGGTAGACAGAAGCTTTGTGATGGAGGTGGTCTATGAACTTGGCCTTGAAGGACAGATAGGATTTGAATAAATTTGGTTGGGAGAACATTCTAGGCAAAGGAAATATCCCAGAAGCACAGTTCCTACCAACAGAATGAGTGTTGTACTGTAGGTATATGTGGTGATACCCAGCTTGGCTGCCTTCTAGGGACAGCAGGCACATGAATGAGAGGAGTGCCTGTTCTGCTCATGAGCTCCCGGGTTTCCAAGGGGGACCTGTCTGAGCCAGGGTGGGCAGCCAGCACCCAGCTGTTGTCCTGCAGGAACCTGAGCCAGGAGTGACCAGATGCTTGGTTTTCTGAAGAAGCCAGAAATCTGCATCTTTATTTGAAATGTTCAGATTTTAAAAGTTTATGTTTAATTCAGTTCTTAAAAAAAAATAAAACACTGAATAGGTCAAATAGAAATCAGAGGGTCTCCATTTGTAACCTCTGAAATGAGGCACAGAGAGGTGGAATGACTTGTCAAGGCCACACAGCTGAGAAGTGATAGAGCCAGCACAGTGAGCAATCCCTCTTGATGCCGCTGCAGATTCCACGGCCACCGTGAGCCTCCTCTCAGAGATGGATGGGCTGTCGTCTCTGGGCCGCAGGAGGTGTTCAGACCAAGAGAGGGTGGCCACTGGCTAGAGAGGCAGTACTATAGGAGCACTGCTGCGGAAGGACAAGGTTACCCCTCCCTCCCTCCCTCCCTCCCTTCATTCCTTCCTTCCTTCCTTCCTTCCTCCCTCTCTCCTTGCCTTCCTTCCCTCCTTCCTCCCTTCTTCCTTCCTTCCCTTCCTTTCTCCTTCCTTCCTTCCCTCACTCCCTCCCTCCTTCCTTCCTCCCTCCCTCCTCCTTCCTTCCCTCCTTCCTCCTTTCTTCCTTCCTTCTCTTCCTTCTTTCCTTCCTTCCTTCTTTCTTTCCTTCCTTGCCTGCTCTTTCTTTTCTCTCTCTCTTTCTCTTTCTTTCTTTCTTTCTTTCTTTCTTTCTTTCTTTTCTTTTTCTTGTCTTTCTGTCTTTCTCTCTCTCTTTTTTCCTCTTTCCTTCTTCCTTCCTTCCCTCTTTTCCTTTCTTTCTTTTCTTCCATTCTTTCTTTCCCTTCCTCCCTTCCTCCCTTCCTCTCCTTTCCTTTCCTTTCCTTTCCTTTCCTTTCCTTTCCTTTCCTTTCCTTTCCTTTCCTTTCCTTTCCTTTCCTTTCCTTTCCTTTCCTTTCCTTTCCTTTCCTTTCCTTTCCTTTCCTTTCTCCTTTCCTTTCTCCTTTCCTTTCTCCTTTCCTTTCTCCTTTCCTTTCTCCTTTCCTTTCATTTCTTGGATCTCACTCTGTCCCCCAGGCTGGAGTGCAGTGGCACAATCATAGCTCACTGCAGCCTCGAACTCGTGGGCTCAACTAATCCACCTGCCTCAGCCTCCTGAATAGCTGGGGCTCTCAGCTAATTAAAAACATTTGATTGTAGAGCTGGGGTTCTCACTGTGTTGCCCAGGCTGCTCTTGAACTCCTGCCCTCAAGCAGTGCTCCTGCCTCTGCCTCCCAAGTTGTTGGAACTGATGGCATGAGCCACCATGCCTGATTCCAGAGGACAAGATTTTTTTCAGCCCTCAGAGATGCTGTCATTGCAGGAATATTTGGGGCACACACAGTGGCTTCCCGGGAGGGTCTTCACTGTTCCACATCATGACATCGGGGACGTTCATTTAGGAATGGGATGTACTCTAGTTGTTTATCTGAAAGAAAGAGAGGAGAGACAAAAGAAAGGACAAAGAGGGAAAGAGGCAGGAGAAGAAGAAGAAAAATAAAAGAAAATTACTTCTTTTGTCAATGCCTAAAGAAAAGGCATTTGGCTCACAAGAAGGGGATGGGTAATTAAGACCATCATTGCTATGAAAGTTCACTGGAAATGCTGTTATTTTTTCAAGAATGGAATGATAGAAATGATTCCTTTATCATTTTTTCTGATACAATAGAAATTTTATTCCATCTTGTACCCCGATTACAGGCTCTAATGACTTAGGCTTCCGAAAGAGTTTTCTTTCTTTATTATTTTTTTAAATTCAAAGCATTTCTTTAATTTGCATTTCCACCCTCTGGGCTGTGTGATGATAAAACTGCAACCAGAATTCCTGTCCAATGTGAATTGTAGATTAACACTTAGAAGCTTGGCTTTTAAGCAAACACATCCTGTCAGTAAAATTCAGTTTTGTAAATATGCCTTGCTCAATGGCATGTGGTAGTTAAAATCCTTCAAGTGAGACAGGCCTGAGTTAATTCATTCAACAGACATTTATTTATAAAGTAACCTTCCATCCTGGTTTGCCTAGGACCATCCTGTTTGTCCAGTGTCCCCTCAGGTTCGTGTCCTCTTCTGTTCTCACTTGTGTCCTGGTTCAAACAATAAAGTGTGTGGTCATGCTGATTATGGTGGCATGGCTCTCAGTTCAGAGATAAGGAGTGAACTAGTCAGATGATCCCTGTCCTTTCCTGGTAGAACCCCCTCATATAGCCCTCTGACCCTGGGCAAGTTACTTCGCATCACTGTGCCTCAGTTTCCTCATTTGTAAAATGCAGGTAGTTATATCTGGGATGTGGCAGAACAAGCACAGTAAACAATCCTGGGCTCTTGATGATCCTGCTGATTCCATGGCCACCATGAGCTCCTCTGGACCACGGGAGGTGTTCAAACCAAGAGAGGGTGGCCACTGGCTCGGGAGGCGGCCCTGCTCTGGCACTGGCTAGAGAGGAGCACTGCTGTGAGACTACAAAGCTCTTTCTTTCCTTCCTTCCTTTTCTTTCTCTTTCTTTCTTTCTCTCTCCCTTCCTTCCCTCCCTCCCTCCCTCCCTCCCTCCCTCCCTCCCTCCCTTCTTTCCTTCCTTCCCTCCCTCCCTCCCTCCGTCCGTCCCTCCCTCCCTCCCTCCCTCTCCTTCTTTTCTTCCTTTTTTTCTTTTTGACAGTCTCACTCTCTTTCCCAGGCTGGAGTATGCAGTGATGCGATCATGGCTCACTGCAACCTCTGCCTCCTGGGTTCAAACCATTCTCCTGCCTCAGCCTCCCAAGTAGGTGGGATTACAAGCATGCGCCACCACACCTGGCTAATGTTTTTTAAAAAAAATTTTAGTAGAGATGGGGTTTTACCATTTTGGCCAGGCTGGTCTCGAACTCCTGACCTCAAATGGTCTGCCCAACTCGGCCTCCCAAAGTGCTGGGATTACAGGCAGGAGCCACCACGCTCGACCTCTCTCCTCCCCCTCCCTCCCTTCCTTCCTTCCTTCCCTCCTTCCTCCCCTTCCCTCCTTCCTCCCCTTCCCTCCTTTCTCCTCCCCTCCCTTCTCCCCTCCCCTCTCCTCCCCTCCCCCCTCCTCTCTCCTCTCCTTTTTTCCCCTTTCCTTTCCTTTTCTTTCTTTCTGCCAGCATCCATGTACTGGCTGCTTTGACCAGCTCATAGGAGGAGAAATGTTCAAATGTACCACTCCAAATGTCTTTACATTTGTGGGGAAATTGTGAGACCTCAGGTGTGATCAAGTAAAATTGCCTTTAGAATCCTTCATGGATTTGGGGATCCACGAGTAAGATTACTGTTTTGTAAAAGATTTTAAAAATGAAATGTGTCAAACACACAGACGAGTATAGAAATAATATAACACACACCCGTGTACCCTGCCCTTATCTTACGAAGTGAAACATAGACATGGTTAAAGGCCCATGTTTGCCACATCCGAATGCTTCTCCCTTCCCAGAGCTTACCTTGAGCATTTCCATGCAGGTTTTTATTTTTCTGTCTAATGTTATATAACCCAGAGGGATATGTCTTATTTTTAAACTCTACCGAACTGAAATTAGATCATTTTGAATCTTGTTTTTCTCACTCCCCATTATTTTTAATGTTTACTCATATGATGCAGTTCATTTAATTTAACTGCTCTACAGTGTCACCTGTGATTATGGCATAATTTATTGACTCATTCCCTTATTGACACTGGATGGGAACATTGTTGTTTGGGTTTCCTTGTGCACATCCATGGGAGTTTCTGTAGGGTGCATACTGTAGGATACACTCTGAGAAATGGTAGAATTCCTGGGCCACAGAGTTTGCCCATCTTGGAATTATTTGTTAATTACAAGATATTAACAAATTACTCCATAGTGTGGTAATTTGCATGTCCACCTACAATTTTAGTAGCTGTCGTTTACACAGATGTAGCCCACATGTGAATGATTTAGGACTCCAATTGTTTTTGCCAGTACGACGAGTATGAAATGGTGTCTCATTAATTGCATTTCCTAATACTAGTGAAATTGAGCCTCTTGTGAAATAGTGTTCACTCAGATACCTCAAGTGGCAAAGGATATTGACCATATGCTTGCCCATGTTTTTCTAATAGGTTGAATCGTTGAGTAGCATCTATAATAAAAGACATCTTTGTCTTATTCCTGACTTTGGTGGAAATGCCTCGAACGTTTTAACATTAAGAATGATGTTGATTAGGCCGGGCGCGGTGGCTCAAGCCTGTAATCCCAGCACTTTGGGAGGCCGAGGCGGGCGGATCACAAGGTCAGGAGATCGAGACCACAGTGAAACCCCGTCTCTACTAAAAATACAAACAATTAGCCGGGCGCGGTGGCGGGCGCCTGTAGTCCTAGCTACTCAGGAGGCTGAGGCAGGAGAATGGCGTGAACCCGGGAGGCGGAGCTTGCAGTGAGCCGAGATCGCGCCACTGCACTCCAGCCTGGGCAACAGCGTGAGACTCCGTCTCAAAAAAAAAAAAAAAAAAAAAAAAAAAAAGAATGATGTTGATTGTAAGTTTTTGATATTAACTATTGATATGGTTTGCCTGTATCCCCACCCAAATTTCATCTTGAATTATAGCTCCCATAATCCCCGCATGTCGTGGGAGGGGCCAGATGGAGATAATTGAATCATGGGGGTGTTTTCCCCGGTCCTGTTCTCATGATAGTGAGTAAGTCTCACGAGATCTGATGGTTTTATGAAAGGGAGTTTTCCCTGAACAAACTCTCTGTCTGCCGCCATGTCAGACATCCCTTTGCTCTTCCGTCATCTTCCACCATGATTGTGAGGCCTCCCCAGCCATGTGGAACTATGAGTCCATTAAACCTCTTTCTTTTGAAAATTACGCAGTCTCAGGTGTGTCTTTATTAGCAGCATGAGAACAGACTAATACAATTATTATGAGGTTAAGGAAGTTAACTCTGTTTCTAGTTTGCTAAGTGTTTCATAAAGCATTATCATGGATACTAATTCCAACTTTTAAA
The DNA here is from genome assembly GCF_043159975.1 of Macaca nemestrina. NCBI lineage: Eukaryota > Metazoa > Chordata > Mammalia > Primates > Cercopithecidae > Macaca > Macaca nemestrina. Next base: position 188,771,937 of record NC_092127.1, read on the forward strand.
TAAAATATTACATACAGAAAAGTACATAAGGCATAAATATAAAGCTTGATACATTTTCAGAAAGTGAATATATACATGTAAGCAGCAGCCAATCAAAGTACAGAACATTAACAGTATAATTCAGAAGTCCCTTTCATGACTCTGTCTTCTTCTCTGAGGTCATTCTTATCACAAATTGTAACACTACTGCTTAGTTTTGCCTGTTTTTGAACTTTATATAAATAGAATTATGAATGCATATTAGTTTGTGCCTTGCTTTGTTTCTTCAACATGTTTATAATGTTCATGCATGTTGCATGTAGCTTTAGTTTGTTTATTTCCATTGGAGTTCCATTGTAGGACTATACTACATTATATTTTTCTATTCTGCTCTCAGTATGTATTTGATAATAGAACAGCACTCGTTGTTTGAGTATATGCCTAAGAGTGAAATTTCTAGGTCATAGAGTATGCCTGTGCTCAATTATCTAAAGCATTTGCAGGAATTTACATTTTTGCTTGTGGCATAAGAGGGATCCCTTTGCTCCATATCCTTACTGACAATTGTTGTTGTCTGACATTTTAAATTTTAGCTACTGGTAGGTGTGTAGTGACATCTCATTGCAGTTTTGATTTACATTTTCTATCATTAATGATGTTGAAGCCTGGGTGCAGTGGCTCATGCCTGTAATCCCAACACTTTGGGAGGCTGAGGTGGGAGGATTACATGAGGCCAGAAGTTCAATACCAGCCTGGATACCAGAGCAAGACCCCGTCTCTACAAAAATAAAAACTAAAAAACTAAAAAATGATTTTAAAATAATATTGAATAGCTTTTTATATGATTATTTGCATTTAGATGTCCTCTTTAGTGAAATACCTGTTTAGTCTTTTTTCCAATTTTTCTATTGAGTTTATCTTTCTTATTGATGAATAGGAGTCCTCTGTATACTCTGGCTGTAACTTCTATCACTGAGATCTTGGCTCTATGATATAAATATCTCCTCCTATTCTATATTGTGCATTTTTACTCTCGCTGGTGTCTTTTGACGAACAGATGTTCTTTAAGTTAATCTAATGAATTAATTTTTTCCTTAATGGTTGCTTTGCCTCCTCTAACGTTGTGAAGATATCACAGATAACAGAAGTATAGCCTTTTTGTATTAATTGCCCATTTTCCCCAATAGATTGAATGTTGAGTAGCATCAATCATAGAGGACATCCTTGGCCAGGTCTGGTGGCTCATTCCCCTAATCCCAGCACTTTGGGAGGCCGAGGTGGGGGGATCACTTGAGATCAAGAGTTTGAGCCCAGGCTACCCAACGTGATGAAACCCCATCTCTACTAAAAAAAAAAAGAAAAAAAGAAAAAATAAAAACCTGGGCATAGTGGTGTGTGCCTGTGATCCTAGCTACTTGGGAGGCTGAGGCAGGAGAATCACTTGAACTTGGAGGCAGAGGTTGCAGTGAGCCGAGATCACACCACTGCACTCCAGCCTGGGTGACAGAGCGAGACTCTGTTTCAAAAAAACCTTTTTTTTTTTTTTTTAAATCATAGAGGACATCTTTGTCTTATTCTTTATGAAAATGCTTCTAAAGTTTTAACATTTGCAATGATGTTTAAAGTTTTTTTTATTTTATTGCCAACTATTACCGTGTTAAGGAAGTTTACTATATTCTCGGTATTCCCCTAGAAAACTTTGGTTTTAACATTTATACTCAGATCTATAACCTACTTGGAATAGATTTTTGCAGAGGTGTAAAATAGAGGTCTTTATCATACTTAATAAAATAAACAATAGTTACTTCATGTCATTCAGTCCATATTCAGATTTCCTCCATTGCTTAAAATATGCCATTTATAGACTGTTTATTGAAATCAAGTCCAAACATAGGTCCATTCATTCTGTTTCTTAGATCCTGCTCCTTAAGTTTCATTGTCTCTTTTAATCTGTAATAGTTGTCTCTCTTTAAATATTACTTTTCCATATTTACTTGTGTAGAGGGCCAGTTGTCCTGAAAAATGTTTCATTTACTAGATTTTATTATTGCTTCCCTGTGGTGTCTTTTAACTTGTTCCCCTGGCCCTTAAATGTCCTGTTGAATCTAAATTATATATAAAGTGTGGATTTGATTTAAATTGAATATTTTTCAGCACGAATTCCTCACTTGTGCTATACATCGTATCCAGTGTTGAGTTGTATCACTTTTCGTGATCCTAAAGCAGGGTTCCGCAACCCCCAGGAACCCGGCTGCACAGCAGGAAGTGAAAGGCAGGTGACGCTTCCTCTGTATTTACAGCTGCTCCCCATGACTCTCACATTATCACCTGAGTTCTGCCTCCTGTCAGATTAGCTCCTGCATTAGATTCTCATAGGAGCACAAACCCTATTGTGAACTGTGCATGCGAGAGATCCAGGTTGCGTGCTCCTTATGAGAATCTAATGCCTGATGTTCTGTCACTGTCTCCCATCACCCCTAAATGAGACCATCTAGTTGCAGGAAAATAAGCTCAGGACTCCCACTGATTCTACATTATGGTGAGTTGTGTAATTATTTCATTATATATTACAGTGTAATAATAATAGAAATAAAGTGCACAATAAATGTAATGTGCTTGAGTCATTCTGAAATCATCCTCCCCTTCCCCCGTCTGTGGAAATTGTCTTCCACAAAACTGGTCCCTGGTGCTAAAAGGTCGGGGACCACTGCGCTGAGGGCTTGATCAGGGAATTAGGTAGAGGCAATCTTATGAGGGTAAAATCCCTTATCAACTTTCCACCTAGTAGTTTTACCAGGCATCAGTGACCATTGCTAGAATTGATTATTAACAAGAATTACAAAATGGTAACATTTAATATATCATTCTTTCTATATTTTGTAAGTGAAAGAACTTTACCTCATCGTCTGCTATTTGGTTCCCTGAAATAAAATTCATCCCAGAATGGCAGAATAAATGTTTAAGTATTTCCCTTTATTGATGAAATTTCAAAGAAGTTGGTATCTTTACAAATTCCAGTGTTATCCCGTGAGTTTTTTTCTCCTGTTTTATAATTGAGGCTCATGTGAACTCATTTTTTTGTAAATTCCATGTATTTTAATAAATTGCAATCTTATTTTTATATAAATGTTTATTGAAGCATAGCAAACACACAGATGACTGCACAAATTATTAATCTACAACTTGAGGTAGTCCTCAGGGTGAACACACCTTTATAATCACTGCTCATATCAATAAATGCAACATTACCAGGCCACAAGAAGTCCCTCTCATACTCTTTTCCACGTAGCCACTCCTGAGGTAACCACTGCCCTGATTTTACCACCATTATTTAGTAATTTTCTGGTTTGGAACTTGATAAATGGAAACTTGTGCTATGTCACTCTTTTGTATCTTACATGTTTCTGGTGATGATGACCTGTACTGATTCACAAAGTTGTAGACTGTTTTTGCTGCTACATTGTATACCAGTGTTTGAATATATTGCAGTCTGTCCATTTTGCTTCTGAGGCAATTTGGATTGTTTTCAGTTTGAGGCTGGAATCAATCTTGTATATGTCCTGCACGTGCTCTTTGCTGTACCCACAATTTTTTGGATATTCATTTTGGAGGGGAATCGCCAGCTCATGTGTACATTCTCAGTCTTGGTTGGCGCTGTTAAATGGTTTTCTAAAGTGCCCTTCTCATGTTTGGGTGTTGAGGTTATGCTGATCTCATAAAACACGTTGGGAAATATTCCCCCTTTCTGTTTTCTGGAAGAGTTTACTTAATGTTGTTGTTTTTTATATTTCCATGAAAGAGTTCTCCATGGAGGCCATCAGAACCTAAAGATTTATTTGTGGCAATATAGTTAATTTTAGATTCAACTTCCAGGTAGAGGATTATTCATATTTTCTACATTTTTTTTTGTTAAGTGGTCCAGTGACTTGCAGAGTGGGTGGTTCAAGTTCATGTGGTATTCCAAATGTTTTAGACTTCAGGATCTCCTGAAAGCCTGAAATCTGCCAATGCTGTGAGTCTGTTGACTCCACAAAGTAGGCTGTTTTTCTACCCTCTAAAATCACAAGTAGAAATCATGAGCAAAAACAGGAGAGTGGCTAAAACAATAATTAGGGAAGAATAGTTATGTTAAATCTGCAGCACTCATTAGTCTTGAATAATGCAAACCTTAAATGGCAATTTCTATGCAAACACGCCCAAGGCTGGAGCTGCGTAAGGCTGCACTCTGTTACTGACCTGCCAAAGACCACTGCTGAGGAGGATTTTTCTCTTTCCTTCTTAATTGCCATAGTCTCCCCAGCTTCCTTGTCCAATTAATGCAGACTAAAGCCACATTCTTATCCAGAGCCTTGTCCAGCAACAAAACTATGTGCTTTATTATCCTGTGAGCCCTGACATCTCAGAATCTCAGGATACGAGACCCAGAAGCAACTTTCCAGGTGTCATGCACAGCTGCCTCATTTTTCTAATGAAAAAACTGACTTAAGAGAAGGGAAAGGCAAATGGAGAGGACTAGTTAGCTATTCATTCATTCATTCATTTATTCATTCATGTATTCATCTGATATTTATTGAACAACTATTTTATGGTAGGCACAAAGGACACAAACAGGGACGAATGCTTTTGCTAAAGACCATGAGCTAACAAATGAATACATAAAAAATTAGCAAACATAATATGTACTAGGAAAGAAAAATACAGAATGCTGTGATAGAAAATGATGTGCGTGTCTACATGACCAGAATTAGGAGCAAGGACCATATATGATCGTCTCAGTAGGTACAAAAAAAGCAGATTGATAAAAAGCTAGATTTTATAAAATCCAGCAATCCTTCATGATAAGAGCCCTCAATAGGCTAGATATAGATGGAACATACCTCAGGATAATGAGAGCCATGTATGGTGAACCCACAGCCAGCATGAGGAAAAGTTGAAAGCATTTTCCCTAGAGACTGGAATAAGGCAAGTTCCGCTATTCAACATAGTACTAGCAGTCCTAGCTAGAGCAGTCAGGCAGGAAAGAGAGATAAAAGGTATCCAAATTGGAAAAGATGAAGTCAAATTATCTCAGTTCTCTGATAACATGATCGTATACCTAGAAAACCTTGAAGACTCCTCTAGAAGACTCCTAAACCTGATTAGCGACTTCAGTAAAGTCTCAGGATACAAAATTAATGTATGAAAATCAGTAGCCCATTTCTGTATATCAATAACATTCATACTGAGAACCAATCCCATTTACAGTAGCCACAAAAAATAAATACCTGGGAATACATTTAATCAAGGAGGTGAAAGAGCTCTATAAGGAGAACTGCAAAATACTGATGAAAGAAATTGTAGACAATAAAAACAAATGAAAAAACATCCTATGCTCATGAATTGGAAGGATCAATATCATTAAAATGAACATATAGCTCAAAGTGATCTACAGATGAAATTCATTTCCTATTAAATTACCAGTGTCATTTTTTACAAAATAAAAAAAAAATCCTAAAATTCATATGGAACCAAAAAAAAAAAAAAAGAAAAAAAGCACAAATAACCAAAACACTCCTGAGCAAAATGAACAGATCTAGAGACATCACATTGCTTGACTTCAAATTATACTACTAGGCCATGGTAACGAAAACATCATGGTACTGGCCACAAATAGACACATGTATCCATGGTACGGAATGGAGAACTCAGAAATAAAGCCACATACCTGCAACCAACTTATCTTGGACAAAGTCGACAAAAATAAAAAATGGGAAAAAGACATCCTATTCAATAAATGGTACTGGGAAAACTGGCTGATCTTAACTGGAAGAGTGAGGCTGGACCCCATCTCTTACCACATACAAAAGTTAAGTCAACATGAATTACAGACCTAAATATAAGACCTGAAACTGTATAAATCCTAGAAGAAAACCTAGGGAAATGCTCTTCTGGATATCAGCCTAGGCAAATAATTTATGACAAAGACCCCAAAAGTAAATGTTACAAAACAAAAAATAGATAAACGGGACTTAATTAAACTAAAAAGCTTATGCATAGCAAAAAAAATAGTCAACAGAATAAACAGACAACCTACAGAATGGGAGAAAATATTTACAAATTATGCCCCCAACAAAGGATTAATATCCAGAATCTACAAGGAACTCAAGCAACTCAACAGGAATAAAACAACACCATTAAAAGCTGAGCAGAAGACATGAAAATACATTTTTGGAAAAAAAAAAAAGCTTCCACAAACACATAAAAATTCTTAACATCACTAATCATCAGAGAAATACAAATTAAGACCACATTGAGATATCATCTTACATCAGTCAGCATGGCTTTTATTAAAAAGTCAAAAACAACAGATGTTGATGTGGATGTGGAGAAAAGCAAATGCTCATCCACTGTTGATAGGAATTCAAATTAGTTCCACCCTTATGGGAAACAGTATGAAGATTTCTCAAAGAACTAAAAATAGAATGACCATTTGACTCAACAGCCCCACTGCTGGGTATCTGCTCAAAGGAAAATAAATTATTACACAAAAAAGACACCTGCACTTATAGGTTTAGTGCAACACTATTTATAATAGCAAAGCCACAGAACCAATGTAAGTGTCCATCAGCAGTTAATCAGATAAAATGTGGTGTGTGTGTATATACACACACTATGGAATACTATACAGCCATGAAAAGGAAAAAAAAAAAACACATTATGTCCTTTGCAGCCACATAGATGGACCTGGAGGCTATTATCCTACATGAACTAAGACAGAAACAGAAAATTAAATATAACTATTACATGTTCTCACTTATAAGTGGGAGCTAAGTGAAGGCTACGCCTGGACATAAAGATGGAGAGAATGGACTCTGGAGACTCCAAAAGGGGTTGGGAAAGGGTTGAAAAATTTTCTATTGAGTAGAACATCCAATATATGGATGATGGATACACTGGAAGCCCAACCCCGTCATTATGCATCTAATACCCATGTAACAAACAAGCATATGTACCCCCGAATCTAAAATTAAAAAAAGAAAGAAAGAAAACAATGTGCATGGACCTCCTTGATGATTGTTTCTCCGTTTGGGTTTCCTTACAAGCAGATTCTGAGACAAGGATCCATGTGCAAATAGTTTGTTTAAGATGTGTGGTCCCAGGAAACATATGTAGGAAGAGAAGTGAGACAGGGAAGGGAAAGCAGCAAATAAAGGAGGTGTTATCATGCAGGTACCACTGTGGGCATGTACAGACTTTAGTAAGCAGTGCACAACAGGTCTTTAAATCATCCCAACCTTTGTTTAAGAGACTTGGGACATTGACCCACCCATGTCCATCAGTCACCAGGTAAGAGCTACTCTCAGAGTATTTGAATCCCAGACATTTCTCACCTGCTGTGCAGGGCAGAAGTGGTTCTCACTACAAGATAATGACCTACAGCAAAGAGAGAGGCAGATACTTGCAGTGTGTGGATTGAAACAGTAAGGACAGAGGGGAGATGGGTGGGGGTGTCTGCTGTGAGATTGTATTTGTCAGCATTCTCCAGAGAAACAGTCAATGGAATGTAGATCTGTATAGAAAGAGATTTATTATGAGGAATTGATTCATGTGTTCAGGAGACGAAGACATCCCAAGGTCTGCAGTCGGCAAGCTGGAGAGCCAGGGTGGTGCTGGGGTAGGTCCAGTCTGAAAGCCTCCAGGCTTGAGACCCAAGAAGAGCTGACATTTCAAAGCTGAGTCCAAAGAGGGTTGATGTCCTGGCTCAATGCAGTCAGGCAGGAGTCACCTTTTACTGAAGGAAGGGTCAGCCTTTAGTTGTCTTCAGACTTTTAGCTGATTGGAAGAGGGCCACCCACATAGGGAGTCAGTCTACCAATTCAAATGTTTATCTCATTTCCAAACCCCTTCATTGACACACTCAAGATAATGTTTGATGAAATATCTGAGCCCCCCACGTCCCAGTCAAATGGGTGTACAAGTGAACCATCACAAAGCTCATCCAAGAAAGCTTCTCTGTGAAGGAAAAATCTAAGCTGATATTGGAAAAATGAACCACAGTGGGTTCACAAAGAGCTGGCGAAGAACATTTCAATAGAAAGGAAGAGAAGAGTGATATGATCAGTTTTGCCATTTAACAACATAGGTCATTAGTCAGTATGGCTAGGTTATGCTATGCAGTAAACAAACCCAAAACCTTAATAGCTTATAATGAGAAATACTTATTCTTCACCCATACTATGTGTCCACACAGATCAACAAGTAGCTCTGTGTGCTGCATTCATGCAGTGTCTTCGTCCATTTGCACTGCTATAACAAAATATAGCAGTATAGGTGAAGAACATTTCAAAAGAAGGGAAGAGAAGAGCTTGGCTTGCTCTGGAGGTTGACAGACGAGTGTGACGGACCAAAGTGAACAAGATTCATGTATTCAAAAGATATTATTGAATACTGACACTGTACCAGACACTGGGGATAAAGAATGAACCAAACAGGCAAATATGCTACTTCTTAAGGGAAGAGACTGACAATAACCAAAGAAGGAAAATGTATAGTAGATGAGATGGAGCCTCTGTCAGCTGGGGTCCTGAGTGCTGTCATCTGAATGTCTGTATTCCCCCCAAATCCTTACATTGAAACCTAATCCCCAGTGTGATGGTGTTAGGAGGTGGGGTCTTTTGAGAGGTGATTAGGTCTTGAGGGTGGAAACCTCATGAATAGGATTAGTGTGCTTATAAGAGAGGCCCCAGATAGACCCCTCGTCCCTTCCACCATGTGAGGACACAGCAAGAAGTTGGCTATTTATGAACCAGGAAGCAAGCCCTCATAAGACGTTGAATCTACCATACCTTGATCTTGGATTCCCCAGTCTCTAGACTGTGAGAAATAAACTTCTGTTGTTTATAAGCCGCCCAGTCTATGATATTTTGTTACAGCAGTGCAAATGGACTAAGACGCTGTGTGAATGCAGCACACAGAGCTGCTTGTTGATCTGTGTAGACACGTAGTACGGGTGAAGAATAAGTATTTCTCATTGTAATCTATTAAGGTTTTGGGTTTGTTTGTTACATAGCATAACGTAGCCATACTGACTGATGACCTATGTTGTTAAATGGCAAAACTGATCATATCACTCCATTTCTTTAATGTACACATACTTTCTTCTACTACTAAAAACCCTGTAGGGTTCAACATTGCCCTCAATATAAGAAATAACATGCTTATCAAAGCCTGCACAGCCCCGCATGGTCTACTCCTGCCTACCTGTACTAATCTATTTTCATGCTGCTGATAAAGATATACCCAAGACTGGCCAATTTATAAAAGAAAGAGGTTTAATGGACTTACAGTTCCACATGGCCAGGGAGGCCTCACAATCATGGCGGAAGGCAAGGAGGATCAAATCACATCTTACGTGGATGGTAGCAGGCAAAAAGGAAGAGAGCTTATGCAGGGAAACCCCCCTTTTTAAAAAACCATCAGGTCTCTTGAGACTTACAATCACGAGAATAGCATGAGAAAGACTCGCTCCCATGATTCAGTTACCTGCCACTGATTCACTCCCACAACACATTGGAATTGTGAAGGATACCATTCAAGATGAGATTTGGGTGGGGACACAGCCAAGCCATATCACTACCTCATCAGCATCATGTCTTTGACCACTCCCATTCTCTCCAGGCCAGTCCCACCTGAACCTGTCACTCTCCTTCCCATCTCAGTGTCTTTGAACTTGCTATTCCTGCTGCTTGGAATAGATTCTCATACTTTCCCCAGTTCCACCCCTCCTGCCCTTCATTCTGACTACTTTGCCCAACTCCTACACATCCTTCTGGTCTCAGCTTAAAGTTCACTTCTTCAAGGAGCCTTCCTGGACCCAGATATATTTCCTCCCGTAAAACATCTTCTTATAGCACCCCTTCTCCGAATCTCAGGTGAAATTCCTGTTTAGTGTCAGGCGTCCTCTTAGCTATCGGGCTCACCAAAGCCAGAGATGATGTCTGTCTTATTTCTCCTGGTGTCCCCAGAACGTAGCACTGACAGTGACAAAGAGTGAGCTCCCAGTAAATATCCGTTAAATGAATAAGTAAAAGGTTCTTCTGGCACTTTCCCACTAGACTGTTTTAATTAAATGCCAGGTTTTCTTTTAAAGGGAGTCTTGAGCAGAGACATATAACTTACTTTTGTTCAGTTCAGATCTTTTCAAACAACTCGCTCCCGTCTTCCAATAAAAGGGAGACGTTCATATCCAAGCAGTACATCTCCAGAACGTGCCATTCCTCCCGCAGGGGCCATGTAACTGTTCAGGAAGCCATGTAGTGCTCTAACCGGGAGAGCCCAGGCTCGTTATTCCACGGGGTGGTGCCCTGCTGCATGTCACAGGTTGGAGCCTGTCATTCGTTCCTCAGCACCCTGCAGCCTAAGCCTCTTCCCATACCCTGACCCCATATGATGAACAAGAGCGGGGAGAGAGCCACTGTTCAAACAACTTTGCAGAGTTACGGGCTGCAAGAAAACCTGCTCGACGTGGGGGAGGGCCCCTGGAGACATTCTCTCAGACTCTGTCATCTGTTTGCAAAGATAATAGTGAAATTATGACTTATTTTGTTGGAAGCTAAGGGATTTGGGCAATTCTCTGTGAGTGTGAGATCTCAAGCTGTCCTGCATTTTTGGTTGAGTTTACTGTGTTGGCTTATTATCCAAATGTGATTGTCACTCTCTAGATGGGAGGAACTCAGTCTCCAACTCGTTGGAACTCTCTGATGCCCAAAGGACCTCACACAATGATTTGCACACATTGGATTAAGCCCAAGCCCAGTTCTAATCTCTGCATCAGCATGCTTCCCAGAGCCCCTGCCCTGGGAAAAAAAAAAAAATCAGAGTTTGTGGGGTAGACACGCATGTGTGAGCTTGAAAAATTGCTTTCCTACAGCATTACAGGAAACATTTGAATTGGCTCGGTAGGCACTTTAAGTATAACAGGATGGCACATATGAGCATCTGAACAAAGACAAAGGAGAAAAACAAAGACAGAAATGTGTCAGGGGCAAAGCTTGAAATGTGCATCTTAAAAGCCTTCTTCCAGATTTGAGCTTCCTTGAGGGCAACTGGGAAAGTGCAGCCTGGGACGTTATCCACACAGGGAAACCAGTCCCAGCGCAGAGCAGTGCCTGACCCCTGCCGAGGGAGGAGTTTCTCCTAGGGGTGCCACAGGACACGTCCTCAGGAGAGCTGGTGCTTTGCTGGTGGTGGAAACTTGGCAATTCATTTGACTCCTCATTAAATCAAGGACAAGCATCTCTGCTCTTTTCCCCTCCCAGGGCTGCCATGAAGGTCAAATAAAGGTGAAAATGCTTTCTGAATCAGAGAGAACGACACCAGCATGAAACATTATTATCTCTATGAAATTGATAGTATTAATTAACCTTTCCGAGCTTCAGTCATCTTAACTGTAAAATTGAGGGTAATCAAAACCTCACCAGGGTTTTGTAAGAATGTAAATCTTCTGCTACATGGCAGGACTGCTACTAACTTTAATTCTCTCCCTCCTTGGCTTTCTTTCCTTCATTAAGCGGGAGAGTCGGACCCTCAGACTAGGGAGGGTGAGTGGATCCAAATTAGAGTAACATGGTTTCCATTTATTGACTCTATTAAACACCGCTCGTGCATCAGTTGCTCTATATACTCACTCAGATGTTTGTGTGCGTGCACACACGGGATGTTTTCCTACATTACCTGCAAGCAAGGCCAGCTTTATGGTGTGTGACCTGGGCAGTCACACAGGCTCTGTAGTTAGAACGGCCCCATGCTTGGTTTAATGCTCTGTCATCACCATCTTACACTTTGTAATAATTTTTTGTTGTTGTACATTTTATTTTTATTTGAAAATAAAATTTGTATATATTTACAGTCTATGGCGTGATGTTTTGATGTACATATATCTGTGGAATAGCTCAGTCAAGCTAATTAATATACCTATCAACTTATATACTTATTTTTGGGGTTAGAACACTTAATATCTACTCTTAGCATTTTTCAAATATAGAATATATTGTTTAACCATAGTTGCCATGATGTATAATGGATCCCTTGAACCCATTTTGCCTCTCTCTCCATTGACCAACACATCTCCATTGCACCCTCCCCACGACTCTCCCCTTAGTCTCTGGCAACTACCATCTACTCTTTGCTTCCGTGAGTTCAGCTTTTTACAAGATGCCACATATAGGTGAAAAATTTGTCTTTCTCTGTCGGCCTTATTTCAATTAACATAATATCCTCCAGGTTCATCCATGTTGTTGCAAATGATAGGATTTCTTTCTCTTTAAAGCTGAATAATATTCCACTGTGTATATACACCACATTTTCTTTGTCCATTCACCTCTTGATGGACACCTAGGTTGATTCTGTATCCTGGCTATTGTGAATAAGGCTGCAGTGAACATGGGAGTGCAGCTACCTCTTTAATATACGGAAATGATCTCATTTCCTTTGGATGTAATACTCAGAAATAGAACTGGTGGATCATATGGTTGATCAGTTTTTCTTTTTTTTTTTGAGGAAACTCTATGCTCTTTTCCATAATGGTGGACTAATTTACTTCCCCATCAACAGTAGGTAAGGATTCTCTTTTCTCCATATCCTTGTCATCTTGCTACCTTTCCTCTTTTTGACAATAGCCATCCAAACGAATGTACGGTAATATGTCATCATGGTTTTAATTTGCATTTTCTTGATGATTAGCTGTGGTAATCATCATTTTTGTTTGTACCTATTGGCCATTTATACGCCTTCTTTTGAGAAATGTCTATTCAGGCCCTTTGCCCATATTTTTAATTGTGTTATTTGTTTCCTTGGCTGTTGACTTGTTTGAGTTCTTTATGTATTTTGGATATTAATCACTTATTAGATGCATGGCTTGCAAATATTTCTGCCAGTATACAGGTTGTCTCCTCACTTTGTTGATTGCTTCCTTTGCTGTGCAGGAGCTTTTTAGTTTAATGTAATTCCATTTGTGTATTTTTGCTTTTGTTTCCTGGGCTTTTGGTGTCATGTCCAAAAACTCATTGCCAAGTCTAATTCCAATGAGTTTTCTGCCTATGTTTTCTTCTAGAAGCTTTATGGTTTCAGAGCTTACATTTAAGTCTTTAGTTCAAGTTAATCTTTGCATATTGTGTAAGACAAGGGTCCAATTTCATTATTCTGCATGTGGATATGCAGTTTTCCCATCACTATTTATTGAGGAGACTGTCCTTTCCCCATTATGTGATCTTCATCTTTGTTGAAGATTATTTGACCATAAAATCATAGATTTATTTCTGGTCTATTTTGTTTCACTGATCTATGTGCTTTTTTTTTTTTTTTTTTGCCAGTACCATCCTATTTTGATTACTATATATTTGTAGCGTATTTTGAAATCAGGTAGTGTGATGCCTCCAGCTTTGTTCTTCTTGCTCAAGGTTGCTTTAACTAGTTGGGGTCTTTTGTGGTTCCATTTGAATTTTAGGATTCAATTTAGGATTTCTATTTCTGTGAACATTTTTCTTTGGAATTTTGAAGAAATTGCATTGAATCTGCACATCACTTTGGATAGTATGGACATTTTAAGAGTGTTGACTCTTCCAATCCATTAAAATGTTTACTCTTCCATTTGTTTGTGTTTTCCTTAATTCCTTTCACCAATGACTTACAGTTCTCAGTGTGCAAATCTTTCACCTCTTTTGTTAAATCTATTCCTAAGTATTTTATTATTTTTGAGGCTATTGTAAATAGTATGGTTTTCTAAATTTCTTTTTGGATAGTTCCTTGTTAGTATATAGAAAAACAACTGATTTTTGCATGTTGATTTTGTATCCTGCAACTTTACTGAATTCATTTGTTTTCACAGTCTTTTTAGAGTCTTTAGAATTTTCTCTATATAAGATATATGTCATCTGAAAACAGAGACAGTTTCATAACTTCCTTTCCAATTTGAGCATATTATTTTTCTTGTCTATTTGCTCTGGCTGGGACCTCCAGCACTATGATGAAAGCAGTGGTGAGAGTGAGCATCCCTGTCTTGTTTCTGATGTTAGAGGAAAGAGCTTTCAGCTTTTCATCGTTGGGTATGATGTAAGCTGCGGTCTTGTCATATACAACCTTTATTATATTGAGAAGTATTCCTGCTATACCTAATTTGTTGGAAGTTTTTATAAGAATGTTGACTTGTGTCAAATGCTTTTTCTGCATCTGCTTAGATGATTATATGATTTTTTTTCTCCAGCACTGAATTACATTTATTTAAATTTTTGTCAACTCCAGATGAGAAAACGTAATTTTCCTTGTACTTGTAATTTGCAGTTCTTTGATTAGTGGGACTAAATACATGTTGTGTGTTTCGTTTTATTGGCTTTCCGTATTTCTTCCTTTGTGGTTGGCCTTATTTTTAGCCTATTTTTTCAATGGGGAGGTGAGTTCTTACCATTGGTTTCTAAGACTGCTTTGTATTTTAGGGATATTTACCTCTTGTCATGTTTGCTGCAAATATTTTTTTCTAGCATAACATTTGCTTTTTAAATAAGTTTATATTTTTTGAAGGACTGAAATCTTAAATTGTATATATTATGTAATCAAATACACCAGTTTTTTCCTTCATGTTTCTTTTCTTCTGAGATTTTAGATCATATAATTTTTATTCTTCATTTTGTTAATGTGGTATATCATGTTTACAGATTTGTGTATGTTGAACCATCCCAGCATCCCAGGGATAAATCCTATTTGATCACAGTGAACGATTCTTTTAATGTGCTGTTGAATTCAGTTTCCTAGAATTTTGTTGAGGATTTTTGCATGTATGTTCCTCAGGGATATCGGCCTGTAAGTTTATTTTCTTGTAGTGTCCTTGTCTGGCTTTGACATCAGGGTAATGCTGGACTTGTGAAATGAGTTTGGAAGGGTTCCTTTCTCTTCAATTTTTTGGGAACAGTTAGAGAAGGATTGGCCCTAATTCTTCTTTAAATATTTGGTAGAATCCACCATTGATGCTATCAAGTCCTGGACTTTTCTTTGTTAGGGGAATTTTTTTCTTCCCGATTCAGTCTTTCTACTTGTTACTGGTTTGTTCAGATTTTTTTTCTTTATGACTCAGTCTTGGGAGATAGTATGCTTTTAGGCCACCATGCCCGGCTAGTTTTTTGTATTTTTAGTAGAGACGGGGTTTCACCATGCTAGCCAGGATGGTCTCGATCTCCTGATCTCGTGATCCGCCCGTCTCAGCTTCCCAAAGTGCTGGGATTACAGGCTTGAGCCACCGCGCCTGGCCCAGACTCACTTCTAGTATTCATTTCTTCTAGGTTATCCAGTTTTGACTGGCATGTAAGTCTTCATAGTAGTCTCTTATGATCCTTTGTATTTCTGTGGCATCAGTTGTAATGTAGATACACAAACCTTTTCTTGGATTCTCAAAAATACTGAACTCACTCCTGCCTCAGGCCTTTGCCCGTGCAGTTTTCTGTGCTAAACATGAATGAGCTTCTTATCAAGCATAGCTGGGGGCTCCTCTCCTTCTAGGTCTTGTTTCAGAAGCCACATGCTCAGAGAGTCCTGTCCCGGCCACCTGTGGTAAGCCACCTCCCTTGCATGACTCACTGACACCACCGCCACTTTGTCTCCCTCTGCGGAGAGTTGCCATACACAATTGTCCCTCTTATTTGCTCCCTTGCTCTTTGTCTTCCTGCTCAGAAGGTAAATTCCACAGGGAACTGGGGGTCTGGTCAACCGTGGTCACTGCTCTTTCCCCAGCACCTATCCCATGTCTAACACAGGTGGGCTCTCCATTATGGCAAGTACCTGTTCACCAGTAACTATGGAGACTTCACCCACATTTGGCCAAGGGGCAGCAGAAGACCGTGTGTTGTGCTGTCTTCCTCCTGTGCCAGCCTCAGCACCATAGACTAGTGCTTCTCAGCCCTTCTTTCCTTACCACTCCCACCCCACACCCAGGAGCCTTTTTAGACATTTTATTTTCCTAATTGTCTTCCCTACCTACTGTGAAATTTTGATGCCATAGATATACTACCTATCTGTTTATGTAATCTGTATGTATCTGTGTTTTCCGCATAAAAGGGTAAGGTTATTGTGTCCCCCAAAGCCAGCCTTCACCTTGCTGGGAAGGCAGGCTGCAGGCTCTCCTGATGGCTAGCAGATCCCGCACCCTCACAGGCTGGTGGTTTGGCATAATTCCCACAGCGTTTAGCCAGCACTTTCTGTGCCTTGTCCTGTGTGTGAAATTCTACGGCTACTAGACGAGAGAAGCTTGGTATTCTCTTAACTAGAAGGGCTCAAGGCAGGAGCAAGAGCACCTCCCACCAATGGGGCTTCAGAAACATTTTAGTACCGGGCCAGAACATTTTCCGTTTCCACATGGAGAAGAGGGAAATAGTTTGGCCTTTCTCTTAGCAGCCTTCTGAAAATGAATGCCTGGGAGCTGTGCTTGACAGTAGGAAGCACGAGAATTCCAGAAAGCTTTCATGTCATATTTTTTCCCTCTCAAATATTGTCAGTATCTCCAGGCTTCTGTTCTCAGGGTTTATCTCCTTCCAAGAATCTGACAAAACCTGAGCATACGCTCAGCAATTTGTGTTAGGACTTGTGCAAAGCGTTCTGCTTCTTTTCCCTTCTGCTTCTAAAATCAATTAAATCAGGACATTTTCAGTTCTGAAGGAACGCAGCCAGCTTATCAACATGAGGGAGGACATCGTATGTGAGCAACCTAAATCTCAGATGACATGCTTTCATGTTCTGAAGCTAATGTGCTGACTGGAGCTACAAAAGTTGCTATTTTTTTTTTTTGCATAAACTCCATTTTTTAAAAGTTGTAATAATTTTTCTCTTTTCTGCATGCATTTATTTCAATATGCAATCTACGCATAGGCATTCAGGACTCAGGTACGGTAGTCCCCCTTATCTGTGGTTTCACTTTTCTCGGTTTCAGTGAACCTCGGTCAACCATGGTCTCAAATATTAAATGGAAAATTTCAGAAATGAACAATTTTTAAGGTTTAAATTGCATGCCCTTCTTCTAAGTAGCATGATGAAATCTCATGCTGTCCTTCTCAGTTCCACCCAGGACATGAATCTCCCTTTGTCCAGTGGATCCACGCTATAGACACTGCGCCAGTGACACTGGTAATCATTGACATAATCTGCTCCTGACATCTGGCCATCAGCATCGTCATGGCTTGATAATCCAGGATCGCCTGAATCAGATTGATCGATACAGCAGAAGGCAATAGTAGCCTAATGCTCTGTCACAATGCCTGTGGCATTCACTTCCCTCATCACGTAGACATTGTATCATCTCATATTGTCACAAGAAAGGAAAGGGGGAGTGCAGTACAAGAAGATATTTTGAAAGAAGGAGAAAGCATACACACAACTTTTATTACTGTACACTTATAATTTTTCTATATTTAGTTATTGTTAATCTCTTACTGTGCTTAACTTATAAATTAAACTTTTTCATAGGGAGGTACGTTATAGGAAAAAAATAGTATACGTAGGATTCAGTACTATCCAAAGTTTCAGGCATCCAGTGGGAATCTTGGAACGTATCTCCCTTGGATAAGGCGGAAATACTGTACAAAATACTTGTGGAGTGAATGTAATGTTTAGAGATGATGTGTGTAATCATAAGATCTTTGAGATTTCCTGTGTTAGTGACAAATTACAACTAAAAGCCTAATGACTGATTGAGAAAGTATCTGATGCCAAGCTTTTTTCTAAGCATTTTACATATATGTATGAAATATATAGAGAAAATACGTATAGAAAAATAAACATAATTTCTATATATTATAAAATAATATAACATTTCATTTAAGAAATTATATTATAAGATTATAATACATATTTCATTTAAGAATATTTGGTTTTATTTCTTCTTTTTGTTTCAATAGTTTTCGGGGTACAGGTGGATTTTGGTTACATGGATAAGTTCTTTAGTGGTGATTTCTGAGATTTTAGTGCACCCATCACCCCAGCAGTGCACATTCAATCTAGTCATTTACCCAATATCTAGTCTTTTATCCCTCCCCACTTCCAACCTCCTCAAAGTCCATTATATCACTCTTATGCCTTTGCGTCCTCAGAGCTTAGCTCCCATTTGTAAGTGAGAACAAATGATATTTGGTTTTCCATTCCTGAATTACTTCAAATAATGGCCTCCAGCTCCATCCAAGTTGCTGCAAAATACATTTTGTTCCTTTCTATGGCTGAGTAGTATTACATGGTGTATATATACCACATTTTCTTTATTCACTCCTTGGTCAATGGGCACTTAGGTTGGTTCCATATCCTTGCAATGGCAAATTGTAAGCACTTTACATGTATTAAAGAATTTGGTCCCACAACGACCCTGTTACATAGCTGTTGTTATGATTCTTCTATTAAGGATTAGGAAACAGGTCATAAAACTAGTGAAAGAGGAAAAGCTAGCTCCAATTCTGGCTGTGCAATCAGGTCATTATAATACTATTAATGAGAATAGGACCAACCAGCAGTAATCATAATTATGATAGAATAACACCAAGGGCAAAGGATAACAGCAGGCATAATTTGTTGAGCAGGTTTGATCCGCCAGGTAGTGTACTGGACTGGGTGTTAATGACTTCTGAAGGTGAGATGTATTATTGTTTCCACTTCACAGAAATGGAAACAAAGCCTCAGGTTCTAGTGTGTGGAAGAGATGAGGCTGGAGTGGGGCCTGCCTGGCACCAAAGTCTGTATTCAGTCTCACTGTTACAGCTAAGGAGACTGCTGCTCCCAGGGACAGGCCGGGGACAGTCATCGTGTAAAAGAGACTTGTCCTGGGCACCACTTGGCTGCCAGCCACAATTGAGGGGCCAGAAAAGTTGAGGAGAACACAGCCCAGGCCTGTGATCTCACTGTCGGTGGGAAATAGGGACAGAGGGGATCAACCTCCACAGAACCATGCAAGAGTGATTGTGTGTTCACAGTGTCCACCCATTCACTCACTCATTCATTCACTCATTCACTCATGCACTCATTCACTCCTTTACTCCTTCATTCATTTACTCATTCAGTTATTCACTCATTCACTCACATTTGCTCACTCATTTACTCATTAATTCACTCATTTATTCATTCACTCACCCATTCATGCATTCACTCATTCATTCACTCATTCGTTCACTTGCTCACTCATTCATTCACTCATTAACTCACTTCACTCATTCACTCACGTCACTCATTCACTCACTTATCCATTCACTGATTAACTCCTTCACTCATTCACACGCTCATTCACACACTCATTCACTCATTTACTCATTCACTTGCTCATTCATTCACTCATTATGTTACTCATTCATTCACTCACTCACTTGCTCATTCACTCACTTATTCACCCACCCATTCATTCACTTGCTCACTCACTCATTCACCCACCCACTCACTCACTTATTTGTTCCCTGACTCATTCACTCATTCATTCACTCAACTCATTCATTTACTCATTCACTCATTTACTCACTCAGCTGTTCCTTTGCCAATGCTTGGAGGACTTACTGTGCACAGATCATAGCTCTCACTGAGGTTGCTGGGCTGAGTGCATCTGGTGTTGGCATTGCTGGACCCCTCCCTTGCTGCACTCTCCTGCATGGGTTCAATGATATTCTCCCTGGTTCTCTCCCACCTCTCTGTGCACCCCTTCTCTGCCTGAGTCCCTTCTCCACCTACTTCAGCTGTTGGTGCTTTTCCACCCTCGGCCCCTGCCTTGACTCTCTATTTGCTCCACCTGCACCAGCTCATGCATTTCCTCCTGTGGCTGCAGAGCCCAAATCCCAGCTCCCTTCCTCATTTCTTACTGCTGGGTCTCCTTCTTTATCACCACAGCTGCCTCAAACTTAACAGGCCCCAAGCCAACTTCCCCACCTCCCCCAAGAGTGGTTCTTCTGTCTCCTGTGGGCTCTGCTCCCTGAGGACTAGCTGTCCATGCCTCACCCATGCCCCAAGCTGTGGAGCCAGAAGGTGTCGCCCCACACTTCTCTGGCCATGTCCCGTGGTCTTGCTGGTCAGTTTCCCGTGTGTCTCTCAAGTTTCCCTCATTTCTTCACTGCCTGGATCCTACATGCCTCCCGGCTGCTCTCTTTGCTCCCGGCCTCATCTTCGTTGGAGCCTCATGCAGCCGGCATAAATGAGGATTGAAGGAGGAGTTTTCCTCCATAACCCAGGGTCCTGATGACACCCAGCGCTGTGCTTTTTCAATCACAACGCCAGCATCGTTGTTATCATATTTGCGTGCTGAGACTGCTGTAACAAAGTGTCACAGCCTGGGGGGCTTCAACAACCAACGTTTATTTCTTGCAGTTCTGGATGCAAGAAGTCTGAGATCAAGGCGTGATTAGGGTTGGTTTCTTCCAGGGCCTCTCTCCTTGGCTTTATACGGCCACCTTCCCTCTGTGTCCTCCACGTGGCCACCCTGGGTGCGTCTGTGTTCTTATCACCTCTTTTTACAAGGACATCAGTCATATTGGATTAGGACCCCACCCTTTTGACCCATTTAACCTTAATTACCTCCTTAAAGACCACATATGCAAATCCAGTCACATTCTGAGGTACTGGGGGTTAGGATTCAGCACATGAGTTTTATGGGGGATACAATTTGATCCGTAACAACTGTGATTACCACCACCGCCACCATCAACCTCCTCATCCTCATATCATTTCACCTTTTCACCATCCTCCCTCCTGCCTTTTATTGATCACTTAGTATGTGTGGGGCTCAGATCAAAGCCTGTTAACTTTTTCATGTGTGGTCTTATTTAATTTTCACAACACACCTGTGACCTCTATTTTATAGGAGCAGAGGAGAAGAGAGGTAAGGTAAATTCTCACATCATCTGTTCAAAAAAGTAGGTCTCTCATGCCCTGGTTCTGCCAAAATGTCACCATCCTCCCAGTTTTATGGCCAGGGGAAGTATCACAAACCCCATCAGCTTGTAAAGTTGAACTCATTTCCTCAAATTACATAATTTTGCTCTCTCACAGAGAAAAAGTCCCGAAATCTCTGGCTGTTCTAAGTTCATCAGATGTCTGAGTGAGCAGAAGGCTTCACTGTGTTTCTGAGAGCTATGTGCTTTCTACTCTTCTCTGTAAAACCATCGGCATTTTCTTAGTTCTGAAGCCTCCCTGACTCTCTTGGAGGTGGGTGGACACTCCCTTCTTGGCCCCCAGCCTGTTGCCTCCTGAGGATCTCTCTCTTTTCCCACATCTCATGCAGGGTTTCCTAATCCACCAGGAAGTGAGGGCTTGGGTGGCCAGGACTGAGTTTGGTTTGTTCCTGTCTCAGGGCCTGAAATAGAGCCAGATCCTCATGGAAGGTCAGAAGGGAAATGCAAAATACATAGAAGATCTTAACTCTACAGGGACACCACAGGCCATAGATAGAAATGGTCTCAATGAGGCTTCCCATTTTATTATTCCAGTTTGTGTTAGGCTAGTAAGGAAACAAGACTGCGTGTATGTGTGCACACATGTGTACATATGTGTGTGTGCATGCACCTGTATGCATGTGTGTATTTACGTGTGAGCATGCATATAGGTGCACATGTGTGTTTTAGGGGACATCCTTACTCTGGCTGTTCATAACAAAGAATTCAACACTTACTGGGTAACGTAGGAGGCAGAATGTTAAGATGGCCCATCATGAACCTTCCCCTCCAACCTTATTCCTGGGTCATGTTCCATTACATTGTGAAGAGGATATTATGCAGATGGACCTAACCTAATGACAGGAACTCTCTCAAAGCAGACAGATTTCTTCAACTAGTAGCAGAAAGGAAAGTAAGGAAGATTTGAAGCAGAAGAGGGATTTGTTGCACTATACTAGACAAGCCTCTAGGTGCTGAGAAGACTTCCAGATCACAGCCAGCAAAGACACAGGGACCTTAGTCCTATAGCTGCAGGGAACAGAATCCTGCTAATTATCTTAATGAGCTGGGAAGCAGATTCTTCCCCAGGATATCCAACAAGAGCAGCTTGGTCAACACCTTGATGCTGGCCTTCTGATATCTATCTTAAACAGAGAACCCCATTGATCCTGCTCCGATTTCTGACGTACAGAACCATGAGCTAGTAGATGCATGTTGCTGAGAGCTGCTGAATTTGTGATAATTTATTTTGTAGCATAGAAAACTAATACAAGGCTTTCCTATGTGTGGCCTCTGGCTAGGAACTGAGAATGTAGAAATTAATGTGACAGGTCCCTCCAGCCCCCTCCCTGAGCAGCTTATGGTTAGAGACAGGAATCAAGGGATTCAGGCAGAGTCATGGGGGCAGCTGCAGCAGCACCTGGTGTGGTGGACATGGTGGACCAGAGCTGCCTTACTTGGCCTGAGGCCAGCGATGCAGGAAGATGGCCAGCAGGCTGAGCCTGCTGCTGCACCCAGTGTGGGCTTTTGGAAGCTATCGGACCACATGCATATGTCTGGGCTCCAGGTTCATCCGGGACACCTCTCCCTGGCTTTCCTCTCTACTGTCGTCCCCGCACCTCTATTCTCTCACTCTCCATCTGCTTCTGCTTTCATCAAGGGGTCTGCTTCCTCCTTCACAGTGAACATAGCTACTCCCCAACTCCTTGCTTCAGACCAGTGACTTCACTGCGTCTGTAACTCTGCCTCCTGTGGACCTCCCTCTCCCACAGACCCCCACGAAGGGACTGCCTCTCATTCCCATCTAGGAGAATTGTTCAGTGATCTGCCCCCAACAGATCTACCGGAGGCCCTTGCCTCAGCCTAGGTTGAGTTTCACGTTGGCTTGTGGTTGTCCAGTTGCCCTGGCACCATTTGTTGAGAGGCCGTCCTCCCTCCACTGAATTGCTTCTGTACCTCGATCAAAAGCCAGTTGGGCATATCAAGTGGGTCTGCTTCTGGGTTCTCCATTATGTTCCATTCCTCCATCTGTCTGTTTGTCTTCTCATATCACCCAGTCTTGAGTACTGGAGCTACAGAGAAGGCCTTACTGTTGGATAGAGTGGGTCCTCCACTTCTTTGTTAAAATTGTTTTAGTTCTCCTGTAGCTAAAATACCTGGCTCTTCTTAGGATAGTCCTCATGCCCTTTAGCTCCATCCCTTCTTGTCGTTTTTCTTCTCTCCCTCTATCCTCCCTTGTTCTCTCCACCTGCTTGTCAGTAATACTACTTAGCAGCCACTCCAGCAAGCCTTCAGCACCCCACTGCTCTGCAGGCCAGCCCTGCTGAGCTTGGCTGGGCTCATTCACTTATCTGGGGGTTGGCTGGTTGTCAGATAGTCTAGGGTGTCTTCACCAGGACGGCTGCGCTACTAACACTGCCCAATGTCTCACTGTCTAGTGCTGCCTGGGCGTGTTCTCGTGGCAAACTAGATGTGCACCTGTGTATGTTGGAGTTGTAGAAATAAAAAGATATTTTGGAAACAAAATGTTGTCATTTAGCTCTTCATTCTGGTAGAGTCGAGTCAGAGCTGACAGTGCCAGGTGAGATAGCTTTAGTTGCTTAGGCCTTAAACCAACCTTCAGCAGTGCAACTTAGGACAAATCAGGTGAACAGAAAGTATCATGACTATATCACCTGTAAAAGCCACCTATCTCTGAACAAATGATTTGAAGGGCAGCTCTGCAATATCTACAGCATGGCCATTTCTACTGAAAACCCAGTTTTCAATTTCCTGATCTTTTTAGGGAAAGAATAATACAGGGTCTGGGACCTAATTGTGGTTTAGAGTCCACTGATATTTTTCAGCTCGATACTGAGCAGCAGAAAAAGGGGAGTGGTGATAGGTAATAGTTGGGATAATGTCTAGTCCTCCTTTTGCACAGATGACAGCATTACTCACATAATGCTCAGAATGCTCAATGCTGAGATAAAGGTGCCATGGACATTGGTGCTGCCTAAGCGCTTTATTCATGAGCCATGAAGGGAGTTTAACCAGATGAAAATAAACAAACTAGGATCTTGATGCCGATGATTACATTTTTACTTATCTTTCCAGTAAACATAAGCAAACATCCTCCATTAGCTGCCATACAATTGGGCGTCCCAGAAAATTTAAATGTCCTCATTGTGTAGAATGGATATTAACCACATTAAGTACTTAAACAACTGACTGCTGGGAACCCAATCTTTCCTGATGAAGTTGGCCTTGTGTAAGGGTCTGATAACCAGGCAGCTCTTAAGTGCAGGGGGCAGAGGGAAGAGTTCGGGGCTGTGGTTAATTGACAGTATTAATTGCCCTGATTCTTCATAGGTGGCACAGATGTAGTTCATTCAGTTACATCCAGTCATCATTTATTGAACCTCTTATTTATGTCAGGTGCTATTTTAGGTGAGCAATTCTCTCAAAATTATGCCCACCCAGAAACTCAGAATGCGACCGTATTTGGAAATAGGGTCTTTGTATACGTAATTAGTTGAGAATCTTGAGATAAAATCCTGGATTTAAAATAGGACTTATAAGAAGAGAAAACAGAGACAGGCACACAAAGGGGAAGGCCATGTGAGGACAGAAGCAGAGGTTGGAGTGATGCAGCTGCAAGCCAGGGAAGGCCAAGGATGGCTGATGATATGGTTTGGCTGTGTCCCCAGCCAAATCTCATCTTGAATTATATCTCCCATAATTCCCACGTGCTGTGGGAGGGACTTTGTGGGAGGTAATTGAATCACGGGGGTGGGTTTTTCCCATGCTGTTCTCGTGATAGTCAATAAGTCTCACGAGAACCGATGGTTTTACAAGGGAGAGTTCCCCTACACAAGCGCTCTTGCCTGTCGCCATATAAGACGCGACTTTGCTCCTCATTCACCTTCCACCATGATTGTGAGGCCTCCCCAGCCATGTGGAACTGTGAGTCGATTAAACGTCTTTCCTTTATAAATTACCCAGTCTCAGGTATGTGTTTATTAGCAGCGTGAAAACAGACTAATACAGCTGGCAACTCCCAGAAGCCAGAAGAGACAAGGACAGATCCTCCCCTAGCACCTTCGCAGGGAGCATGGTCCTGAGGACACCTTCCTTTTGGACTTCTGGCCTCCAGAACTGTGGGGCAATGAATTTCTGTTGTTTTAAACCGTGTAGTTGGTGGTAACTTGTTACAACTGTCCTAGGAAACATACACATTGGGAATGCAGGAAGGAGGTATGCATAAGACCGTCTTTGCTTTCGAGTAATCGATAGTTTAATTCTTATTGTCTCTCAAACATGTGTTTGATTCTTTTCTTATCCTGAATTCCACATTTCCACCAGCATCCAAATTATCTTCTGTCCTGAGGTTATTGCTGTGTAATATTTTCCTGTATGAATTCCTGAATGCTTATAGATTCAGTGTTTTTGCTGATAAAGAGTGTGGAGGGAGGGGTAAAAAGAGGTTTTAAGGCTTCACGAAGCACATTAATCAACTAGAAAACAAAACAATTTTTAATGAGGCAACAAGAGGTGGTTGCAGCTCAGCTTAGCAAATACCGGCTGTCTACTTCGTGCCAGGCAGTGCCTCAGGCACATGGGGAGTAAACGGGAAGTGGAGGAAAAGTTCCTTCTGAACAACTGGTCGGCTACTGGCCCTGGCCAGCCAGAATGGACACTGGCCAGGAGCTGAGTCTCGCTCTGGCTGCTATCCACTCAGGATATGAATGTGAATGAGGTGAGAAATGGAGGCTGTGTGCAGACTGCCGTAATCAGGGCCATGAATGTTAGGATTGGCCTGTAAACAGGGTGTAGTTGGAATTTCTGGGGTGAAACATCACCTTCAGCGTTTGGAGCGAAGGACATACACATAGTTTCTCAGTGCATATTGCCTGGAGAGCTGTCGATTCCAGCCCTTGTGTAGCCTGTGTGGCTGTGGCCTTGAACTAATAGATTATCTGCTGAGAGGCAAAATGACACACCTAAATAGTCGTCTCCATGAGTTATGGAGAAGGGAAGAGACTGATATTTATTCAACGCTTTTCATGTTAGGCAGTGAGCTTTATGGCTTTTATGTTGTTACAAGTAACTCCGACCACTCAGGAATTTATTTTGGAGTCTAGTGAAAGGAGAGACACTCATTTTATTTTATTTTTCCCCCATAGCTAGCCAGTTCTTCTTGCCCTGCTCACTGGATAACTCTTCTCTTTTTTATTGGAGTCCAACCTAGGTCTGTTAACCTCCAAAGCTGTGTTCTTCCCTTCACACCTTCCTCAAGCTCTGGTGGACATTTTCGTGACTTGGTTTCTGGTAGAATACATATCACTAGAGGTTCTGTCTCTTTTGTTCATTGTAGGTGTCTTATCCTGTGCAATGATTATTTGTTGAATGAATAAACTATGTATTCTTACATCTGGTAGGATGAAACTTTTCAAAACTTATTTGGCAGAACATTTGACCTATTCTCACCTATTTATTCTCCTAAGAATAATTTTGTCAATTTTGGGGAACAACCTTGATTATAATTATGTTAAATGTGAACACGAACTTGAGAGGTACTGACATCTCTCTCTTCTTGTGTGCCTCAACCTTTAGTACCTTACCCCATTAATCACCTTAACGACCCTAAGAAGTAGGTATCATTGTGCCTATTTTTATTAATGACTATGATGAGATACTTCCGAAAGATATCCTTTCGCCCGCTAGGCAGAAGTGACCCTCTCATTGCAAATATGTACAGCCAGCACTCCTTTGGATTTCTTCCATTCAATATTTGTTCATTCACTTGTTCTTTCTTTTTTTAATTCAATAAATATTTATTGAGTGCCTATTATATGCCAGGCACTATTCTAGGTGCTTGGGATGCTGAAATGAATGAACCAGGCAAAACTCATAGTCCTCAAGGAGTTGACATCCCGAAAGAGAGGTGCAGATAATAAACTAGTCAACAGAAGAACAGTAAATGTTTCTGTTCATGACATTTCCTAAAACAGAAGTAAAAAATACAAAAGAAACTGCAGTGAGGTAGGGAATGCTGAGGGAGGTGACCCAGATGGGGTGGTCAGGGAAGACCTCTCACCTTCTCCAGGGGAGGGAGGCCTGGGGGATGGAAAGGAGTCAGCACTGGGGCACCAGGGCCAGGCGTTCCAGGCAGAGGAACATCAGGGCAAAGGCTCTATGATAGTAGAGTGCCTGGACTGTGGGGCGTAGCCAGGAACCATGTGTGGTTGACACACACTGTGGTGAGGGCAAGGAGAGTGACGGTAGGGAGGTTTGGTGGGAGGGATGACTGGGGTTCTTCTGGGCCATGGTGAGGAGCATGGATCTTATTTCATGCACAATGCGATGCTACTGAAGAATCTAAACCGGGCTGGGGCTGTCGACTTTGAGAAGATAGGCAAAAGGAGAAGAAAGTAATCTCTTGGCCTTGGACCTGTGAACAAACTCAGCACCCTGGAACCAATAGGTTCACACCAAGGGGACACCTTCCTGAGAACTGCAGTGGTCTAATCTGTTGTCCAAAATCACCCCTTTCCAAAACCTGAAGTCCCTGGGAGGCCAAATCAGGCATTGGAGGGCAACTTGGTAAACAAAGGGAGGCAGGGCTCCTTGAGCAATGGCTTTTTAAGACTCTGCTGAGGCCTGACTCACTCCTGCCCAAGGAAATGTCTACCAATCCAGTGGGTTAAGCCTTCCTCCACCCTGCCCCACTCATCCCTTCCACTCATACTTCTGTCTTGCTGTTCATGGAACTCATCCTGCTCTTTCATGCGACTGCTGAAGATTTCTGAAATCCTTTCTTCTCCTCATACCCTGGGGAATTCTTGTTGTTCCTCGTATCTATGCTCAGTGTCTTGTGCTTTTCAAAACTTTCCCTGATGGTCCCAACAGGATGGAGTGGATTCTTCTCCCTGACCTTGTGCCTGACTCTGCTGCTGCACCCATCACCCCCTTTTGATGTCTGCCAGGACCTGGGCATGCCTCTGCTAGGCAGAGGGTCCTTGGGAGCAGATCCATCACACCTGAAGTCCTTCACTCCTGTCAGGGAACTCAGAAAATTTGAGGAGAACAGACCTAAATCGAGTAATGAGAATGTCCCTGTCACTGCTTCCCACGTGTGCACAGGCTGCACCAGCACTGCCAAGGGCTTGCTCTGCCTCCCCCTTTTCTGGGCTGATGTCTGACCACTCACCCCATGTTTTCAATCAGCTTTCATCAGGCAGGATGAGATTGCTGTACAATCACTGAGATCCTGCTTCCTTAGTTACCGTCATGTGGCAATTTTATCTCTACCGGATTATATCTAAGATGCTTTGATTGAAGTTTGGATATTTCCAAACAGCTTAAACAAACATCGACAAACCACATTTTTCTTTCTCCTCTTCAGAACCCTGTAGTACCTTTTCATCGTGTTTGAAAAACTTCCCAGAGCCTTTACCCCAGCCTGTGAAGCCCCCAGCTCATGACCTCTCCTCTGACCCTGGCTTGCCCACTTTCTCTCCTTCCTATACAGCAGTCCAGCCATCCTTGCCTGCCTGCTACTTCTAGGGACTGTCGTGCATGTTTTTGCCAAGGACCTTTGCACATGCTGTTCTCTCTGCCTGAAATAACCATCCCCCTCATATCAGCATGGCATCTTCTGTCACTTTATTTATGGATCTGCTCTATTATCCTCTTTTTAGAAAGGCTTGCCCTTACCACCCTGTCTAAAATTGCAGCTCCTGTCCCCAACACAATCACTATCACCTTACCTGACGTATTAGGAAGAATAACTGCCCCTGAAATGTAACTATGTCTTAAATGTTGAACTCTGTATACATTACATGGCAAAAGGGACTTTTTAGATGAGATTAACTTAAGAATTTGAGACGGAGGAGAGCATCCTGCATTATCCAGGTGGCCTTAAATGTAATCAGAGTCCTCACAAGAGGGAGGCATTTGGTTTTCTGTTCCTGTGTTAGTTTGCCTGGGGTAATGGCCTCCAGCTCCATCCATGTTGCTGCAAAGAACATGATCTTCCTCTTTTTCTGGCTGTGTAGTATTCCATGGTGTATATGTACTATATTTTCTTTATCCATTCTATTGTTGATGGGCATTTAGGTTGGTTCTATGTCTTTGCTATTGTGAATAGTGCTGCAATGGACATCTGTGTGCTATGTCTTTATAGTATGATTTATATTTCTTTGGATATCACTTATAAGTGGGAGCTGAACAATAAGAACACATGGGCACAGAAAGGAGAACAACAAACACTGGTTGGAGGGAGAGGATAAAACTACCTATTAGGAACTATGCTTACTACCTGGGTGATGACATAATCTGTACCCCAGTGCCCTGTGACATGCAGTTCACCTAAGTAACAAACCTGAACATGCACCCCTGAACCTAAAACAAAAGTTAAATAAATAAAAGGGAATGCATAAGGGTGAGAGAAGATGTGACAACCAAAGCAGAAGTCACAGTGATATGGGATCACAAGCTGAGGAATGCAGACACCTCTGGAAGCTGAAAAGACAAGGAGACAGATTCTCCCTAAGATCCTCCAGAAGAAACACATATCCTGCTGACAGCAGGATTTCAGTCCAGGGAGACTTCCAGGACTATAAGATAATAAGTTGGTATTATTTAACCTACGAAGTATGTGGCCATTTGTTATAGCAGCACCTGGAAACTCATACACCTGGATTTACTTTCATTCATAGAATTTACCACTTTTTTTGGGGGGGAGGGGGGAGGGGACAGAGTCTTGCTCTGTCACCCAGGCTGGAGTGGAGTGCAGTGGTGTGATCTTGGCTCATTGCAACCTCTGCCTTCTGGGTTCAAGTGATTCTCCTGCCTCAGCCTCCCAAGTAGCTGGGATTATAGGCATGCACCACCACTCCTGGATAATTTTTGTATTTTTAGTAGAGATGGGGTTTTGCCATGTTGGCCAGGCTGGCTCAAACCCCTGACCTCAAGTGATCCGCCCACCTCAGCCTCCCAGAGTGCTGGGATTACAGGCTTGAGCCACCATACCTGGCCAGAATTTACCACTTTCTATCATTGAACTGCAGATTTGTCTCCTTGCACCAGAAGGTCAGCTCCCCAGATGTAGGTCCATTGTGTGTTTTGTTCACTGTTGGTTTCCAGTACGTAGTACAGGACCTGGAAGACGGCATACACTCAGTCATCATTTCAACAAGTGTTTACCCACTCACTAAAAATGCATTTATTCTCCCCCAAATATTTTTTGAATGAGTGACTAATGGAAGCTTTTCATGGTAGATGCCTGCCGCAGCTTGGTCAGCCCCCTTTCTGTGTAAACTTCCACAATTTCCTGTAGAGAGGGTGATCTCATTTCCCACTCCCTGGGAGATCCCCCTCCCCATTCTACTACTCAATGTAGGTCATTCATTCATGTGTATGTGTCATTATCTTGACTGAGTACTTAACATAGCACCACCTGCCTGGCACCTGGGGTCAGCAGTGAACAGGACTGTGGCCCTTTCTTAAGGGGTCACCTGGTTATCTGGATTATTTCTGTACTAAGGAGAGACAAAAACAAATAATCGTCATCATTATATGCTGATTGTATAATAGTCTTATTCCAAGAAAAATCTTAGCAGAGAGGTGTTAACCTCATTTTACAGATGAAGAAACTGAGATTCTGAGATGTTAAGTGACTATGTTGAAGGCCCATAGCTGGACCAGGGGATTGGGTGGCCACTCTTCAGTGGCTTCTGTTTGCTGAGTTGGCCTTTTGCTATGTCACTGTCTGTGGCCCTCACCCTGACTTGTGGATGCAGGCATCACTACCCCCATTTTATTAAATGGAAAATGAAGGCTTGGAAGTTAACTTATGTACTCAGGTTCACACTGACTCAAATAGTGGGACTGGGTTTAAACCTTTGTTTAAACCTTTGTCCAGGAACACCAAACCCTCCTTTTCATCCATGACCCGACTCTCTCCCCATCAACAGATAGGACCTCTCTGCTACAGCCCAACAACCCATACCTCAGATGCTTACAGAATCAGGCAGGAAACAGAGATGCATAAACTGGGCCAGGTGTGACAGTGGTGAATCAGAGAGAATGTTGTGGAAGGGCATCATTGGCCCACTTTTTTTTTTTTTTTTTTTTGCAAATCTTCCAATTTCTTGTGGTTTTAATGTGTTCCCCAAAGTTTATGTGTTGGAAACTAAATCTCCAATGAAACAGTGTTGAGAGGAGGGGCCTAACAAAAGTTGATTAGGCCATGAAATCTCTCCCCTCATGAAGGGACTGCTGTCATTATCATGCGAGTGGATTAGTTATCACGAGAGTGGAGTTACAAAAGCAAGCTCAGCCCCCTCTTGCTTGTTTGCTGTCTTGTACTCTCCTGCCCTTCACCTGTGGGATGATGCAGAAACAAGGCCTTCATCAGATACCAGCACCTTAATTTTGGACTTTTTAGCCTCCAGAACTGTGAAAAATAATTAAAAAAAATAAATTACCCGGTCTGTGGCATTCTGTGATAGCAACACAAAACAGACTAAGACATGTCAGAAACAAGAATTTTGGGGTGACATTTTATAACTTTTAAATACTGTAACTTACTCAAAACAATTTTAATCAGTGGACTAGCTAAACACACGCATGACCCACCCATGTGCAATCCTGTGCCCAGCATCAATTCTGCAAGGAATGAGCTGCAGGTTTCAGGTTTTTAGGAGGGCAGGAACGGGATGTTTGCTTACTTTTCTTGCTTGATACACACAGTGCTTGAATGCATGTGTTTGTACAGGATGTGGACTGTGGTTTACTTTCCATTAGAGATTGTTTGAAAGAATTACTAGCCATCTTGAAAATTCACTCTTGGCTGTTTGAATAAACAGCTTCATGAATATTGCAGTGTTGAAAGCGTGCTATGAAATTCATTAGAAATAACTGGTCTAGTGGAAATGAGAAAAGAGCCCACTGGCATGTAAAGTAGGACAACCAGAGTTACCCAGCGTGATCAATCACGATCAATAACTAATTGGCACTAATATACTTCTGGATTTATCAGTTGTGGAATATTTGGTCATGATTTAATCAGACAACTGTTGTATCACAAGGGTGAAATATGAGGAAAAGCCACTAATATGGAATAATATTCATAGTAATACCTAATACTTGTAGTCATTAGTTCATGCTTGGTACTATTCTAAATGTTTAACCTATATTAGTTAACACACCGTGTACAACACCATAAGGTAGGTGTTTTATTATATCCATCATATAAGCGTGGAGGCTGATGCACAGAGAGCGTAAGTGGCTTCCCCAGCATCACCCAGCCACTGAGTGTTGGAGTGAGAATTCAAATCCAGGCAGCCTGGCTCCTATGTTGTTGTCCCAGATAACTCTTGTTCTTTGGCATCTTAGTAAAATCTCAGTAAGCCTGGAAATTTAACAATAAAATAGCATTTACTAAGCCACTGCTATGTGCCTGGCTTTGAGTATCAGAAAAGAATGTTTCTGGCTTCTAATAGTAGCCAGCCTGACCCACTGAACAAATATAATTGTTTTGTTATTTTTTTCTAATATATTAAGTCCCAAGGTAAGTGGTTGCTGGCACGTGTTCAGAGGCTCACAAGGAGGAGTGGCTTCCCTGCATCTGTGTTGGTCTTTTTCTCATGTTTTTGGCTTTATAGTCACAAGATGGCTGTTGCAGCTCCAGATATCACGTCCACATTGAAGGCAGGAAGAAGCGGGAGGGTGGAAGGGCCGCTCCAGCTCAATGTGCCCCTTTCGTCACATACACAAAAAATACTTTCCCAAAAATGTCTCCATCTCATTGATTAGATCTCATTGATTCGATCTGGATCACAAGGTCACTGCTGGCTGCACAGTGGCTGGAAAAGTGGGGAATGCGATTGTCCAGATTAATTAGATCGGTAGTTCCCAAAGTGCAGCCCCAGAACCGTCAGCGCCACCTAGAAACTTCTTAGAAATGCAGATTCTCTAATGCCTTCTTAGAAATTCAGGAGCTGAATTCAGGAGGTGGTACCGACTGATCTCTTAACAAGGTTCCAGGTGATTCTGAAAACGCCACTGGATTTGATCAATTATGACTTTACTGGGGATGGGCAGCTTATCATTCATTGCCTGGGGCTGGCCACAGTGATCCCTAAGGAGAGCTGGGGTTTTGTTATGAAGAAAGAAGGGAGAATGGAGCCTGGCTGAGCAAATAATGCCCCCAGTGTGTTGTTCCATTTTCTTCATGATGCCTGGCAAGGCAGGTGCCACTGTCCTTGTGTTTTTGGCAAGGACACTGACACTCCTTGTCTTTGCCTTTGCAGCAACGTGTTGCCCATTTCTTTCCTAGTGGTACACTTTTAGTGGTGTCACCCTTTGCAACTCTCTCTGAGTCTGGTGGTGAGACACCACTTTTCAAGAATATACTTCACCTTCAGTCCAGTCACTCTGCCAGCCCAAGCAGTACTTGTGGCTTCCTCAGATGGAATGGGTTCATGATAAGAAACCAAGGGTGCCAAACTAGTTTTCCCCAGACTGGGTAGTTTTCAAGGATACAGAACTTCCCATGCTAAAACCAGGAAGATTCCAAGGAAACCAGGATAAGATGGTCACCCAAAGAAACCATTCTTCAACCCTCTCACACCCCCAGCCAATTCTTCCTACTCTGAGCAGGCAACCTCACGTGACAGTGTGATTCTAGGACCCATTATTGGCTTGGCATTTTCATTGACTGAAGCCGTTTTAATCTGTTTATCTGCCAAGTGTTAACTTGCCACTTATTCGAAGTATCTTTTAGACACTATTATGTAAGTATCAGTGTAGTACACTCCAGGGAGATGCCAAATAAATAGGAACCACAGGCTGTGTGCTGAAAGTCATCTAGAACCAATCTAGTCCAATAAGCAGACAAGCATTCATTAAGTGCCTTTTGTGCCCCATACATTGTTAGTTTCCCCAAAGGAGCCCACAATTTTGTAGGGGATATGGATGACATGGGTGAGTGGGAACATTTACAATGTTATCACACTAATTGTTAAAGTAATAATGGCCTTTGGCGTTTGACCATTTGCTCAGTCATTAACACCTCCCTCCAGTTAGGAGATAAGACAGAAGAGGAGGTTGATAGAGAACCAGCTCTCACCTCTACAGCAATAAAGCTGCAGCCAAGGAATGTAAGGGAGGCAGTAATCATGCGCTCCCTAATGCTGAAGCCCAGAATTAGCTGGACTTTCCCACCTGGCCAGTGCTGGATCTGGACCCCACAGACCTCTCCACATGACAGCTGGTCCTGAAAAGCTTCTGGCAAGAAGGAGCAGAAGAGAGGCTGCTCTCTAAAGTCAGACAGACTCCACAGAGGGCACCGTGAGCATCCATATGCTGGTGCCATTCCTTTTCCAATTCACCACTCGGATAACTTGCACCACCTTGGATGGGAGAAGAGGCCACGGATGTGTGGGGCAATATCCCAACTGCAAGAAACCAGAAAAGAGGGCGGGGATTACTCCTCACCCGCTAACACAGAGCTAGCACTTTTTGAAAGCTTGTGGTATGCCAGGCATGATTCTGAGCTCTTTATGGAAGGTAGGCCGCATTTTCCCTATTTTACAAATGAGATAACTGAGGCACACAGAGGTTAGATTATGCGGCTAAGGACACACTGAGTAGAGCTGTGTTGAGGACCTGAGCAGTCTGACTCCAAGGAATGTTCTCCCAGACTGTTAGATGTCTACAGAAGGTTCAGAGTTACCTCTAAGGAAAAAAATCGTTAGTTGGGTGTTGGGGAAAAGCTTCCCAAGAGAGCAAGCGCATGAGCTGCATGTCAAAGGCCAATGAAAAGTTTTCCCCAAAATAAGGGGTGTTGGTTCATGGTCTTGCAGGCAAGGGAAACAGCAGCATGAAGATATGGCAGCGCGCCGCAGCATGGTGCCTTCAGGGAACCTGTGATGCTCATTGCTGATTTGAGGACCCGACAGTGGTACCTGCCCTGTGGGGACCTCAGGAGCTTCTCGACAGGACATCTGCATTTCCCAGCATGCTGCTGGTTACATAACAAGCTGCAGTGCAAGCTCATTGCTTTTTTTTCCTCTTCTCTGACCTTTGGTAAATGAGTAAGAGGTGAAAATATGGAATCTCTTTCTTGGCAAGTTATCCTGAAAGGAAATAAATCTAAGTCAAAGAACCAAGGTTTTAGTAAATTAACCATTAACTCCGTCTCTCTATTCTAAGCACGTTAGGCATTCGACCACATGCTGTATTCTGACTTTGGCTTGGCAGGGACACAACTCAACATAATTATCCTCCATTGCATAAGTTTAATATACAAGGAACTAATTGTATTCATTTACTTCCTCACATCCTTGCTTCCATTATGTGGTGAACTAATCAATTCACTTCATTTTTTTTTTTTTTTTTTGTAAATAACATGTCTTTTCTAGTTATTGGAAACTGGCTGTAATTCAATCTAATTCAAAAATATTTACCGAACACTTATTATGTACCAGGAGTTGTGTTTGGCACTATGAATATGGAGATTAGTTCATTCAATCATTCCTTCTGTTAATGAATATTTATTGAACACTAACTGTGTACTAAACACTGTGCTGAGTGCTAAGGGTACAATAGAAAAAAATAAACATGGCCCTTGAACTCAGGGAGCTTAGAGTCTAATAGGGAAAAGTGAACTTAATGAAATATACAAAGGTAAAATTATACAAAGTGATGTATTTTGGGGAAAGTTCCACAGTGCCATGAAAGTGTATCGTCGGGAGCCAGACCTAGTCTGGAGGGTGAGGGCAGCCTTCTGGGGATGCAGAGAGAACAAGGGTAGGGCAAGGAGGAGAGCACTCAAGGCCTGGGAGTGGCTGTTGTCACATGTCTGGCATTCAGTAGGTGATGGGAGTGAGCAGGGAGGGGAGGCAGGAGAAGCAGCTGAAGCCCTGCAGCCCTGGGGAAGGATTTCCTTTTTCCACTGAGAGCAATGGAGGGGACATCGGAGGGGAGGAAGCAGAGGACAAGCAAGATCACTCAGCTCCTCACACATTTCCCTGAGTGGAAGAGTCAGGTGAGGATATTGGGAGGCCACCATAGGGGTCCAGGAGACAGAAGATGGTGGATTAGACCAGAAAAGTGGCCGTACGGCGGACAGGTATGAGATACTGTGCAGAGACAACATGGAGCTACCCGATGAAAGATCGGACATGGGGTAAGGGGAGAAAGGAGTCAAGGATGAGTCCCAGGATTTGCACATATAGTGCCCGTGAATGTTGAGACCACTCATCCTGCATTCTGCTTTGGATCTGTTGAGTTCACGGTGGCTTTGGAACCTCCATGAGGACCTGTGGCAGGCACTGACACATACAGTCAAGGCTAGAGACACCTTGGAGAGCCCCTGCCAATTAGATGGTCATTGCAGCCTTTGGAGCCCATGACAAGAGAACGGTTGTAGGACAAAGGCTTGGCAGACTCTAGTATTTAATGCCTGGGAGGACAGGGCTGAGTGTGCATAAGAAAGTGAAGCATGAAAGGGATAATTGAGAGAGTGGACAAGTCAAAGGAGGGGAGGATGTCCATGGGATTTACTGGCAAGGCCATGCATTGTTGACCTGTCTTGGTGTAGGGAAGCATGTAGAAGCCAGGCAGAAGTGGGGTGGAGAGTGAAGCAGCAAGACTGCAGAGCCCCATCAAGAAGTGTGGTGTGAAGGAAGGCTTCAGATGGACAATATGTGTGCTGGGGAAAAAATGGAATGTGCTGCAAATTCCCTTGTGGATCCCTTCAAGGGTGGACAGCTGCTCTGGCAAGTATAGCGCACCTGACCCAGGAGCCTTTGGAATAGGTGGGTAGGTACATAGGTAAGGATATTCAAGGAGCAATACCAGGTTTAGCAAATCTGACTTGTTTCCTTTTTTTTTTCTTTTGCAGTCAACTTTGACCATTTTCAGATTCTGCGGGCCATTGGTAAAGGGAGTTTTGGAAAGGTAAGAATATAAATGTCTAGACCACTGGGCTTAAGTATGTGTATATATTTGTGCGTCTGTGTGTTGGTTGCTGGGCACTGGGAATGTTCTGTTTGGCAGTAAGATTTCGACTTGACAAATTTGAAATGTGAAAGGAAGTCTGAATAGTTTCCTTTGGATCTGGTGTAATTTTTTTCTGAAAATTAAATTACCACAACAGCCCTGGTTTAGGTGAATTACAGTGGTAATTATTTCAAGATTTGCCAATGCCATTTGTTCCTTGAGAATCTAAATGAGGAAAGTTGAAAAAAGCCCATAAACATCACAAAGGCAGCTCTTTCCAGCAACATAGACATTTGTTGTTTTGGAAAGTTCGTATTTGTGATCTTTGACTATTTTTTTTGAAACAGTATAGAAGACTAGGAGAAGATGGCAGGAGTTTTTAGAAAACAAAAATGCTCCCCCAGTCAAGCCCCAGTCTGTTCCCACATATTCAGAAATTTTTTTGGGCAATAATTTCTTTGAGTACCTATTGAATGCCAGATATTCTGTTATGTTTTTTTCATAGCTGTTGTTATTTCCATTTTACAGATGGAAAAGCTTAGATGTAAAACGCAGTCTCTATAACTCAGAAAGATGGAGCAGGTTACCCTTGACCGCATAGGCAGGAAGTATCAGAACTGGGATTTGAACTGAAGGCTGACCAGGGACCTCCTGTTTCAGCAACCCACACTCTTGATTAGACTATTTAAAACTCATAGAGCTAAACTGAGGCATGTGACTTAAGAAGTTAGATAGACCCAGACAACTTCCCTCCCTCCTTCCCTACTTCTATTAATCCAATCCATGCATACTAATTGAATGCAAACCCTGTACCAGGCACTATTTTAGACTCTCTTGATCAGTAGTAACCAAAACAGACCCAAGTGTCTTTTCTCCTAGGGCTTACATTTAAAAAAGTGAGAAAGATGAGAAACAGATAATCATATACCTTTACGGTACATTAGATAATGATAAGTACATTAAAATACAGTAAGGTAAGGGGACTACGGAGTTATAGGAGAGCGGCAGGGAGAAGTTGCTGTTTTGTAGAGCCGAGCTATCATTAGGGTGGCCACTAACCACATGTGGATATTTAAATTTAAATTAATTAACGTTACGTAAAATGATAACAATTCAGTCCGCAGCACACTAACTGCATTTTAAATGCTCAGTAGCCACGTGTAGCCGGTGGCTACTGTATTGGAAGCTCAGGTTATAGAGCATTTCCGTATCATAGTTCTGCAGGACAGAGCTCTCATACAGGGTGTCGGGGACATCCTTGATAATAAGATGACATGTGAGCAGAGCCCTGAAGGAAATGGAGGAGGAAGACAGGCAAGTTCCAGGCAGAGGGAACCTCAAGTGTACATTCCGTGGAAGGGAGTGTGCTCTGTGTCTTTGAGGGGTTTCCAGGCAATGGGAGTGGTACAAGGTAAGGTCAGTGAAGTCGGCAAGGCCCAGGTCTTAGAGGACTTCATCCATGTGGTAAAGGCTTTGGTCATTTCATGGAGTGAGAAGAGACGGTTGGGGGGTTCTGGGGGAGGAGTTGCATGATCTGTTTGTAGAAGTTCATAGAAGTTCACTTTGGCTGCCTTGTGGAGAATAGCCCGGGAGTGGCCACAGCAGCAGCAGAGAGCCCTGTGGGGAGAGGAGGTGGTGGCCTGGGGCATGTGGCGGTGCTGGGGGTGGTGAGAAAGAGTCAGATTTTGGATATATTTTGAAAGTGTCCCCAAATCAAGTGGTCAATAGGTAGGGGGTCTCTGCAGTAGCTCAGAGGCTGTCTGATGTCATCACAGGTCTGGACACTTTTCATCCACTCCCTCCACCTTCCTCAGTGGGATGAGACTTTCTCCTCAGGTTTCGTATCTGATGGTTTAGAGGTTGCCGAGTTCTGTGTATCACATCTTCACACAACTGCTCCTCACTTGTGCGACTTTGTTAGAGAAGGACTTCCCTCCTGGAAACCTCCCAGCCAACCCTTGTTTCGTTGGCTCTAATTGGTCACATGACCACCGCTTGCTACTGAGGGAAGCATCTTCCATTTTCAGCCTGTAGCTGGGAGACGAGCTCTTCCAGTAGAGAAGGGCAGGAGGATAGTTTGGGTGGGCACAGAAAAGTGCCCTTGGGAATGTCTGATATACTAACTATCCTTGTGCCCGCTGCTTGGGGAGCAAAGTTGAGTAAGACGTGGTCCCGACTGACCAGAAATTCGTCGTTTGATGGGGTAGACAGTTGTGTGGACCAATATGTTCAATGGTCAACTCTATTCCTGGGAAAAATCTCTTCTTCCATGGGGAGTATTTTCTGATGATTTCTGCTTCTCTTTTGCTTATGTGGACCTTCTTACAGAAGCCTTTCTAAACATGACACATTTAGGGTTAATTCACTAACCAGAATGGTATTGAGTTGTGCCGCGTTCTGCAACTTTAATTTGTCTTTTCCACACAATCCGGACTTCACCGTAGGCACATAGACGCACCACAGAGCTTCCTGCCTTTTCAGAATCTCATTCCTGAGTTCCTCTACGTGCACATTTAACAGTGTTGGTCATTCATGTTGTCAAGTGAATTGGGTCACTGGATAATTTAACAGACATTCACTGGGCCACCGAAGGGGCCATGTGCTGCATTAGACTCTGTTTTCCTGGCAAGACTTGGAACTTGCTGAGGGCAGAAATCTTGTTTAAAAATCAGACATAGAAAACAGTAAATTATGATACAGTATATGATGGCTAATTTTATGTATCAACTTGGCTAGGCCATGGTGCCCAGATGTTTGCTCAAACCTCCATCTAGATGTCACTGCGAAGGTATTTTTTTAGATGAGATTAACGTTTAAATCAGTAGACTTTAAGTAAAGAAGTTGACTCTCCACAATGTGGATGGGCCTCATCCAACCAGTTGAAGACCTTAGGAGAGAAAGGCTGACTTCCCTTGATGAAGGAGGAATTCTGCCTCCTGGTGGCCTTTGGACGGGAGTTGCAATACCAGCTTTTTTCTGAATTTCCAGCTTGCCAGCATGCCCCGTAAAAGTCAGAAGTCAGATTTGCAAGCCCCTACAACTGTGTGAACCAGTTCTTTAAAATAAATCTGTCTCTGTCTGTCTGTCTATCCATCCATATTCTGTTGATTCTGTATTCTGGAGAACCCTGACTGACACATGGCACGATACTGGGAAAACAAGAGCATGTGCAGGCTCCAGCCCAGGTAGGGAGAAGGAGGATTCTAGAAAGAGCCAAAGAGAAAAGAGTTTACATGTACAGCAAACTGTTTCAGGCGAGTTTAAACCTCTTGTGTCCTTGGTGCTTTTGACTCTCTGCAAGTGATTATTCAGAAATCGTGTTGTATATCTGACAGGTGCCCCTTTGGATCCTGGTGAGCTTCCCATGCCTGCTTTTATTCTGGAGCCCATGCATCACACCAGCCCCTCACTTCCTCCTTCTCACACTTCCTCATGGGTCAGGAAGGGAGGATGTTCAGTTCTCCAGCCCTGGATTGTATGGTAAAGAGTTGAAGTTTCCCTTGTATAGTGAGAGGAACCACGTAGTCCTGCAGACTGATAAACCAATCTCAGGACCAGTTCACAGACATACCTCTCAGCCCTTCCTCCTGCCTCCACTATGTTCCCATAGGCATTTGCTCCCAGCCTACTGTCCTGTCTGCTTGGCACTCACACTATCCCTGAGAATTCCCTGCCTCCGGCCAGGCGCAGTGGCTCACGCCTGTAATCTCAGCACTTTGGGAGACCGAGGTGCGCGGATCACAAGGTCAGGAGATCGAGACCATCCTGGCTAACATGGTGAAAACCTGTCTCTACTAAAAATACAAAAAAAAAAAAAAAAAATTAGTCGGGTATGGTGTGGGGGAGGGGGTCGCTTGTATTCCCAGCTACTCGGGAGGTTGAGGCAGGAGAATGGTGTGAACCCAGCAGGTGGAGCTTGCAGTGAGCCGAGATCACACTACTGCACTCCACGCTGGGCAACAGAGCGAGACTCTGTCTCAAAAAATAATAAAAAAAAAAGAATTCCCTGCCTCCAAACTAGCCAGCATGAGGACCTGGACTCTAGATCTCCTATTTCCTTTCTTACCTGCACTTCCTAAGTGGAAGGAAGTGCCAGGCAAAGTCAAGACCAAGCTCCCAGAATCCCTAGAACTCCAGGGCCCTGAGGCTGCCGAGTGGTCCCTGCTGCCCTCCCAAAGGGGGACCCAGGTGCTCCCACTGCCTTCTTTTTCTCCAGAAGGTGGATCTTAGCAAAGCTTCCCCTTACTTCTGTCTGACCTTCCATCATTCATGCTGGCTTCTTCCTCCATTAGCACCCGTCTAAAAATGTGTCTCCAGTGAGTAACTTGTATTTTGAATGTCCACTCCAGCCTCCACCAGCCAGGATGTTGTGATGTCAATGACATTTTCCCTCTTGAAGCAAGTTCGCCATCTGTACCTCCACCTAGTCCCCTGACCCAGCTGGAATTAGGCCTCTACTTTAGAGTGTTTTCCATAGGAGTGATCGGTTAGTCAGTGTTCATAAGGAGTAGCTCATTCTTACATAATATCTTGGGCAGACACAAATTTCCCTTGGGATAGTTACCACCACTGGGAAGTCAGCTCAGCAAGTGTTTATGAGAGTGCAAGGCAGTGTGGCATAGCACAGAGAGCAAGCAGTTTGAAAACTAGACAAACAAGGATTCAAATGCCATTCATGCACGCACTTTGAGCCTGTGTCTTCACGTGTAAAATAGACATATTGGTGTCTTCTATATAGGGCTGTTGTGAGAGGTTAATGAGATGGTATAGTAGAATGCCTAGCACAGAATCCAACCTGATATTCAATAAATATTGATTCTCTTGTTGCTTAAGGCTCTTTTTCCCCTACGCAGCAGGGAGTGAGGAAGGGAGACTAACTGAAAGTGCTTTTTGGCAGTTTGTGACGTGAAGAGTTCTTGCTTGGAGGGGCACTTGTCTGGACACAAATATGGTATTGGGACAGGCAGGGCTGTTGTGTATACTTAAGTTCCCAGAATATCTCACCATGTGACATATGTCACTGCTGATAAACGGTGGGATAAGGCCTAACAAGACTCATGATCTTGCATGATACTCATTCTTCTTGGAAACTGTACAGCTCTGGGCTTAGCACTGACATTGTCTTTGTATTTTCTCTAAGTCTGTGTCTTTTCTGGTTATTGGAAATTTGTGTGGAGTTGATATAAAATCAGGCAGCTTAGGTTCATTTGTTAATTCACTCATTCACTCATCCATCCATCCATCCATCCAACATACGGAGGACCAATTTGCTCTGGGCCCTATTCTAGGTACTGAGGTTACAAAAATGAACCAGATATGATGCCTGCCTTTGAGGATCTCTCAGATACATGCAGGAGGCAGAGAAATAAACAGTTAACTATAGTCCACTCTGAAAAGCATGGTAGGGGAGGAACGCTTACGGTTTATGGGTGTACAGGGTTGGAGTGGAGGATGCCTAATTCAAACTTCAAAAGCTGTGATGCCCTTGCTGTCAAGGGCAGGGTTGACCGGATACCCATATGATTTTTTCCCATCATTTTAGTATGAAAATGTGCAAGCACACAGTGAAGGTGAAAGAATTTTACAGTAAGCACCAGTGTCTTCCACCTACATTGCCAATTAACATTCTACCAAACTTATTTTATGAAATACCTATCCTTCTACCCACACATCAATCCATCTTATTTTTTGATGCATTTAATAGTAAATTGCAAATATTTGTACATTTCGCCTTAAATATTTCAGCGTAGAGATTTACCTATAGTTTTTCTTTTGATGTAAAATGTACATACAACAGAATGCACACATCTTAAACTTACATTTGTTGACTTTTGAGGAATGCATGCATCTGAGTAACCTAAACCCATACCAAAATATAGAATATCACCATCCAAAAGTTCCCTCTTGACCCTTTACAGTCAAAACCTATCCCAAACTCAACTACTCCATCCATTACAGATTAGAGTTGCTTGTTTTAAAATTTAGTATAAAATGAGATCATACAATATATAGTCTTTTGTTTAAAGCTTCATAATGTTTTACATTTTATATAATTTTTTTCAGCATAATGTTTTTGAGATTCATTTGTGTTGCTTTGTATCAGTATTTTGCCCTTATTGAGGAATAGTATTCAATCCCATTAATATATCACAGTTGGTTAATCCATTTTCATCATAATAGACTCCAGGTCTGTTTCCAGTTTTGACTATTTTGCAAAATGTTGCTATGAAAATTTCTATAGAAATCTTTTTGTGGACATATGATTTTATTTCTTTGGGGTAAATGTCTAGGATTGGAATTTCTGGGACATAGGATAGATGTGTATTTAATTTTATACAAAAATGCCAGAAGGTTTTCCAACGTGTCTGTACCATTTTATTCTCCTACTAAGAGTTCCATTGTTTCATATCCTTGTCAACATATGATACTATTAATATTTTAACTTTAGCTATTCTGATGAGTGTTTTGTAGTATCTCAATGTGATTTTAACTTACATTTCCCTGATGACTTATGACGATAAGCATTTTTCCATATGCTTAATGGCCAATTATATATCTTAATGGCCAATTACAGAAATTTTGTAAAGTGCCTGTTCAAAACTTTTTGCTATTTTTTAAAAAATGGGTTGTTTGTCTTGTTATTTAATTGTGGGATACATATCTGAATACGTTCTGTCAGATATGAGACTGTTTTCAACAAGACTGGTTTACCTGTTAATTTTATTAGTGGTGTGTTTTGATATGTGAAAGTTTTCCATTTTGATAAAATCTAATTTGTAGAGTGTTTTTGCTTTTAGGGTCATTGTTTTATGCAATTTGTATAAGAAAACCTGGCTCACCAAAACATACTCAATTCACAAAGATATTTTTCTGTGTTTACTTTCTAAAAGTTTTATAATTTTAGCTTATAAATTTAATTTTATAATTCATTTTGATTTGTTTTTTTGTGTGGTGTGAGGTAGGGTCAAGTTTTTTTTTTTTTTTTTTTTTGTTTTGTTTTTCTTTTTTTCCCCCTAGTGTGGACGTCAATTTCTTGAAAAGGATTTCTTTTGTTTATTGGATTGTGTACTAGGGTTCTCTAGAGGGATAGAACTAATAGGATATATGTATATATGAAGGGGAGTTTATTAAGGAGAATTGCCTCCCATGATCACAAGGTGAAGCCCCCCGATAGGCCATCTGAAAGTTAAGGAGCAAGGAAGACAGTAGTGGCTCAGTTTGAGTCCCAAAACCTCAAAACTAGGGAAACCGACAATGCAGCCTTCAGTCTGTGACTGAAAGCCTGGGACCCCCTGGCAAACCACTGGTGTAAGTCCAAAAATCCAAGAGCCGAAGAATTTGAAGTCTGATGTTGTAGGACAGAAAGCATATCCAGCACAGGAGGAAGATGAAGGCTGGAAGACTCAGCAAGTCAGTTTCTTGCACCTTCTTCTGCCTGCTTTTTCTAGCTGGACTGGCAGCCAATTGATGGTGCCCACCCATGCTGCAGGTGGGTCTTCCTGAGGGGGGTCTTCCTCTCCCAGTCCACTGACTCAAATGTCAGTCTCTTATGGCAACACCCTCACAGACGTACCCAGATACATCCAGAACCAATACTTTGCATCCTTCAATCCAATCAAGCTGACATTTAATATTAACCATCACAGATAACTTTGGGGTTCATATGAAAAAATTAGATGATTTGTA
This sequence comes from Macaca nemestrina, assembly GCF_043159975.1. NCBI lineage: Eukaryota > Metazoa > Chordata > Mammalia > Primates > Cercopithecidae > Macaca > Macaca nemestrina. Next base: position 188,816,501 of record NC_092127.1, read on the forward strand.
TGTCTTCTTCTGTACTCTCAATTTTGTTCATTTGACCTACTTGTTGATCCTTATACAAGTACTAGTCTGTCTTAATTACTGCAGGTTTCTGGTATGTCTTAAAATCAAGTAGTGTAAGTCCTCCACATTTATGCTTTTTCAAGATTGTTTTGAATATTCTAGATCATTGATTTTCATACAAATTTTGGAGTTGCTTATCAATTCTACAAAAAATCTGTGGAATTAAATTGGTACATTAAATCTGTATATCAATTTGGTAATAATTATATCTTAAGAGTAGGGAGTCTTCTAATCCATGGACACGGTATATCTCTTTATTTCTATTTATTTCTATTTTTATTAGGTATTTAAAATTCTATTTTAGTGATGTTTTATCATTTTTAGGGTAGAGGTTTTGCCCTTTTTTGCACTAGTGTTTTTCCCAAATAGTTCATGAAGTTTTTTGTGGGGGAACAGGGGGCAGACACTATTGTAATGAAATAGTTTTTAATTGTTTACTACTAGATAGAAAAATACAATAAAATTTTTATATCTTAATCTCATGCCCTGAGACCTTGCTAATTAAATAATTAGTTGTGATAGTTGTTTTATAGTGTTTTGGAGATTTTCTATGTCAACAATCATTCCATTTGCTAATAAAAGAAGGTTTACCGGCCGGGCACAGTGGCTCAAGCCTGTAATCCCAGCACTTTAGGAGGCTGAGACGGGCAGATCACGAGGTCAGGAGATCAAGACCATCCTGGCTAACACGGTGAAACCTCGTCTCTACTAAAAAATACAAAAAACTAGCTGGGCGAGGTGGCGGACGCCTGTAGTCCCAGCTACTCCGGAGGCTGAGGCAGGAGAATGGCGTGAACCCGGGAGGCGGAGCTAGCAGTGAGCTGAGATCCGGCCACTGCACTCCAGCCTGGGCGACAGAGTGAGACTCTGTCTCAAAAAAAAAAAAAAAAAAAAGGTTTACCTATTTTCTCCTTTATTTATGCTTTTTAAATCTTTATTGCACTAGCTAAAACCTTCAGTACAATATTGAGGAGAAGTGATGGGAGCAAGCATCATTTTTTTGTTCTTAATTTTAGGGCAAAAAGTGTTCAGTCTTTCACCATTAAAAACATGTTTATTTCTAAGTTTTTCAGAGATACACTTTATCAAATTGAGCAACTCTTTTTAGTAGTTTTCTGGAAGCGTTTATCATGTTTTGTTGTTGAATTCTATCAAATGCTTTTTCTACATCGATTGAAATGATCATGTTTTTTTCTCCATATTTGTTACTATGCTAAATTACATTGATTAATTTCCAAGTTTTAAACCAACTATATATTACTGAGATAAATCCTACTTGAATATGATACCTTATTCTTTTTACGTATTGTTGAATTTGATTTGCTAATATCTTATTAGAGAATTTTACATCTACATTCATAAGGAATATTATTCTGCTTTTTTTTTGTAATATCTTCATCAAATTTGTCTTCAGGGTTATAGTAGTCTCTAAGATGAGTTCAGTCATTTTCCTTCTCTATTTTCTGAAAGCACTTGTGTAAAGTTGGTGTTACTTCTTTAAATGTTTGGTAGGATTTACAAATGAAATTATCTGGGTATAGAGTTTTCTTTCTAGTAAGGCTTTTGACTACAAAATTACCTTTAGTCATATAAGGCACTCAGATGTGTTTTTTCATATCTAACTTTTGGTAAGTTATATTTTTCAAGAAATTAATTTTCTCTATGTTGGCAAATTTGTTGGCACAAAGTAATTCATGATGTTCTCATAGAATCTTTTTAGTTGTTGTAGTGTCTATGGTTGTAACTCGTTTCATTTCTGATATTAGCAGTTTGCCTTCTTTCTCTTATTTTCTTGTTCAGTTTATAATCTTAACTCTTCAAGAGAGAACCTTAGGTCATTGGTTTTAGACATTTTATTCTAATATAAGCATTTTAAGCTATAAATTTTCCTCTAAGGACTGCTTTAGTTACACCCCCAAATTTGATATATTGTATTTTGATTATTATTTAGTTAATATTTTCTAATTCCCCTTGTGATTGCTTCTTTGACCCATGAATTATTTAGTTATGTGTTGTTTAACTTCCAAATATTTGGTCTTCCTCGAAGCTTTTTATTGTTACTGGTTCTAATATTTTTCACTGTGGTCCAAGAACATACTCTACAATTTCAATTCATTTATATTAATTGAGACTCATTTTATGCCCAGCTTATGACCTACCTTCGTAAACACACTATGCCCACTTGAAAAAAATGTGTATTTAAAAGTCGTTAGATGTAAGATTCAGTAGATATTAGTCCAGTCAAAGTGGTTAATATTATTCAGAGCTTCCATATCATTGCTGATTTTTAAAATCTAGTTTTATTAATTTCTGGACGGTTGTGTGAAATATCCAACTAAGGTTGTGGAATTATTTCTTCTTCTTTTAATTCTGTCAGTGTTTGCTTCTTATATTTTGAGATATGTTGTTAGAGGCATACATATTTATGATTATTTCCTTATGATGAATTGTCCCTATTATTATAAAATATCCTTCTCTTTTTCTTCTAGTACTCTTTATTTTGAAACTTATTTTCAGATCAGAGTACCCATTCTAATCTACTTATGATTGCAACTATAATCACTACTTATGCTTATTGAGTTCAGTCATTTTTCTTCTTTATTTTCTTAAAATGTTTATGTAAAGTTGGTGTTACTTTTTAAAATGTTTGATAGGATTTACAATGAATTTATATAGCCATTCTAACCTACTTATGCTTACTGTTTCCATGACATATATTTTTCTCTGCATTTATTTTCATTCTTTGTTTTTACATTTAACATTAATTTCTTAAGGATAGCGTATAGTTAGGTCTTGCTTTAAAAAAAATCCATTCTGACAATCTCTGCTTTTTAATTGTATTGTTTAGTTCATGCACAGTTCATGTAATAATTGATACGGTTTGACTTAGGCCTATTGTTGTTTTATTTGCTTTCTTCTTACCTCTTCTTTTTTTCTTGTCTGTTTCTTCGTTCCTGTATTGCTGTGGATTAGTTGAATATTTAAAACTATCTTTTAATTTATCTATTGACTTTATAAGTGTACATTCCAGTATTATGTTTTTAAAATGTTTCTCTAAAGGATTATACTGTACATTCTTGATTTATTTCACAATCTGTTGAGGGTTAATATTTTACACTTTACATAAAATGTGAAAACCTTACAACTGTAGAGGCCCATCTACCACACTGTCTGCCCTTATAGTATAGGTGTCAAATGTATTGCAGCTTTTAAATTCTGAGTCTCTAATACAACGTTATAGTTTTTGCTTTAAAAATATATATGTGTAATTAAATAGAAATAGCTAGAATATATTGTTATTAGGTGTAAGATTTTGCTTTTAAAAATTAGGAGGAAAATATTTTTTGATATTTATCCATATTTTTAAGGAAAATCTAAGTTTCTCTCTGGTATCATTTCCATTTAGCCTGAGGAATTTCCTTTAGTATTTTATGTGAGACATGTCTCCTCTTAATTTATTCTCTTTATTTTATCTGAAATGTATTTATTTCACCTTCTTTTTTTATTATTATACTTTAAGTTCTAGGGTACATGTGCACAATGTGCAGGTTTGTTACATAGGTATACATGTGCCATGTTGGTGTGCTGCAGCCATTAACTACTTTCTTGAAGAATGTTTCTACTGGATACAGATTTTTAGGTTGACAGGTGTTTTTCCTTCCATTACTTTAAAGATTTTGTCTCATTGTCATCTAACTTTCACAATTTCTAATGAGAAGTCATCAAAGTTTGAATCGTTATTGTCCAGTATGTAATGTGTCACTTTTGTCTCCCTCCTTTCAAAAAGTCCCTTAAAATTTGACTTTTAGAAGTTTACCTATGATATGCATAGGTGGAAACTCTTGACTTAAAAAATAGTTTTTCTTGCTTTGTTTAGATTTCCTATCTTTTCCTTTATTTCAGTCATATTGCCCTTTATATCATGTAGCATAGTCATAGCAACTGCTTTATTGTCCTTTTGCTAATTACAGCATCTGAGTCATCTTCAGATTCGCCTCCATTGATTATCTGTTCTGTTGAGAATGGGTCACATTTTCCTGGTTCTATATGTCAAGTAGTTTTGTCTTACATCCTGGACATTGTGAGTGTTATTTGGTAGAAACTTTGAATTCTATCGTATTTTTTGAAAACATATTTTTAACAAGCAGTTAACTTGGTTGGACTTATATTGCATATTCTGCCTCTTGGGCAGGCATATAAATCTCAGACTATTTTTTTTTTTTTTTTACTTAACTGAACTGCTTTCAGCTTGTTCTATGTCTGTAATCTTTAGGAGTCAGCAGTAGATTTGGTCAGAGGTTATTTACCACATTTGAGGCTCCTCTTGGATTTCTCCTCTTGGATCCTCTTGGATTTCTCAGAAAGAGTTGTGGCCCAGTGAAGTTAGGAGGTTTGCCCATAATCTCATGAACAGTGGCTGAACTTAAACAACAGCAAGAAAAACAAAAATATTTTGGAGTAGTGTCTCATCTTAATGTGGAGAATTCATGGCTTCAGGACAATTGAGGCATTCTGTTTCAATCCACGACCCAGTTAACATCACAAAGAGGGATACCACTTTCCCCCCACGTCATTGAGAGTTTTGTTCCTGAACCTTTTGTACTCCTTCATGACATGCAACAAAATCTGTTAGCGTGTGGCCTCAAGATTTTCAAATTGACTGTAGCCTGTCATCATCCCTTGAAAATGGAATGGATCTTTTGAGAAATGTAAGCTTTCTAGAAGGTCTATTTCTAAGTTGCTTTGGGTGGTAGCAATTTCTTGATGACACGCACATTCATATAGAATGTCCACAAATGTCCAGTATTCAGCATGAGGTTAGCCTACTTTAAGGGAATAAAGCATAGCTTTGTTCTGGTCAAAATGCTAAATAATCCCTGCCTTTCATAATAAATGCAGGTGAAGTCTACATGACTATCATTCAAGTTAAGATGGAGGGGGCTGACATAAGATGAAGAAAGCCATCCTCCTCATATTGAGTAAATATTTTGGCTTTGCCGTCTGCCTTTGTCAGTTTCGATATCTGGCATTTATTAAGAGTTTTCCAGAAAGACATTTCATTGTTAAACTATGACAATAGCCTTGGTTATCAGGAAAGAACACATGTGAATTCACAGAAATCTCATTTTACTGTCATGCTGGGAGAAGTTGTGCCTCCCAGTATAGCACCAAAGTAAACAACTGCTGGCAATCCATTGATTTTTAGCAATAATTTACTCACATTTTAAATAACCATTTTATGACTAAAAATTCTGGGACATTTGAGGCACACCAGATTAATTTGTGTATAAGCAGTGGAAATGGTTTAGATTTTGGAGTCAGGCCAATGCTGATATGTGTTAGTGGTGGGTACCTAGGAAAGCAAATTAACTTCTCTGCAGCTTAGTGTTCTCATCTGTAAAATGGAAAGGGAATGGAGAACCGTAGTACACTGGAGTGGCTGTTTTTGACTCTCCAGCATGCTTCTGGATCCCTTTTTCTTATTATAATAACATTCCTTCTCTTTGGAGAACACCCGCTCTCCATGTCACTGTGGTCCCCCATTCACGTTGACTGTGTGATGTGCCTGTGCCAGCCCCATGGACCATATTCAGCCAGACATAGTGCCTGGTCCAAGGTGTGGTCGCGTGATCCAAGCCCAACCGTTCAGAAACCTTCCATGGAATCAGAGGTGAAAAACTTGCTCTCAGTTATCATGCGCTCTAAGAAAATAGGTCTGCATTTTTTTGGTCATTGTCCTTGGCAGTTGGTGTAGGTGAAGGTTTATCTGTAGAAGAAAAGAATGAAGCTTAAAGTAAACAGAAACAGATATACGAGGTGGGTGAAGAGATGGCGTTGTTGGTGAGGGTTGAGATTAAGGTGAGGCAAGTAAGTTAAACATGTACCTTGCTTTCTTAAATTTTGCAAACGCAGGCTTGGCACTTGCTTCCTTAAATTTTGCACCCTGGGCACATTACTGGCCTCACCCTGGTCCTGGCTCTGCTGATGACTGTCCTCACCTGGATTCCTCCAGAAGTTGATTTTGAGAGAAATAATTTAGTGCAAGCTGTTTATTCGAAGATGATCCCAGGAAACATTTGTGAGAGAGTAATGAGACAGAGAAAGGAAGGCAGTCAATAAAGGGTTTTTGATCAAGCCACTCACCCCGGTGGGTTTCTGGAGCTTACTTTCATGGAGGACGTCAGGAGACAGTGCAGAGTGTGTGGCTGGTGGCCGCAGATGAGAAGCTAATGCATGGATGCGCAATTTTCATTCAGTGACGGTGGAGGGCTGCCCGTGCAGCATTGCCTCTCCTGCACCTTTGGCTTGCTTTTTGTGGGACATTGCAGGTGTCACAGTAAGCCTGAGGTGTGTGGATGTGATGAGAGGGACCTGGGTGGACACAGCAGTGCTGCCACCTTCTCATTTTCCTGTTCCCGTGAGTTGCCCACTGTCCTTACCAGCTACAGGAACTGACATCCTTTTCCACTCAAGTGAGATCATGTTGGGCTTCCAGTGTTTGCCACCTAAAGAGTCCTGACTAATCAGGAACTAATAATGATGGTCCTGGCAACTGGAGACCATTGTCTCCCTCGTCCCACTAATAGCCCAGTATGCTGGATGTTATTATCCCCGTTTTACAGATGATGAATCTGAGGCCTGGAGAGGACCCCTCCGCCACGCACAACCCATTTTACTTTCACATGTCCCTCTCAGATACAGAAGTGACATTGAAACTGGCTTCTATCACAGGCACATCTGCTGGAAACCAGTGGGGTCAGGAGGAAAACGTCCATCAGTGTCCAATGACAGACATTTGGTTTTGGATGCAACAGGGCGTAGAGGAAAGGGTACAGGCTTCCAGATGGGGGAGGTCTGGCTCTGGGTCAGAGCATGCTTCTTCCAGTCATGGAAACTTGGACCATGTGGCTTCTGCAACCCTCCCTTTTGTCTTCTGAGAAAAAGTAGTGATTATAATGGACTTTAGGTTCTTATGTGAGAATAAGGGGGCAAGCAATGTTCAGTCCTCAGCATGGTACCTGGTGTGTGGATGGCCTTTTTCTTTTTTTTGTTTGTTTTTGCTTTTTTAATTTGGTAAAATTCAACCTTCATTGATGGAAAAAAAAAAACTCTAAGGAAAGTAGGGCCTAGAAGGAACTCTCTCAACCTGATAAAAAGCATTTACCAAAAACCTTTTATATAACGCTGAAAGATTAAATGCTTTTCCAAAGTAGAAACAAGGCAAAGATATGACTCTTGCCACACCTATACCCATCAACAAATGTCCTAGCTATTACAATAAGAAAATAAATAAAATCTTACAGATTTACTATGAATAAACAGAACTGTCTCTATTCACAGACTCATGTTTTTTCTACATGAAAAACATCAAAGAAACTACAAAGTGTGTACTAGAATGAAAATGAGTATAGCAAGCTTGAAGAATACAAAGTCAATATACAAAACTATGTTTATGCTTTGGAATATTTATTAAGATAGCAATTCTCTACAAACTTACATACTTACAGATTTGATTTTGATTCTGTAATCAAAGTCACAGAAGATTTTTTATAGTTGTCAATAATAGATTCTAAAATTTCTGTTCAAAGTAAAGGACCTGGAAGAGCTAAAACAATTATGTAAAACAAGATCAAAGTTATAGAGGTATATTACCCAATATCAAGATTTACTGTGAACCTACAATGATTGAGATAGCATGTTATTGATGAAAGAATAAGCACAAATAATAATGGAATTTGAGAGTTCTACTAATCTATGGCTGGGTGGCCTTTTTCAAATGCCTTCCATCTTCTTTTATTATTTTTTTGTGACTGAGTTTCACTCTTGTTGCCCAGGCTAGAGTGCAATGGCACAATCTTGGTTCATTGCCACCTCTACCTCCCCGGTTCAAGCGATTCTGCTGCCTCAGCCTCCCAAGTAGCTGAGATTACAGGCATGTGCCACCAGGCCCAGTTAATTTTGTATTTTTAGTAGAGATGGGGTTTCACCATGTTGGTCAGGCTGATCTCGAACTCCTAACCTCAGGTGATCCACCAACCTCAGCCTCCCAAAGTGCTGGGATTACAGGCATGAGCCACTGTGCCTGGCTGCCTTCCATGTCTTCTTGAAGCCAGCATGGCTAGGATTTTACTTGGCTTGGGGGTTCTAGAAGGATCTGGGTATCCACATGGAGGAACATTCCAGGGAGAAGACCTGGGACTGAGGCCCATCCTGTGTCTGGTGCTCCTAGTGTTGTCCTCACCATCTCTGCCACACAGCAGCGCCAGGCTGCTGATCTGCCATCCCTATGTGACTGAGATTCCCAAGAGGCTGGGACCTGGTCGTGCCCATCCACACTTAGCTTGGTGCCCAACATGCGGTAAAGGCTCAGCAAGTGCTGGTTTAGTGAGTGCTCGGGTGAGAGAGGGAAGGGGACAGCAAGTCTTGGTCTAGATAGCAGCCAGGGATGTGTGCAAATCGTGAATTAGCTTGCCTGGTTGCTGCTTCCCTCCCACTCGGGATATGCGCCAGTCCCTCCATACCAGCCCACGAGGTCATGCAATCTGGCTTGTGCATGTTTTTCTGACTCTGCTTTCTATCCCCTCTGTCTTCCTGCTCATTCTGCTCCAGTCCTTCAAGTCTCTTGACCATACTGGAGTTATTTCTAACTCAGAACCTTCACACTTGCTCTTCTCTCTACCTCAGTCACCTTTTCCCCAGGTGTTTGCAAGGCTCACTTATAGCATACAGGGCTCTGCTCAGATGTCCATTCTGTAGCGCCTTCCCAGAATGCACACCCTCTTCGTCTCCACCTCAGCCTTCCATGTTTCCTTGCCCTTCTCTTCCCCTTTTCTTTATAGTACCTATAACTACCTGTGATTCTGTTATGTGTTTATTCAGATGTCCTCTTGGTTATGGGTCTCATGTACCAGAACATAAGCTCTTTGGGGGCAGCAATGTTTCCTCTTGTTCCCTGTTTTATCCCCAGTTCCTGGTAAGCAGTATATGTGCACACACACACACACGCACATATATGTACATATACACACCTGTCAAACAGTTTATAGAGACACACATATGTATATGCATATACATATTGACATATCCGCTGATATGGTTTGGCTCTGTGTCCCCACCCAAATCTCGTCTCGAATTGTAATCCCCACATGTCAAGCGAGGGGCCTGGTGGGAGGTGATTGGGTCATGGGGGCGGTTTCCCCCATGCTGTTCTCATGATAGTGAGTTCTCACGAGAGCTGATGGTTTTAAAGTGTGGCACTACCTTGCTCTTTCTCCTCCTGCCTTGTGAAGAAGGTGCTTGCCTTCCCTTTGCCTTTCGCCATGATTGTAAGTTTCCTGAGGCCTCCCTGGCCAAACGGAACTGTGGGTCAATTAAACCTCTTTTCTTTATAAATTACTCAGTCTCATCTAGTATCTTTATAGCAATGTGAGAACAGACTAATATATCCACCAAACAGTTCACATATATACACAGTGTCTAAGCAATATATACACATGTGCATATACATATACATATATACCTCTCTACATGATATATACAACCACTAAACAGTATATATGTACATATACATATAGATCCACCACAAAACATACAGTACACATATTCATACATACACATACATGTATATGCACATACATGTACACTCATATGTATGTGTATAAATATACGTATATACATATATACATATACCACTAAAGTGGTCTGTGTGTACACACATGTGCACATATATATATCTATGGTACAGATAACATATATAATATAAATGAATATTATAGAAATAAATAACTATAAATGAAGAACTTAACAATTAACCAGTCAACAGATACGATTTTCACAAATGGTTTATATTGATTTACTCAGGGTTAGTACCCAGAGGTGAGTTTCTCCCACTCCTCTGCATGCAAATTAACTTCTCACAGACACTCCTCTTATTTCCACTCGCCCTCCTCCAGCCCCTGCTCTCCACGCTCCATCGGCTCCTCTCGACCTGTTTGATGGCTGAGCCAGCAGGAGCGTCCAGGGTGAAGTGCTCCACTTTGAGTTAACTGTGTGGCCAGCAGGGCTTCTTTATTTCCGAGGGAAGGAGGAGGATACCTTTGGGAGGACTCTGAGGAGTGTGCTTCAAAAGTGTCTTCTTGGATTGGCACGTGGGCCTTCTGCTTGGAGAGCCGCAGGGTCAAAGTGAAGTAAACATGGAGTTAATTAAAATTCATGGGACAGCTGGAGGCAGTCTGCACATAAAATGGCAGAAAGTGGCACAGTGTTATATGATAATAGCTCTTTATGCCCTTCAAAGGAAGATTCTGGATAAACTTGAGCAAGAGTTGCACAAATGATAATTCCAGACTCTATACTGCCTTATTATGCAATGATGATCATTTCCAGACCCAAGCATATTATTACTTGTCTCATTCCACATGAGAATGAGGAAAGCCTCATTCCAGGCTTTCGCAGCTGCATGTGAATTCAGAGTGTGGAAAAAAAAAGATTTGATTAATAGCAGACTAACCAACTTAGTGCTCAGACTGCAACAAATCCATTTGGGAATTAAGCAGGGATTCGATTTTAGATATATGTTTGTAAGTTTCAATGTTCAAAAGCATTTGGCTTATCAGGTTTTTTTTTTTTTTCCCTTAAAAATGTATTCTTTTAGGATCTTTTTGATCTTTCAAGGTACTGGGTCTCCAAGATAATGGCAGCATGCTGGAATGCACAGCAGGATACTGAGTTCAACAGTAAATGTTCACGGATCACTGCTCTGCCCTAGCCTTATTTTAGCTACCTGTGAGGATGTGGCAAAAAAAAAAAAAAAAAAAAAAAAAGCTGAACAAGGTTCCTGACACTGAAGAACTGACAGTTTCATAGAAGCAGCAGACCAACATACAAACAATAAATAAGCATGATGATTTACATTGATGATAGCTGCTCTGCAGAAAACGTGTAGTGCAGTGACCTGGGAGGGTGGGACTGCTTCATTGGGGGTGAGGGCAACAGAGACAGCCTCTCTCAAAGGAGAAATTTGAGCTAAGATCCAACTGCTGAGAAGGAAATGGGCCACGTGGGGATCTGGGAAAAGGTCATCACAGACCAAAAGAGCAGCAGATGCAAAGGTCCTGAGGCAGCAGCAGAGTTAGCAGTGGAGCATGTAGCAGCCTGGGTATCTCCAATGCCCAGCACTGTGTCTGCCACAAGCGAGGACTTAGAATGTTTGGTTGCTCTTTGTAGTGAGCTGAATTAGTTAATTAGCTAAGAGCCTATTAGTTAAACAGTTTTGACTGCAAAGGTTGACAGAACCAAGTTGAAATTCTGGCCCAGCCACGTGACTCTGGTCGTTGCCTAACTTCTTTGAGCCTTGAGTTAGCTGCTATTCCTATGTAGGAATCATGTTTAGAATTCTTAACAATGATGCGTTTATTGTTCGTGCCTTCATTGTTTGTGCAGACATCTTCATGAAGGATGGAATCCATTTCTTTTTAATGAAATATTTATTCATTTCATATTAATTAGGTTGTGTTTGGCTTGAGGCATACTTTGGAGGAATGTGTCAGCTCCTGGGGATCACTTTATTAGGAGCTAAATTTTACAGGAAATGCAGACTCACTTGCAAATGCTTACAGACATCGGCCAGAGCAGATGATCCATTACTGACCAGCTTGGTGGACCTCATTGCTCATCTGCACTTCTTAGCATCTTCTCATAATGACGTCTCCTTCTGTCCAGCAGCCAAGCGTTCTCAGGCCTTTGCCTATCTACAGAGTGTTTCCCAGCTCCCTTTACCCTGAGGGCACCAAGGGTGCCAGTGGCACAGCGCTGGTCCTGGGGTCCCTGTACCCTGCTTTGCTGTGAAGTTTCCTGACACTGTGATGTCCTCCAGTGTGTGTGAGCAGGGGCATTCACTTATTTTTATTTTTTATTTTTATTATACTTTAAGTTCTAGGGTACCTGTGTACAACATGCTGGTTTGTTACATATGTGTACATGTGCCATGTTGGTTTGCTGCATCCATTAACTCTTCATTTACATTAGGTATTTCTCCTAATGCTATCCCTCCCCGCTCTCTCCCCCACCCCACAACAGGGCCTGGTGTGTGATTGCAAGGACAGAAAACCAAACACGGCATTCACTTAATTTTTAAAGCACACTATCACCTCTCTTTGTTCCCCTCCACCTGCCGCCAGAAAGAGCTCCCCACCCCCAAGCCAAATTCTCCACGTAGTTTGTTTATTCCCTTATTCATTCATAATTGTATACTTAGGATCCTCTTTTAAGACAGCTCCCCAGTGCTCTCAGAACAAAAGTCAATGGTGTTAGTCTGCTGGAGCTGCCACAACAAAGGACTACACAGTGGGGGGGCTGAACAACAACATGGAGTTTTCACAGGTCCGGAGGCTGAAGTCCGAGTCAAGGAATTGGCAGGGTTGGCTTCTTCCAAGGCCTCTTTCCTTGCCTTGCAGATGCCCATGTCTTCTCCCTGTATCCTCACATGGTCAGCCCTCTGTGTGTGTGTCTGTCCTGATCCCTCTTCTTACAAGACACAGTCATATTGGATTGGGGCCCACCCAAAGACCTCGTTTTACCTTAATTACCTCTTTAAAGCCTCCATGTCCAAATACAGTCACATCCTGAGGTGCTAGGGGTTAGGACGGCAGCATACGAACTTGGGGGACATACAGTTTAGCCCATGGCACCAACCCTTTAAACATGTCATTCAAGCCATCTGTCACCTCCCCCATCACTCACCTCTGTCATCTCATCTCAGTGATGTCAGTTGTACAATGTTGCAGGTGAATACCAGCAAGCTTTGGCCAACACGGGCTGCAACTCACTGATAAGGGGCAGGAGGATGCTGCTTCTCAGCTCCCCATGGGCGGGCCTGCTTTGCTGGAACACGGTTCGGACACTGTAGGGCTGTACTTACCAAAGGGGTGCCCCATGGTGCAGTCTCTCTGTGTACGCTGACTGAGGAAAACGTATTTTGGAACCAAGTAACAAGCTGTTTGAGCTTTGTGTGCTTACTCTTTAAGGGACTATGGAGAAATGCCAAATGCCAGTACTCATGGCTACAGTGGCTCTCTAGGCTGGTAGGAAGTTGAATTCAGGTGCTGAATTCTGATACCGGCTGTCTCATTACCAGATGTTTTACTCGAGGTTCTCTAGTGAAACAGAACCGATGGGGTGTAACTATAAGTTATTGGAGTTTGATTGATTTCATTGATTATATGATTATGAAAGCTGCCAAATCCAAATCTTTAGGATAAACAGTCAGGCTGGAGACTCAGGAAGAAGCTGAGGCTACAGATCAAGTCTGAAGGGCATCTGCTGCAGAATCCCTCTCATAGGAAGTCAGTCTTTTACTTCATTCAGGCCTTCAACAGATTGAGGAAGTCCACCCATCTTACAGAGGGCAATCCTGTCTTCAAAGTCCACCAGTTTAATATCAACCTCACCCCAAAACACCTGCACAGACACATTCAGAATCATGTTTGACAAAAAAAAATCTGGGCACCATGGCACCGCCCAGTTGACACAGAAAACTATCCATCACACCAGACAAGCACGAACTCATTCCTGAAGCCCTTCTTGGGCCACTTTGCGCATGTCCACAATGGTCTGTGTTCCTCAGAAGAGAGATGGATGCCGATCACACACTCGTGATGAGCAGCATACTCAGTGCTTACCATGGAGTCTTTATAACTGCCCATTAAGGCAAATACCACTCATCCCCACTGTACAGATGGGAAGTTGAGAAAATGACCAACGTGTGAACACGTGCCACAGCACGTCTCATCTCTCTGAACTTCCACAGAGGCTGTGCCCTCTCCTGGTAACCCCCTTCCTTCTCCCCCTCCCCATACCTCCGTCCTCATGAGACCAACCCTTGCTGACTATGCTAAGGTTCAAATGCTACCTTTTCCAGATTGCCTTTCCTAAATCCCACATCTGGTTTAGGATCCCCCTTCTGGGGTCCCTTAGCCCCATGTACTCACCTCTCCCATGTGTTTTCTAAATAGTAATGACTCTTTCATTCATTCAGCCACAATTATCAGCTAGGTGCCTGCTGTGTGCCAGACGCTGAGGATGATACAGTGAACATAAGAGAAAAATCCCTGTTGTCATAGGGTTCACAACTCAGTAGGGGAAGTGAACAATGTATGAATGAAGCAGGAAGCATGTCTTGTGATGGGAGCGCAGCAGAGAGGGAGGCTGGGGTGCTGGGGAGGGCTTTGCCCCTTTGCACAGGGAGGTCAGAGGTGGCTTAGCTGGTAACATGACCTGTGAGCAGAGCCTGAAGAAGACAAGGGCCCAAGACCTGTGGATGCCTGAGAAGAGCATGGTGGGTACAGGGAAGGAGCAGAAGTCACTGTGGGAAGTAGGAGGGGAACTAGGACCAAGCCACTTAGGGCCTGGGGATCCACAGTGAAGGACTTTGGCCTTTATTCCTGCATATTGTCTGATTATCCCATTATTCCTCGGGTTCCCAGGGGAGAGTGATATCCTCATGGCTGACATGGTACCAGGCCCATGGCACGTACTTAATATATGTTTATTGAGTGACATATTCCTCCAAATAAGTATTTTTCTTGAGACCAACTTTTGATTCCTCCGGTGAGACCACCATTGATCAGAGCCCACATGGGATTTATGTGCTGTGAAAAGTCATAATTTGTGTATCATTTGTGGTGGACTCAGCAGCAAGGAACGAAAAAACCTGCCTCATGGTGGCTTAAACAAAGAGGGGTTTATTTTTCCCACATAACAAGAAATCTGAAGGCAGGAGGCTCCATGATAGCAAATTCAGCGTCTCTGAGACTTTCTTGGCCTCATGGTCACAAGGGGCTGCTGCTGTTCCAGACATTACATCTGTGTTCAAGGTAGGAAGGACAGGAAGAAAGCTGGAGAAGAGAAAAAGGTGAGACCGTCTGTAGTTACTCTCTTTTATGCAGAAAGCAGGACTTCCCCTAGAAACCTCTAGCAAACTAACATGTCCTTGGTTAGAACAGTGGCTGTTGCTGGCTGTAAGTGCGTATAGAACGGATCACATTGCTTTCTTGAAGTAAATGGTCCTGCTGTAAAGGAGAAAAGGGGAGGTTGCATATTAAGTAGTAAAAAGCTTCATCTGCCAAAGATAGTCATCTTTCAGTGAATTATTTGAGCAATAGTAGCCAGCTTGATCATCTCTTTAGTAATCATGTTTAATTCTGTTTTTCTTACCCCCCACCCACCCCAAATTGGTCATTTCCCAGAATCTTGTCCCTGCAAGCACAACCAGAGTCTTTTAATATCACACTGTAGTGGTTTATTCATTCAACAGTTTTTGCTGTGTGCTACTCAAGCTGGGGGATGGTAGAGGTGGGCAGCACAGAGAAGAACTAGCCCAGTGTCTGCCTCAGGTCCCGTTGATGGGGTAGAGTCAGACCCACAGCTGGCCAGCAAGCAAGATGAGAAGAGGGCAGCCCAGGCTTACTATGAAAGGATCCTTGAGACTTTGTATCCCATAGTCCTGGGTTTCCGGCACAGCTCTAGCCTCTCTGTTGTGTACTCGTCTGTCGGCCTGGAGCTTGGGTTGCCTGAGCTGCTAACCAGCGATTAGAGTCCTGACCATAAAGGATGCTGTGAAGACACCAAGCAAGGACTTTATTGAAGATTCGAATAAAATCATTCTCAACTCGGACTGTACTTCAGCCTTCGCTGGGGCACATCTAAAAATTGCAAAATCCCAGGGCCTCCCAGAGCTTTGGGTGTGCTGCAGAATCAACATCGTCAGCGCCCCGAATATACTGTAAAGTCAGGACTGTGACCACCGCGTTGCAGGTTCTCAGTACGCTCCAGCCGCCTTCTCCACTGACTCAGGATCCATTCCCAAATTTCTGATGCTCAGTGTGCTTGGCATGCCTTTCCTACAGCAAATCAGCTGAAATCCGTGCTAGCTAGCATTTATCTATCTGTCCCATTAAGTCGTAATTAATAATGATGATATCAGATCCTAATTGAATTAGACTAATGAGGAATGTTAATTGGGTGCTTGCCTTTCAGTAGCAGCTTGGGTGGCTTTGGCCAAATTGCTTGTTCTCACCTCATTAACTGTGATTTCCTGTAGAAGAGGGCTCTGAGCAGCCCTGCCAAGGACCCCAAACTTGGGCGAGGTGCCACTCGAGATGTAGCTCTTCTATTTTGAAGTTGAAGGTTCCCAGGACCTGGATAGAGTCTGCCGTTGGTGACAAGTGTTCAGCTTCCTTCTAGGGCACCTGTTGTGAGCTCTGAGGCCAAAATGCAATATCAGTTTCAGCAGATCCCTCAATCACATGGTTGTCATGGGATTTGGGGCAGGGACGTATGGAAGCCTCTCTTCCTACACTGTAAATATGGAGTCACTGAGGACCGCTGACCTGCTCTGGGCCATGTGGGACATAGTAGACCAGTGTGTATGAAATTCAGCTGCTTTGAGGATTCAGACTTGGAGGTCAGGGCCAGGGAAGCATTGAGGTCAGTCATTGGCAGGCAAGGAGTGAGGCAGGAGAAGGCTTGCAGGGAGGGTATTCCAGGCAGAGTAAGTGAAATATGCTAATGCAGAAAGGTGACACTTTCACACGTGTGAGCCCCTGAACAGGAACTGAGTTGACATGGCCTCTGTCTTCAGGGTGCTTGGAGTCTGACTGCCAGATCATAACAGGGGTTTATAATACAGTATGTCAAGCCTTACAGTAGAAACAGGGCTTATGGCAGCTCGGTGGGAAGGGCAGCACATACAGCTTCTAGGATTAAAGGGAAGGTTCCGGAAGATGTAACGTCTGGGCAGAGCTGGAGCTAGCCAGTCTGGGAAGGCCAGATTGGGTGGCAGTAGGTCAGGGAAGGAGGTAACAAGGGCAGGAGAGGTTGGTACTAGAGACAATCTACAAAGAAATTCTAAAGAGTTTGAGATAGAGTGAAGGGGGGGGGGTGTGTGTGTATGTGAGAGAGAGAGAGAGAGAAATATGTTGGAGGGGACAAAGTCTTTGAATGCCAAGACCTTGACCTCGAACATTTTCTGAAGGCAAAAGAAGGCCCTTGCAGGCTTTAAGTCTTTGATTTTTCAGACATTCTCACCAGGCAAAAGGACATCTACAGAGACCAGAGCAGAGGTGGGGTGGCCAGTTTGGAAGCTATCAGTGAATTCTCCGTATTTCTGAAATTCCAAACATTAAGCCTTAAAATACCAGAAATCACTCTAGTTACAAGGAACCCATGGAGAGAGGACACTTTGCCAGAGGCTCTGGGTTTGGGTCCAGGCATCAGTCCGCCCCTTATTCCACCAGCCTATGTTTTCTGCTGCTTCACATGGGCCACATGCTGTGGCTGGCTCTTGCCACTCTGTCCCATGGAGACCTGACTGTGGACCTGGGAGGGGCGGCTCTGTAGACCCATTTCACAGTGGAGGAGACTGAGGACCACAGAGTGTTTGGTCAGGTTATTTAGCCACTAGTGGGTGGCAGTGGTGGACACTTATAGATTGTGATAGCTTCTTAAACCAGGTGGCTTAAAACAATGGAAATTTATTACCTTACAGTTTTGAAGGCCAGAAGTCTTGAATCCAGCTGTGGGCAGGATAGTTTCCTTCTAGAGACTCCGAAGGTGGATCTGTCCCATGCTGTCACCCAGCTTCTGGTGCTGCTGGCCAGCCTTGGCATTCCTTGGCTTGTAGATTTATCACTCCAGCCTCTGCATCCGTCCTCACGTAGCCTTCCCCCTGGATGTGTCTCCTCCCCTTCCCTTATAAGGACACTCGTCAGTTAATTTGGGCCCATCCTAATCCAGGATGATCTCATCCTGAGATCCTTAACTATTACATCTGCAAAGACCCTTATCCAAATAAGGGCACTGTCTTGGTCTGCCTGGGCTGCTGTCACACATGCCATAGACTGGGTGTCTGAAAGAACAGAGATTTATTTCTCCCGTTTCTAGAGGCTGCAAGTCCCAGATTAAGGCAGCAGCACGGTCAGATTCTGGAGTGGGGCCTTTTCCAGGCTACAGGCTGCAGGCTGCTAGCTTCACACCGTATTAGCACAGGGTGAACAGCAGGAGCTCTGATGAGCAGAATGAGGCTCAGAGACGGTAGGCGACTCGCCTGTGGTCACACAGCAAAGAGCTGGAATTTAAGCCCTGCTCAGAGTAGCCCCTGAGCTCAAACTCTCTGTGACTTTGACTCCCAGGAAGACCCTTGTCTCCACTCAGTGCATTGGATATAACTTGGCTCTTTTTTTTTTTTTTTAAAGCCTTTATCTCCTGGTCAGGTTAAGTCAGTTGTTGTTACCAGCCCTTCTTGGTCAGTGAGGAAGCAAGTCCAGAGGGGCCAGGATTTGTGCACAGCCCCACTCATAGTCTGCAAGAGGGCTAGGTTCAGAGCCCAGCTCTCCTGACCCCTGGTCTAGCCCTCTTTGCTCTGTGTTCCTGAGAAACGGAATGCTTCTGAGGTGCCCTAGAGAGCATGTGGTCTTAGCCCTCAATTTACCGGGGAGGTCGCCAAGGTCCAGATGATTAATGGATCCCAGCCGCACTCAGAGCTCTGCATCCAGCTGGCCAAGACCCCTGATCCTTGGTCTCTCTTATTTGCAAATCAGAACTTCCAGACTGCATCCAATATCCTGTACCAACCGCCTGCTTTTGCTTGAATTGAAAAGTCAAACTTCCAAGCTCTATTGAAATCATTAGTTCTTCTTTGAAAGGCAGTTTTGATTTTGGAGAATCTCTTCGAGTTCCTAAAATGTCTCTGAGCTGAGGTGAGAGCCATCCCTTGAAACCCAGGAGCGCCATGGATGTCTTTATCTGAAGGGACGCGGCCCCCGGGGGCGCTGCGCAGACCCTCATTCCAGTCTAAGCTTTTCACAGTGATGCAGCCAGCTGACAGTCAGGTCCCAGCCCTGCAGAGGCAGTGCCCGCTGTCTCTTCTGAGAAGGCAAATGAGAAGTGAGAGAGATGACAAATTCTAATTAGTGGGATTATCCTCCCACGACATGTCTGGCTTCAGATGTGGGTCTCAGGGCCTGGTGCCCGGGCCTCCAGAAGTCCTTGCTTGGATTCCCACAAAGCCAGGACCCCTGAGGGTACATTTGTACATCATACCTTTGCCTCCTTGCATTTTATATTCTCATGTTCACTACTGGAAATGGGTGTTCCGTGGGCCTTCGACCTCATGCTGCAAATTGTACTCTGGAAAGAACATCTTTTTGCAGATTTCATGAAACATGCTA
This sequence comes from Macaca nemestrina, assembly GCF_043159975.1. NCBI lineage: Eukaryota > Metazoa > Chordata > Mammalia > Primates > Cercopithecidae > Macaca > Macaca nemestrina. Next base: position 188,835,787 of record NC_092127.1, read on the forward strand.
TTTAATTGAGATGCAGTTGACATTTATCATCCCACAGTGCCGCCTGGCACTCCCACTTCCCGGTCCTGTTTAGTTTCACCCCAGTGGTGCCGGGTGGGTTTTGCTGACTCAGTTCAGACATATGCTGAGACTGAGGCCAAGAGAGGCAGCAAGAACCAAAGCCAGAGTCGGAATTCAGGCTTCTGCCATCGTACTGTATCTGCCTTGAATAGATTTGCAACGTGTCAGAGCTGAATGGGGTCCAGTTTTCAACAGAAGAGTGGCTGTGATGCCAGGAGAAAAGCCTGAACTCCTTCGCTGGGTCCTCAGGCCGACGGTGTTATTGCTGGCGTTTTCCAGCATGTCCCATTTCTCAGGGAGGCCGCGCTATGGTTGAAAAGTGAGAGCTGGGGAAGCAGAGAGCCCAGGTTGGAGTTGAGCCTTCAGAAAGCACTAAAACACTTCAGAAAGCACTAAAGCACTAAAACACTAAAGCACTTTCTAGGCCTCACTTTCCTTTCTCTGTAAAGCAGGGATAGTTAATAGTCATTGTCCTTGATGGAACGGTGTCCCACTCCCTCCAAATTCAAGTCCTCTTGGAACCTCAGAATGTGGCCTTATTTGGCAGTGATATCATTGTAAGTCTAATTAGTTAAGATGAAGTCATACTAGATTAGGGTAGACCCTAAGTCCACACTGACTGGTGTCCTTATGAGAAGATGAATGACGCAGAGACGTAGGGGAGGATGCCATGTGACAACGGAGGCTAGGACGGAAGTGCTGCAGCTGTAAGCCAAGGGCAGCTGTAAGCACCAGGGGTTGCTGGAGCTGCTCCACTCTGGAAGAGGCAAGGGAGGATCCCCCCAGGAGCCTTCAGAGGGGGCAGGGCCCTGCTTACACCTGGTTTTGGACTTTAGCCCTCAGAACTATGAGCCAATAAATTTCTGTTATTTAAGCCCCCCAGTTTGAGGTACTGTTATAGCAACCTGAGGAACCGACACCATCCCTCCTCGAGGTGTTGGAAAGATTAACTCACACAATCCTTGCTAACTGTCCAGGGAACCAATACAGTCCTTCCTTGGGGTGTTGGGAAGACTAGCTCATACAATCCTTGTTAACTGTCCATGCCACGTGGTGCGTGTCAGCCCTGCTCACTTTTCCTGCTATGCTTGCTGTGTCTCCTCGGCTCCACGCCCTCCTTTACAGGGTTCCCTTTCCTTCGAAGCCTCTTCCTTCACCCTTACCGTCTTCCCATCCTTTAGAGCTTAGCCCCCCGGTTTTGATCCTGCGGAGAGCCTTCTCTGACAGCTCCCATCTTCCCACCCTGCCCCCAACTGCCCCCAGGTAAGGCAGTCACTCAAAAGTCCAGGCCTTATGGATTTGAACCCCCACCCTGCCACTTGGTGGTTTGTTGAACTCTGAACAAGTTGATTAGTACACTTGGGGCTACAGCTTCCTCATGCCTTATCCATAAGGTTCTTAGAGGGATTCAGTGAGATGATTAAGGAGATAATTTGCTCAGTGTCTGGCCTGCAGTAGAGTGTTCAATACAGGACCACTGTCGTCATAGCTGTCCCCAGCTTCTCCTGTGCTCCCCCAGAACCCATGTGCCTGAGTTTGGGTTTCTCCAGAATCAGGCTCCAAGGCAAGGATTTGAGGACAGGGCATGGGAGAGGCAAAGAGAACACAGGGAAGGATAGGAAGGGAGACAGCCAGGAAAGGGTGTGCTGTCAAGCCTGTTACCCCACTGCGGGGCTGGGCAGACTTACAAACTCCGGGAGCCAGTGTAAAACACCGGCTTCAGCCTCATCCCAGGTGATGGGCAAGGGAGAGGGGGTGCTGATACTCCAGTTTCTAACAGTTGTGGATCGAGTGTTGGTCTGAGGGCATTAATTCCCTGGCTTGGCTGGTCTGCTGCATGGGCAGCAAAGTGGGCCCTACTGGCAAAAGAGAGTCCTCAGGGAGAGAAATGCAGGACTGGTGGATGGAAGTCAGGCAGGTGGGTGCAGAAGTAGGAAAGGTGAGGAGATTTCAGGTGGGCACAGAAGTCTGCAACACTTGTGCATGCCACACATCTCAGGGTTATAGTCACTGGTGCTTTTTGCTTTTATCTATTTTCCTCATGGGCTGTGAGCCTCTTGAGGGCAGGCCTGCTTCTTCCATCTTCTGTGTTTGCATCTCCTCTTTCAGCACTTAGTACCTGGCCAGTGCTCATGTAAATATTTAATAAACCGATGAATCTGGTCCAAATCCTCCATTTGGCAGATGCAGAGAGGTTGTGGCTCACTTAACAGAGCTGCTCCGCTAGCAGATTTTAAGAACAGGGACGTGAATCCAGAAGTAAAAATGCAGTGCGGGGTGGCTTTTCTCCTTTGTCTTCCTTTTCTATTGTTGGCCTGAATGTTCTCCCCTTTGGCTGTTACTCAGGTATGCATCGTGCAGAAGCGAGACACTAAGAAAATGTATGCAATGAAGTACATGAACAAGCAGAAGTGCATCGAGAGGGATGAGGTTCGGAATGTCTTCCGGGAGCTGCAGATCATGCAAGGGCTGGAGCACCCCTTCCTGGTCAATCTATGGTGAGTGTGGCTCTATCCAGGGCTCCTATAGGGAGCCAAATGCAAATTTGAAGGACTCTTCTGCATGGTAAAGAGAAAGGGATGAAATGTTCTGGGTTCAGTTATTCTAAACTATTTTGTAGAATACGTTTTCTGATGAAGTCTATAGGCATATGTTTCATTTTCATTTTAATTCTGTCCTCTTATCTGATGAATCGGAGTGGAAAATAAATGGAGAAAGGTTTTGTGTATTTGAGAAGATATGTGGAACGTTATAAGAGAATGCCAAGGATAGGCTACTAAAGGGAGTGGGGAGCTCAGTGTTTCAGAAACTCACAGCCGTAGAGCTGATGGCAGGAAGGGCCACTGGGAACCAGTATTCTACTTCAGTACAGATGGCTGCCCATCATGGAAGTACCAAATTCGGAATTCTCAATCCAGCCCCCAAAACCTGCCATGACCCATGTTTCAGAACTTTCACTCCAACCCATCCTTGGCTATTATCTTCACTTTAAATTTGCATCCTAGAAACACAGCCTGTTGGTGGTTCCCTGCCTCTGTGCTTTTGCGTGTGAAACCTCTTCCTAAAACACTCACGTCCCCGTCTCCAGCGTCCCCTAACCAACACTTGTGCATTCCTGGCACCCACCTTAGGAAACCCTTAGGTTCCTAAGAGCCCTTGAAGACCCACAGGCCAGCTGAGTGCCCCTTACGACCTGTCTTGTCCTGTGTTTGACCTAACACCATCTTTATCACAGTGAACCCAGATTATTGCATTACTTGTCTGTCCTCACACAGAAATTGCTTGTTTCTGGGAGTTTAACACAGTATCTGACACATTGGAGGGACTTAGCAAGTGTTTCCTAAGCTGGGTTGTGTTGAAGGGGAGAGAGAGAACAGGCTGCTTTAGGAAACGAATTCTGACCGTTTCATTCAGCGGCTCAGTTGACCCACTGACCTTAAGAGCTGGGACGGCCACCCTGGAGGGGTGAGTCTAGCTTTGCACGTACTTTACCACCACTGATTTCGGTTGCTCTGCACACTTAGAAGCACTTTGAACATTGAATGATAGCAGAACAAAGAGGAACACAGATTGTCCCATTTGAGAAAATCAAGGTGTGAGTGCCAGGTGCCACAGACGTGGGCATTGCCATGGAGAAAACCCAAACCAAATCTTGTCTGCCAGAGTCTCAGTATCCACTCAGAGTTCCTTGTGTCTCTACACAGTGATCTAAACACTTTGATTGTTTGGGATAAATAAACCCCTTTGTGTTTTGATTGCTATGCAAGGGAATTTTCTAAAGTGAATCTTTAATCCAAACAGCAACATATGTTCCTGGCAAAATACAGAGAATAAAATACATAAGAAAACAATAATTACCCAGCATCTCTTCGGGTTCAGGTTAAAATTTCATGTGTAATTATTTTTATACTCCTTTTCTTGTATTTTTTCATATAAATGACATATAACTGTATGTGTTATTGATATATAAACATTCAGCTAAATTTTGTATTTTTTTTTCTGAATTAATATCTGGCAGGAGCACTATCTCCTTATTACTGCAAACTTTTTGTAAATCATTTTTAATGGCTACATAATATTCCACTAAGGAAAAGCACAATAAACCATCTAATCAAACCTTCATTCTGTCACGTAGGTTACTTGGGCTGTTTCTAATTATTTTGCCAATGAAAATACTTCTGAGAGGAATATCTCTGAACCAGAAGTTTTTCAGGTGGGACACCTTTAGGTGGACTAAGAAAATCAGATGCCTAGTGGAGCTTGTATGATGTGTGTTAAAGGAGAGGAATGTGTTGGAGCAGCCTTTTCTTAGGCACCATTTTTTTTTTTGAGATGAAGTTTTACTCTTGTCACCCAGGCTGGAGTGCAATCGTGCAATCTCAGCTCACTGCAATCTCCGTCTCCAAGGTTTAAGTGATTCTCCTGCCTCAGACTCCAAAGTAGCTGGGATTACAAGCTCCCGCCACCACACCTGGCTAATTTTTATATTCTTAGTAGAGACAGGATTTCACCACATTGGCCAGGCTGGTCTCGAACTCCTGACCTCAGGTGATCTGCCCACCTCAGTCTCCCATAGTACTGGGATTACAGACATAAGCCACTGCGCCCAGTCTTAGACACCATTTCTTGATCCTCTGTTCATGGTCTAGCAACAGATGCCCTTTGGTTACATGACAGGGCTGGGTATATAAGAAAATTATCTGCAAATGTCAGCCTTTGGTGGCTTTGTATTTTATTTCCATCATAAGCAAGAAAGGGGTGAGCCTACTGCTTGACTTTGGAGTCACCCCTCAGACTCTGGGCCTCAGCTTCCTCACTTGTCATAATTACGTAATAATGCCTTGTTTACCGCTAGGACTGTTTTGAGAATTAACTGAAAAGAAGACATGAAAGTATATTTTCTGTAAGTAAAACTATTGTTCACTGTAAGAGGTTATATATGTGTGTATGTGTATTAGTTCACTCTCCTACTGCTGTAAAGAACTGCCCAAACTAGGTAATTTATAAAGGAAAGTTTAATTGACTCACAGTTTCACATGACTGGGGAGGCCTCGGGAAACTTACAGTCAGGGCAGAAGGCAAAGGAGAAGCAGGCACCTTCTTCACAGGGCAGCAGGATGGAGTGAGTGCCAGTGGGGAAAATGCCAGACACTTATAGAACTATCAGATCTTGTGTGAACTCAGTATCACCAGAACAGCATGGGGGAAACCACCCTCGTGATTTAATTACCTTCCACCAGGTCCCTCCCATGACATGTGGGCATTATAGGGATTACAGTTCAAGATGAGACTTGGGTGAGGACACAGCCAAACCATATCATTCTGCCCCTGGTTGCTCTCAGATTTCATGTCCTCACATTTCAAAACACAATCAAACCTTCCCAACAGTCCCCCAAAGTCTTAACTTATTCCAGCCTTAACCCAAAAGTCCAAGTGCAAAGTCTCATCGGAGACAAGACAAGTCCCTTCCACCTGTGAGCCTGTAAAATAAAAAGCAAGTTAGTTACTTCCTAGATACAATGAGGGTACAGGCATTAGGTAAATATACCCATTCCAAATGGGAGAAATTGGCCAAAACAAGGGGGCTACAGGCCCCACACAAGTCCAAAATCCAACAGGGAGTCATTCCAAAATGATCTCCTTTGACTTTATGCCTAACATCCAGGTCACGATGATGCAAGAGTTGGGCTCCCCAGGGCTTGGGCAGCTCTGCCTCTGTGGCTTTGCAGGGTATGGCCTCCTTCCCAGCTGCTTTCACAGATGGCATTGAGTATCTGTGATTTTCCAGGTGCATGGTGCAAGTTGTCAGTGTATCTGTCATTCTGGAGTCTGGAGGACAGTGGCTGTCTTCTCACAACTCCACTAGGCAGTGTCCCAGTGGGGACTCTGTGTGGAGGCTCTGCTCCCTCATATCCCTTCTGCACTGCCCTAGCAGAGGTTCTCCATGAGGGCTCTGCCCCTGCAGCAGACTTCTGCTTGGACATCCAGGTGTTTCTGTATATCCTGTGAAATCTAGGCAGAGGTTCACAAACCTCAATTCTTGATTTCTATGCATCTGTAGGCCCAACACAACATGTAAGCCACCAAGGTTTGCGGCTTGCACCCTCTGAAGCAACAGCCTGAGCTGAACTTTGGCCTTTTATAGCTACAGCTGGGACACAGGGCACCAACTTTCAAGACTGCACAAAAAGTAAGGCCCTGGGCCTGGCCCATGAAACCATTTTTCCCTTCTAGGCCTCTGGGCCTGTGATGGGAGGGGCTGCTGTGAAGGTTCTGACATGTCCTGGAGACATTTTCCCCATTGTCTTGGTGATCAGCATTTGTCTCTTCATTACTTATGCAAATTTCTACAGCCGGGTTGAATTTCTTCCCAGAAAATGGGTTTTTCTTTTCTATCACGTTGTCAGTCTGCAAATTTTCCAAACATTTATGCTCTGCATCCTCTTGAACATTTTGCTGTTTAGAAATTTCTTCCACCAGATACCCTAAATCATCTCTCCCAAGTTCAAAGTTCCACAGATCTCTAGGGCAGGGGCAACATGCTGACCGTCTCTTTGCTAAAGCATAGCAAGAGTGACCTTTACTCCAGTTCCCAACAGGTCCCTCATCTCCATCTAAGACTACCTCAGCCTGGACTTAATTGCCCATAACACTATCAGCATTTTGGACAAAACCAACAAGTCTCTAGGAGTTTCCAACTTTCCCACATCTTTTTGTCTTCTTCTGAGCTCTCCAATCTGTTGCAACCTCTGCCTGTTACCCAGTTACAAAGTTGCTTCCACATTTTTGGGTGTCCGTATAGCAGCGCCCTACTAGCTTGGTACCAATGTACTGTATTCATCAATTCTCTAATGCTGCTGTGAAGAAATATCTGAGACTGAATAATTTATAAAGAAAAGAGGTTTAACTTACAGTTCTGTATTGCTGGGGAAGCCTCAGGAAACTTACAATCATGGCAGAAGGCAAAGAAGAAGCAGGCACCTTCTTCACAGGGCAGCAGGATGGAGTGAGTGCCAGTGGGGAAAATGCCAGATGCTGATAAAACCATGAGGTCTTATGAGAGCTCACTCACTCACTATGACAAGAACAGCATGGGGGAAGTTGCCCCATGATTCAAATACATTTCACTGGGTTCCTCCCATGATGCATGGGGATTGTGGGGATTATAATTCAAGATGAGATTTGGGTGGGGACACAGCCAAACCGTATCAGCCATATCAGATAAATAGGTGTATCTATCACTTATTTATATAGTATCCACCTATTATCGTATATACATGCCTATATGTATGATTCATAGATGATAGATAAGTACATAGATGATAGACAAACAATAGATGGATATATTAGATAGATGATAGATAAATGATAGGCTAGATTAACAGATGATAGAGATGGTAGATGATAAATAAATGAATAGATGATAGATAGATAGATGATTGATAGGTAGATTGATAGACAATGGCCCTTCAAGCTACAAGTTAAAAGGAGAAAGGTCACCAGATCATTGGTCAGTGCTCAGAACTTTGCACACGACAGGGGTCAGGATTTATTTTGTCATGAAGGAGAAAAACCTAAACTTGCGTAAGCACAAAAGGGAATTGGCTTTCATAACTAAAACGTTTAGACTGAGAGCTGATGTTGGTCTTGCACTGCCTTCTTTTGCTTTCCCCTGTGTTAGCTTTATATTCAGAGCCACGAGTCACACTGAGTCCTGGCAAGTCCCATTTCTCCTGCCAGCTGAACAGCCGCAGCAGAGGCTGAGGCTTGTGGGCAGTGACAGACCTGGCTTGGGTCACACGCCCATTCCTGACACAGCGGAGGACGGTGCAGGAGGTTTGTCCCATTGAGTCTCATGGACAGGTAGTGAGGGAAGGGGCTCTCCAGAGGGAAATTCAGAGCTGTTTCCAGAAGAAAACAAGTAGAGTCTGTGCGGCTCCCGAACTGGTGCCTGCTACCCACATGTGCGTGTCCTTATCCAGGAGACTCCATATCAGCCCTGCTCATTTCTCAGAGACAGAAAGCAGGGCCCCAAGCAGTTCACTATCTTGCCTGAACCATGTGATTTGCAATTCAGACTCAGACAGACCCACCATGCCTTAATGCTTCCAGTTCTTACAGGTAGCTGACCACTAACATCTCCTGGGCACTTGATATGTGTCTTACTGAACTTCTTCAATTTTCCCCACAGCTCTTTTCATTTCCTACTATTATCCCACTATTTTTGGTCCCATTTTACAGATGGGGCAACTGAGTCATGCCACTAGTAAGTGGAGGAGATGGGACATGAAGCCAGGCTGTCTGGTTTCATGGCCCACTCTGGTCACCTCCCTACCACAGCTGCTGTGATGGGGCCCTGGCCCCTCCCTGCTTGGCACCGCACCCTACCTCTTCCCTGATGGATGTCTTCCAGCTGTGCTAGTCTTTGGTGGCCTCTCTCACCCCTAGTGGAAGAGGACACAGTGTGGAATTGCCTGTCGGGGTCATAAGGACACCACCACTTCATATTAATGATACATCAGCTTTTCATCACTTTACATGGAGGGTGAATTATTGCAGCCTTGGAAATCCTGACTGTGCACCTTCTCATTATTCTTTTTTGCTGACATGCTCCGTAACTGGCAGAGGCAAAGGCCTGCATTGATTAATTTTCATAGCAGTTTTGCCTCTAAAGAATGAATGATTTGTGCTCCTAAGCCTGTGATGACCCAAGTGGAGTTGTCACGTGCAATATTTTCACTTGTTCTAATGCAAAGCTGTTTTACCCTCTTGGGTTTAAGACAACGAAGGCAAAGGAGAGAGGAAAAGCAAAGCCATGCCCCAGAGAGTGAGGGTGGCCCAGTAGTGGGAGCCCTGGTGGGATGGGTGTGGCAGAGGAGGAACGCTGAGGGAAGAAAAGCAGCGTGAGTGTTTCATCACTTTGGCTGTAAGGTCTGACCTCCCAGGTTCTCATCCTAGCTCTACCTCTTGATGGCTATGATGCTGCTATGCACCAAATTGTGTCCCCCTGCCTCAAATTCGTATGTTGAAACCCTAGCCCCCAATGTCTCTGTATCTGGTGACAGGGTCTTTAAGAGGTAATTACAGCTAAATGAAGTCATAACAGTGAGGCATTAATCTGATAGGACTGTGGTCTTATAAAAAGAAGAGAGAGGCCGGGCGCGGTGGCTCAAGCCTGTAATCCCAGCACTTTGGGAGGCCGAGACGGGCGGATCACGAGGTCAGGAGATCGAGACCATGCTGGCTAACACGGTGAAACCCCGTCTCTACTAAAAAAAATACAAAAAATTAGCCGGGCGAGGTGGCAGGCGCCTGTAGTCCCAGCTACTCGGGAGGCTGAGGCAGGAGAATGGCGTGAACCCAGGAGGCGGAGCTTGCAGTGAGCTGAGATCCGGCCACTGCACTCCAGCCTGGGCGACAGAGCGAAACTCCGTCTCAAAAAAAAAAAAAAAAAAAAAAAGAAGAGAGAAAGATGGATAGTGAGAGAGAGACATACATACAGAGAGAGAGATCTCATTAAGGATGCAGCAAGAAAGTTGCCCCTGCTGGCACCCTGAGCTCAGATATCCAGCTTTTAGAACTGTGAGAAATAAATTTCTATTGCTGGAGGCCCCCAATCTATGGTTTTTTGTATGGTAACCTAAGGTGACTAATAAAGGTCTCCGCTGTTACTGCCATTACAGGCATATGTCGGAAATATTGCAGGTTCAGTATCAGACCACAGTGAAGCAAATGTCACAATAAAGAAAGTCACACAATTTTTTGGTTTTCAGTGCATATAAAAGTTGTTTATACTGTAGTCGATTAAGTGTGCAATAGAATTATGTCTAAAAAACAATGTACATGCCATAATTTAAAAATACTTTATTGCTAAAAATACTAATGATTATCTGAGTCTTCAACAAGTTTTAATCTTTTTGCTGGTGGAGTGTCTCGCCTTGATGTTGACGGCTGCTGACTGATCAGAGCGGTGATTGCTGTGGCAACTTCCTAAATTAAGACAACAATGAAGTGTGCCACAATGATTAACTCTTCCTTTGACGGAAGATTTCTTTGTAGCATGAGATGCTATTTGATGGCATTTTACCTATGGTAGAACTTCTTTCAAAAATAGAGTCAATCGTTTAAAATCCTTTAAAACTCTGCTGCTGATTTCTCAACGAAGTTTATGTGATATTCTAAATCCTTTGAATTGGTTCAGAAATATTCATGGCATCTTCATATGGAATAGGTTCCATCTTCAGAAACTACTTTCTTTGTTCATTCATAAGAATCAGCTCCTCACCCGTTCAAGTTTGGTCATGAGATTGCAACAGTTCAGTGATATCTTCTGGCTCTACTTCTAATTCTGGTTCTCTTGCTACTTCCATCACATCTGCAGTAACTCCCTCCACTGAAATCTTGAACCTCTCAAAGTCACCCATGAAGGTTGGAATTGGTTTCTTCTAAACTCCTGTTAATGGTGATATTTTGACCTCCCATGAATCACAGATGTTCTTATGGCATCTAGAATGGCAAATTCTTTCCAGAAGATTTTCAATTTACTTTGCCCAGATCCATCAGCAGAATCATGATCACTGGCAGCTCTAGCCTTACAAAATATCCTTTTTTTTTTTTTCCTTTTTTTTTTTTTTTGAGACGGAGTCTTGCCCTGTCACTCAGGGTGGAGTGCAGTGGCATGATCTCAGCTCACTGCAACCTCTGCCTCCCGGGTTCAAGTTATTCTCCTGCCTTAGCCTCCTGAGTAACTGGGACTACAGGTGGCCGCCACCATGCCCAGCTATTTGTATTTTTAGTAGAGACGGGGTTTCACCACATTGGCCAGGCTGGTCTTGAACTCCTGACCTCAGGTAATCTGCCTGCCTCGACCTCTCAAAGTGCTAGGATTACAGATGTCAGCCACCGCGCCCAGCCCCAAAATGTGCTTCTTAAATAATAAGATGTGAAGGTCAAGGTTACTCCTTGATCCACGGACTGCAGGTTAGATGTTATGTTGGCAGGCATGGAAACAACATTCATGTCCTTGTACATCTCCATTAGAGCTCTTGAGTGACCAGGTGTATTGTCAACAAGCAGTAATATTTTGAAAGGAATCTTGCTTTCTGAGCAGTGGTATTGTTTTCTCAATAGTGAGCTTAAAATATTTAGAAAACCATTCTGTAATCAGATGTGCTGTCTTCCAGGCTTTGTTGTTCCATTTATAGAACACAAGCAGAATACATTTAGCAGAATTCTTAAGGGCCCTGGGATTTTTGGAATGGTAAGTGAGCATTGGCTTCAACTTAAAGTCACCAATTGCATTAGCCCCTAGCAAGAGTCAGCCTGTTTTTTTGAAGTTTTAAAACCAGGCATTGGCCGGGCATGGTGGCTCATGCCTGTAATCCCAGCACATTGGGAACCTGAGGCGGGCAGATCACCTGAGGTCAGGAGTTCAAGACCAGCCTGACCAGCATGGAGAAACCCCGTCTCTACTAAAAATACAAAATTAGCCGGGCATGGTGGTGCTTGCCTGTAATCCCAGCTACTGGAGAGGCTGAGGCAGGAGAATCGCTTGAACTCAGGAAGCAGAGGTTGTGGTCAGCTGAGATCGTGCCACTGCACTCCAGCCTGGGCAACAAGAGCAAAACTCCATCTCAAAAAAAAAAAAAAATTAAATTATAAAATAAAACCAGCCATTGACTTCTTTATAGATGTAAAAGTCCTAGATGGCATCTACCTCCAGTACTTTTATGAAGTGAGATGGGGGGTGGCCAGTGATTGGAGCATTCAGAACACACACAACAGTTATTAAGTTCGCCTTCTTATATAAGTATAAGGTTGTTTTGTTTAATTGAAAAAGCTCTTGTTTGGTGTAGCCACCTTTGTCAATGACCTTAGCAAGATATTCTAGGTAACTTGGGACAGCTTCTCCATCAGCACTTCCTGCTTCACTTTGCGTTTTTATGTACCGGAAACAGCTTTTTTCCTCTTTAAATCTCCTGAACCAAGCTCTGCTGCCTTTCAGCTTTTCTTCTGCAGCTTCCTCACCTCTCTCAGCCTTCATAAAATTGAAGAGAGTTAGAAACTTGCTCTGGATTAGGCTTTTGGCTTAAGGGGATGTTGTGGCGAGTTTGGTTTTGTATCCAGACCACTCCAGCTTTCTCCATATCAGTAATAAGACTGTTTCTCTTCTTTATCATTGGTGTGTTCACTGGAGTAGCACTTTTAACTTCTTTCAGTAACTTTTTCTCTGCATTCAAAACTTGGCTAACTGCTCGGCAAAAGAGTCCCAGCTTTTAGCCTATCTTGGCTTTTGACATGCCTTCCTTACTAAGCTTAATCATTTCTAGCTTTGATTTAAATTGAGAGACACGGGAATCTTCCTTTCACTTGACCACTCAGAGGCCATTGTAGTGTTATTACTTGGCCTAATTTCAGTATTGTGTCTCGGGGAATAGGGAGACCCAAGGGGTGGGAGAGAGAGAGGGGAACAACCAGTGATGGAGCATTCAGAACACGCACAATATTTATTGATTACATTTACCTTCTTATATGGGTGCAGCTCATGATGCCCCAAAACAATCGCAGTAGTAATATCAAAGATCATTGATCACTTTGGGAGGCTGAGGTGGGCGGATCACTTGAGGTCAGGAGTTCCAAAACAGTCTGGCCAACATGGTGAAACCCCGTCTCTACCAAAAATACAAAAATTAGCTGGGCATGGTGGCGCACGCCTGTAATCCCATTTACTCTCGGGAGGCTGAGGCAAGAGAATTGCTTGAACCCAGGAGGCGGAGGTTGCCATGAGCCAAGATTGCAGCGCTGCACTCCGGCCTGGTGACAGAGCGAGACTCCGTCTCAAAAAAAAAAAAAAAAAAAAAAAGAAAAAGAAAACAAAGATCACTGCCACAACAAATATCATAATAATGAAAAAGGTCAGAATATTCCAGGAATTATCAAAATGTGGCAGAGACACAGAGTGAGCATGTGCTGTTGGAAAACATGGCACCGATGGACGTGCTTGATGCAGGGTTACCACGCACCTCCGCTTTGTAAAATACGCAGTATCTGCTAAGTGCTGTCAAGAGAAGCACAGGAAAATGAGGTGTGCCTGTACTGGCACTTGTCCATTGAGGCTGGCTTCTGGCTGGTTGAGCACCTGAAGTGAGGTTGCTCCACGTTTCCGTGTGACTATGTGTTCTCTCCTCCCCCTCCAGCATCAGACGTGGGGACACGGACTTTTGGAAAATGTGTCTTGCGTTTTTAGCGTCAGACTGTTATCCTGATTGAATGTTAATGGGTCAGTAGTTCATTCGTATGTTCGGAACATATTTTCAAATTCCATTTCTACTTATCTAATTGACTGTATTTACTAGACTCACTGTTAATCTGTTTTGTTTAAAACTGGAGGGGGAAGGCATCTGTCCCTGTCTACTGCCTGAACAACCGAGAGAATGAATGAATGTTCTCAGGATAAGAACAGATGTCAGAACTTCGTTTAAATGGCTCTCAGGGCAATGTAGGTTTCTAGAATCATCTTTGAGTAGCAATGGACTGAGTCCATACACGGATATCTACATGCCAGTCTAAGCCAAGAAACAATCACTTAAATCAGAGGCTACATTTTAAGTGTTGAGAACTTTGATTAAAATAAAACTATATTAATTATTCGAAGGCAGAGCCGATCTGGCTGAAGCAGTGGAGGGCAGGGAAAGGGACTTGGGGGAGGACAGAGACTGGAAGGCCCCAGGGAAACCTTTGACAAAGCGTCTCAGCCTTACAGACAATTTCTCGATGCTGAGCAGTGCCATTTCCACGGAAGCAATTGTGCCTAGCCTGAACTGTTGTTATAGGCTCCTAACTAGTGTTTCCATGCCCAGCCAGTTACCCATCACCCATGTGTCCTTCACAGGACAGGTCGTGTCAAAGCGTAAGTCTGTGCTTACTATGTCTCTGCATAAAATACCACAGTGGCTCCCGAAGCCCTCAGAATAAATGTCTTTCTCTGACCTAGCTTGTAGCACTATGTCCAGTCTCATCCCCTGACACCCACCCCTACTACCATCTTGGGCCATTTTTGTTCTCATCCACTAACTGGTTTGTGGTGATCTGTAATACATCCTGCTGTTCTCATCTCTCAGGCCTCCGCACAGGCTGTGCCTTCTGCCTGGAACACCGTCTCCTCTTCGTTCACTGTGAGAACTCCTGCTCATCCTCCACAGGAATTCATTCATTAAGTCGATACTCACTGGGCTCTTACTGGGTACCAGGCACTCTTCTAATTTCTAAGGGTGCAGTGGTGAAGACAGTCAGTATGGCTCCTGTCCTCTTGGAGTTCATAGTCCAGGCCTCACCTCCTCGCATCAGCCCTCCTCGAGGCACCAGCCCCAGACAGTGGTGCTTTCTCCCAGATCCTGTTACGGCACAAAGGCAGCTCTGTCATGGTTATCTGCTGGGGGGTGCGTTTCCTCCATGAGCAGTGGGCTGCTTGAGGACGGAGACCATGCCTTATTCATCTCTGTCTCCCCAGCAACTGACGTTTAGTAGATTAATTCATGCAGTGCTGTTAAGGGCCCCTGACATGCCAAATGCTGTGCTAGACCCTGGTGGCAGAACTGTGAGGAAGACAGTTCCTCCCTGTCTTACAAGTGAGAGAAGACAGATGCTAACCGGCAGTCACTTGTCTTGCTTGCTCTCTCCCCTCCATAGTGGGTGGTTATCGTGCTTTGGTGTCCTGGGGTAACTTAAAAACTGTAGAGGTTTCAAACACCCACCATGCCCTGGAGGGTTAAGTGATATCCTGGTCCATCCCCGACACACAGAGACGGAGAATGTCCCTGGGGTTTTCCCAGTTCCAATTAGTGATGTCTTCGTCAGTCTCCAGTGCCTCCCAGACACGCCCATCACCATGGTAACATCCATAAATAGAGGGGTAAGAGGTGATGCTCTCCTGTCTGGAGTCCCTCTCTCATTCTTGACTGTTCCAGCATTTGTAGCACCATGGAAACTTCATCTTATGCTTTAAAAATACCAGATGTGTAATGTTTTCTTTGTAAGCGACATGAGTTTGTTACTCTTCAGGGGGCAGGATTGGAGGCTGTGAGTGTGGGTCACAGGATACACCTGACTGCACTCTGACACTCGGGCCTGTGCTGAGCTGTTTAGAGGGCTGTATGAGGAGCCAGAGGACACGCAGTGCAAAAACAGGAATTGGGGAAATCACAGCTGGGCTTGGGGGATTGGCTCTGGTGTGTCAGGCAGTTCCTGCAGGTGAGTGACGGAATCTGTCCAGTGGTCAGAGAAGCCATGGGGTTTACCCAGGGTCATGCGGAAGAGCCAGGACTCTTCCAGACCTGTGAACCGTGTGTGGGGTACTCCGCTTCTCCGTCACCACAACACAGCACCTTCTTGTCCCCATTTTCCTGACTGCTCTTCAGGCTTTCCCAAGGGTCTTCTGAACCAGAACTCTCTTGGTTCATGGGGAATTATTAAATTTATTCCACACCTATTTGGTAATAGTAGTACCAGTACCATTTATCCATCACCTACAGTGCATAGCTCTTTTCATATTTTATCTTGATTAATCCTCAGAACCATCATGCAAGGTGGATGTTACTATCTCTAGTTTACAGCTGGAAAAGCTGGAGACTAGTGGATTATTTGTGCAAAATATATAGCCAACAAGTGTCAGTACTGGGATTAAAAACAATGGTGTGCTGGTAAATGCTTAACAACCAGCTCTCCAGGATGGAGTGTGTTGGGGCCGGGAGGCGGAGGAGGTGGTAGGGACAAGCCCTGTTTGCCAATTTCCATGGTGTAAATAGTTTTTCATAATGGTTGATTTCAAACTAACAACGTGGTGTCAGACAGCCTGCAACATTTCTGAAGATTTAGCATTTGATTATGATGAGCTAGTATAAGCCGGCTCCAGCACAACCCTGCCAGACTCAGATCTAACACCAAAGCCTATCCTCTTTCTAAAGCCAACTTCTGAGAGTTAGGCCCAAAGCTAAGCCTTAAAAATAAAAAGATGAGTAAGTGTAAGTGATGGATCCCACTCTGAGGGAGAGGAAGGAAGCATGGTGATTATATACTCAACAATGTAGTAGACGTGGAAAATGGCCATTCCTCTTCCTAGGTGTGAAAGCCTCAGTTTCCTTGTGTAGGACACACCTACAGCTCCCTCCCTTTCATGCTTTGTGAGCTTCAAACTAAATGAGACCCCGTGGATGGAAGCCCTGTGGAAAAGATGATTTGCTGGAGCAGTGTACATTATTATTCTTCCTTCTGAGAAAATCCAAAGTGTGAATAATACCCTATAATTTTGCTGGAGAGTTCATGTGCATGAAATTGCTAGTGGGAGGTGGCGACTGTGCAGACAGAGGCCACGGTGGTCGATGACCGAGCAATTTTATGTGAAGCTCACATCCCAAAGAGCGGCAGAAATAGCATTTGAATGTAATACATTTTAATGGAAAGTATTCGCCTGCTGTAGCGAGCTTAATTAAATTGGAAACGGTGCCGCCCTTGATCCTCAAGTGTTTGAAAGTCACATGGCAGCTCCCCACAGTTTCCCTGACATCAGGCACACATGTCCCTTCTCCGACCCGCCCCCCACCCCTGCCAGGTTTTTGCACTCACTGTGCTGTCTGGCTGGGTGATTTTGTCTGGAAATCTGCAAGGCATACCCCTTCACTTCCTTCAGCTCTCTGTCTGCTGTCACCTTACATTTCAGGTCTTTTTCAGACCTCTCAACTAAAATTGTAAGCTGCTCCCCACCTTGGCTGTCCCTAACCCACTTCCTGTGTGGCTACACTTTCACCTGGGAACACATTATGCATTTTACTTATCTTGTTTATTTTCTATGCCCCTTTCTCCTCCCACACACAACTAGAAGAAAGATATCTCTCCATGAGGATAACTGCCATTTTTTTTTTTTTTTTTTTTTTTTTTTTTTTTTTTTTTTACTAAAAAGACTGTATTTAAGAAAAACAGGTATAACATGGATACAAGGCAGGGAACATCACACACTGGGGCCTGTCATGGGGAGGGGCTGGGGTGGGATAGCATTAGGAGAAATACTAACGTAAATGACGAGCTGACGAGTGCAGCAAACCAACATGGCACATGTATACCTGCACATTGTGCACATATACTCTGGAACTTAAAGTATAATAACAAACAAAAAAAAAAGAAAGATGTAAAAGTTCACAGCAAAATTAAGAAGAGATTTCCCATGCACCTGCTGCCCCCACCCGTGCAGCACCTTCCCCACCACAGTGGTATAATTTTTACCTTTGATGAACCTATGGTGGTACATCATTATCACAGAGTCCACCCTTGGTGTTATACATTCTGTAGGTTTGGACAAATGTATAATGACGTGTATTCACCACCGTAGTGACATACGGAGCAATGTCACTGCCCTGAAACCCTCTGTGATCTGCTGATTCATCCCTCGCTCCCCTCCACCCTGGCAACCACTGATCTTTTCACTGTTTTCAGAGTTGTGCCTTGTCCAGAATGTCACCCAGTTGATATCATACAGTGTGTAGACTTTCCAGATTGGCTTCTTTCACTTAGCAATATGCATTTTAGTTTCCTCTATGTCTTTTCATGGCTTGATAACTCATTTCTTTTTAGTGCCAAGTAATATTCCCTTATCTATACACACTGCAATTTATTTACCCGGTAACCTACTGAAGGATGTCTTAGTTGCTTTCATGTTTTGGCAATTGTGAATAAAGCTGCTCTAAACGTCTGTGTGCAAGTTTTTCTGCAGACGGACATTTTCAACTCCTTTGGATAAATACTAAGGAAAGTGATTGCTGGATTGTGTAGTAAGAGCAGGCTTAGTTTTGTAAGACATTGCCAATCTGTTTTTCCCCACCAGTGAGGAATGAGAGTTCCTGTTGCTCCCTCCACGTCCTCACCAGCACTTGGAGTTGTCAGTGTTCTGGATTTTGTTCACTCTAATAGGTGTGTAGTGGTATTCTGTTGTTTTAATTTGCATTTCTACATTTTTACCACTCTATTCCCAGCATTCAGAACCATGGCTGGCATCTAGTAGTTGCTCAGTAAGTAGTTGTTGAATGAACCAGTTGAAAGAACAAATGTCCTTGTCTTCCCCACAAGTCATATGCGGAGAGCTGTACACGGTCAGCTCACTTGGTTCCTCACTCACACGGACCCACACTGAACTGGAAACCAGAATCAGAATAGAACACTTTAGTCCTCTAAACCCAACAGAAATGCTTTTGCTAGCCTGTACATTGACTGAAAAACTGGGATTTCAGCCTCCACACCTCTGATTCGGGGTAAGTTTGTGAAGGGAAGGAAGGGAGGTAACCTTGTATATGTTGGTGGGTAATGGTGACAATTTTCATAGCTAACATTTGTTAAGCACTTACGGGGTACCTGGCACTCTGTCAACATTTCACAGGCATCATCTCATTCATTCTTCACCAGACCTCTGTTAGGCTGGAACTTTGCTTCTCCATTTTGCAGAGGAGATAATTGAGGCAGAGGGAGGTTAGAAAACCTGTAAAGGAGTGGGCCACGTGCTTGACTAGTGCGATCAGAGTGCCCTTTGCCAGGATGCCACACTGCATTTGGTGTCATGGGTTCATTTATTCCACATATTAAGCACCTACTGTGTACCGGGCACTGTCCTAAGTACTGGTGACATAGGCAGAGGAAAAGAGTCATGGCTCACCCTGAAGAGTGCCCGCTTTCTCATTCTGGACAGGGAGATTGGCAAAACTCAAACCATTATAAACAGAGCTAGAATTCAGAATTCCGGCTGGTGTGAGTAAGGATGCTCACAGGAAGCTTTGAGACTGTGAAGTAAAATGAACCTTGTCATCCCTTGCAGACATCAGGGGCGGCTCCCGGAAGAAGTAGCACCTCTTGGGTTTTGTGACATTGGACACTCGGAGCAGGTCTCCAAGGCAGGTGCTATTACAGATGGGGAAACTGAGGCTCAGAGAAGCGAAATGATTGTCCAGGGCCACATAGTTAGCAGGAAGCGGGCCTGCGATTCATAGCCAGCCTTTGTGACTCCAGAGCCTGCACTCTCTACAACATAACACTGCCCGCACTGTTCTTCCTGATGCAATAAAAGTTGTTTGAAATTGTGAGGAATTTCAGAGGGAAAACTGAGCCCAGCTAGTGGCCTCTTATCTGCTAACTCGAATTTTGAGACCTTTTCCTTCTCTGGGCCTCCTTTTTCTCTGCTGTGAAATAAAAACCTTAAACTCTGGTTTTCCCTGGTTCCCACGGTGCCATAGGGGGTCCAGGAAGTTCCTTAGGGTCACTTGGGGGCCAATGGGGTTGAGTTTGTGGACCAGGCCTCTGCTGTGTCTTATCCTGCATTCCTTTTTTAACCTGTTGGTGTTCTACATTTGATTTCATTTAAGGAAGGTTTCTGCTGCTCAAACATTTTGGCAGCTGGTAGCCTAGTCTGTCCTGCTCAGCGAGTCTGAAAGTTGACCACCCACAGCCTGCTTCGTGGGCTGAGAATTGGGCCCAAGCGTAGCCGATTTTGATGAGTGGAGATAGATGACTCAGACTATGTGATCAAATCAAAAACGACTTACGGGCTTGACAAAATAAATTGCAATTCGTAAAATTGAAGGCAACACATGAATGGTTAAAGAAAAGGGTCCTATTCCAAATCCATATTAACTACTGTGCTCCCAGGTCAGTGACCGGCACAGGCTGAGGGAGGGGGGAATACAACAGGGGCATGGCACGTGCTCCCTGCAACCCCACACACCTTCCCTGTCCAACCAGAGGCCGTGCAGTGCCTCAGGGCATCAGGACCCATGTCCAACTGTAGAGACATAGAAAATAGCACGGAGTGAACGTCTGCTGCCAGGGAGGCATGCTTCACTAATAAATGGCCACCTGGGCTTCTATTGTGTAGAACACTTTGAGATGCCAGCACCGAATGACAGGATCCGTTTAAGGTTCACATTGGAAGGTCCTGAGTCCAAAATGATGATGTTTTCTTAGAAAACCCATCACAAGGGAATGTTGTGGATTCGAGACATTCCTCGTGTTACTGAATTCCCAGCAAGACCCCTGCTGTGTGCAACTCCAGGACACTCTCATGCAACACAGCAGCCTGGTCCTCGGGGCCCTGGAAGATCAAGCTCAAGACTTTTCCACCTCAAAGTAATCATGGTGCTTTATTAATAAAAACATAGCAGAAGGTGCAATTTATTTAGAAGACACTAGCCCCAGGCTGTTCTGAGTTCATAACATTTACACACACACACGACAGAAAGTCAAATCACTAAGGGAAATAATGAAGCTGACTCACAGCGTAAGTTTAAACATGATCACAATAGGACATTTTTAAATGAAACAATTTTTCTTCCAGCTTTATTAACGTAGGATTGGCCAATAAACGTTGTATATATTTATGGCATCCACCGTGATGTTTGGATATGTGTACACACTATGAAATCATTACTACGCTCAAGCTGATTAACCCATCCATCACCTCACACAGTCCCCTTTTTTGTGTGTGGTGAGAACACCAAGTTCTACTCTCTTGGCAAATTTCGAGTACACAACTCATTCTTATCAGCTGTAGTCACCATGCTGTACTTTAGAGCCCAGGGTCTGCTCCTCCTATAACCGACAGTTTATAGTACCCTTTGACCGGCATCTCCCCTCCACCCAGCCCCTGGCACCCTCCGTTCCACTCTCTGCTTCTGTGAGTGTAACGTTTTTAGGAACACACATAGGTGGAAGTGCCCAGTCCAGCCTTTGGATCGCCTCTTCTTCCTCCTGTCGGCTATGGGGGGATGGTCCCCAGTGCCTCCCAATGCCTTCCCTCCCTGTGGCCCATGAAGAAGAGGAACCCCCGGCCACAGAACTTTCTAAGGCTTGGCTGCCCATCCCTGGGGGAGCGAGGGCAGAGAGTAGGGTGACGAGGTGATAGGTATAGGGTGGGCCACTGTCCCCTCGTGCCTCCTGATGCTGTCTCTGAACCTGACCCTTAAGAGCACGTTGGAATCCGCTCTCAGCTTGTGTCACTGCTGCTCTGCAGGACTGGACCTCATCTCCTCTCCCTCGCCCCTCATCCTCCTCCCTCAGCAGATCATGAACCTTCTTCCCCTGCAAATGTGAATGAAAGGGAATGCTGTGAACAGGTAGCTCAGCTTAGTAGATGAAAGACTGAGGCCTCAAAAGGTGGAGTACTTCCCCCAGGGTCCTCAGGCCTTTATGCAGAGGAGACAGTATTTCAACCCATGTCTGTCTGACTCCAAGCTTGAGCATCTCCCACCACAGACCTTGCCTCCCGGGCACCATGGAAGCCTCTGCGTCATGCAGCCTGCAGAGATGGTCAGCGGGAATAACAGGTGTGCCCGTTGCTTCTCCTCCAGCTGTGCTTCTGCATCCTGGCAGAGTCAGTGCCAGTGTCCTGGCCCCTGCTCTTGCAGAACAGCCCATAGCCGTAGGGGCTTCTTCACAAGTGAGATTGGGTTTTTATTTCCAGCCACATGTGTGAAACTAGAAGAAATATCTTGGAAGGTGATGACACGAGGGCCCTTGTTCCCAACAAATGTGCAAGGATTTCAGAGCGTTTGCTGATTCAGAACACAAGTGCGTTTACGGGATGGTGGACACAATGAACTGAAAGCTTACAGAGACTGCTGCATTCGGGAACCCACATGCTTCAGAGACACCTGTGCTGGGCACCTCCTTCCAGAAGCAGAAATCCTTTCCCTACCCTGCTGTCTTGGCAGGGCGCACGTCTCATGCCCCTGCACCTCTCAGGCTCTGCTTTGCACGTGTTCTATCTGATCATCCTTAAAGAGGGTTCACAGTTTGTTCATTTCAGGGAGGCCGTCCCAAACCATCTGGCCTTGTCCACTCATAGGCATTCTCCCTCTCTCACCTGCCTGTTTGATTTCAGCACAGCCCCTTTTTGTCTCTGAGGTTGTGTTTTCTTACTTCTTTGCAGAAATTTTTTCCATCCCCAGAAAAAAATGTGAGCTTTCTGAGACCAATGGTCCTGTGTATATTGTTTTCTGCTGTGTTCCCCTAAACAGTATCTGGCACATGTAAGCATTTGATCATATGTTTGTTATGTTGAAGTAGATATTTGTACTTGGTCCATAGCTTGGGACCTAGTATGTTCAGAAGTTCAGAAAGAATAGGGTGGAAGAAATGATGAGGAGCCACCTGTCCTCCCGTTGGGCAGAGATTCTCAAGGGTGGAGACCTTGCCCTTTGCTCATCCTTATCCTCAGATCCCAACACAAGACAGTGCCCTTTGCATGGGTGATAAATTACCCCACAGCATGCTGAGTTTACTGTGAAAATGTATGTGCCAGAGCAGTTGAAAGATGAACTTCAGTGCATCTTGATCTCAGGAATTCTCCTTAGTTTTTATTTTTAATTATATTCTCTATAATTCGTACTGGAAGTGTGTGTCAGGCATTTCTCGCACTACTGTAAAGAAATACCCGAGACTGGGTAATTTATAAACAAAAGAGGTTTAATTGGCTCATAGTTCTGCAGACTGTACAGAAACCGTAGCTGCTGCTGGTTCTGTGGAGGCCTCAGGAAATTTACAATCATGGTGGAAGGCGAAGCGTTACTAAAAATGTCTTACATGGCAGGAGCAGGATGAAGGAGGAGAAGTACTACACACTTTTAAACAATCAGATTTCAAGATAACTCATTCACTCACTATCACAAGGACAGCATCTAGGGGGTGGTGCTAACCCATTCATGAGAAACCACCCTCATGATCCAATCACCTCCCACCATGCCCTGCCTCCAACATTGGGGATTATAATTGAACATGAGATTTGGATGGGGACACAGATCCAAACCATATCAAAGTGTGTGTGTGTGTGTGTGTGTGTGTGTGTGTTTTCTTTTTGGGGTGGTTTGCTTTTATAGACGAGGTTGTCTCTGTTTTTTTTGGGCTGGAATGCATTCGTACAATCATAGCTCAACTGCAGCCTCCACCTCCTGGGCTCAAGCAGTCCTCCGGCCTCAGCCTGTATTTTCTTTTTGATTGGCAGGACATGTACCTTTGATTTGCCAATATATTCTTCAAGATAGGGCTGTGGCTGTTTGCTCACATAGAAGTAGGGATATGAGGCATTTATAAAATGTACTGGATTTGTTCTTGCTACCTCTTCCCCTTCCTCCTTCTTAGGCCAACAACCTGCTACTCCTGGGCACTTTTCAACCAGTAAAAGAATATTGGAATGGGGTGGTTGCAGTGGCTCACACCTGTAATCCCAGCACTTTGGGAGGCTGAGGCAGGTGGATCACCTGAGATAACGAGTTTGAGACCAGCCTGGGTAACATGGTAAAACCTTGTCTCTACTAAAAATACAAAAAATTAGCCGGACTTGGTGGTGGCCACCTGTAATCCCAGCTACTTGGGAGGCTGAGGCAGGAGAATTGCTTGAACCTGGGAGGCAGAGGTTGCAGTGAGCCAAGATCACGCCACTGCACTCCAACCTGGTGACAGAGTGAGACTCCATCTCAAAAAACAAAAACAAAAACAAAAAAACAAACAAACAAAAAAAAACAAAGAATATTGGAATGACCCTCCAAAGTTATTACTTATGTTCTAGATGATAATTGATTCTGTGACGTCCTGGAAAAGAAAGCAATTCTCATGCCTCAGTCTCCTGAGTAGCTGGGATTATAGGCGCATGCTACCATGCCCAGCTAATTTTTGTATTTTTAGATGAGATGGGATTTCACCATGTTGGTCAGGCTGGTCTCAAACTCCATTGACCTCACTTGGTCATATATATACCACCTTCCTGTCTGAGAACCACCTGCACTATTAGGGACTTGACCTTTTTATCAACTCATTTGAACTGGATTCTTAAAACTTGGTATTACCAATGTAAGTAAAAAACAATCTTCAGTTGTCTTACATAGATGGAAACCCTAAACATATATATATATATATATATATATATATATATATATATATATATATATATATGAAACTTATATGGCATCATTAAATTCTAACCTTACACTGTTACCTACCAAAGTTCTGGCCTGAGACTGGGCCTTTCATTGTTTAAAATGGAGATTGACAGGGAGAAGGAAAGTGTTAAAGACAGGCTAGCTTTAAACTGAGACTTTCTCCTCCATATGATCAAGATGGAAATGCAGGTGGAGAGGGAGGGAGTGGTGTTCTTGCTCTGCGTTCCGCAGGCACCTGGGATCATCTCATGGGTAGCGCAGGTGGTGCACAACCTACATCCTCAATGACACTGAATGCTGACAGCCTACATGGGCTGATGCCACCCCACGAGGTTCTTTTCTTCTTCCTTTTCCCTCTCTTTCCTCCCCTCTCTTCTTTCTTCAGTTTTTTTTTTTTTTTTTTTTGGAGGGGGGCCCACCTCAGTTTTGTTCTGAACATACTTAAAACCGCTAACAGAAATATTTAAAAATTCAAGATAAGGGCTGGGTGTATTGACTCACGCCTGTAATTCCAGCACTTTAGGAGGCTGAGGTGAGCAGATCGTGAGGTCAGGAATTTGAGACCAGCCTGACCAACATGGTGAATCCCCATCTCTTCTAAAAATACAAAAATTAGCTGGGCATGGTGGCGCATGCCTATAATCCCAGCTACTCAGGAGGCTGAGGTAGGAGAATTGGTTGAACCCGGGAGGCGGAGGTTGCAGTGAACTGAGATCGTATCACTGCACTCCAGCCTTGGCGACAGAGCGAGACTCTGTCTCCAAAAAAAAAAAAATAAGAAATATTACTACTAAGTGAGAAAACAAAAGGAAGAACACATGTAGGGGATGAAAGTTCAGCCAGGAATAAATCCAGGTCCAGGTGAGCGCAGCACTCCACAGCCCTGGACGGCTGCAGCGTTGCTGCTGGTCACGACCATCTGTGATACAGTTAGGGTGGGTGCCATGGCAGATACGATGCCCCATCCTCTCCTCTCAAATCTCTAGAAGCATCAGGTATCCACCCTGCCAGGACTTAAGTTGGTTTCCTCCCACGAGCAGGTGGGCTTTAGAAATGGTCTTCACCTTCAGGTCTTTAGGCCCAAGAGATGTACCAAATTGTGACTCAAAAACTCAGATGTCTGTAGGGGCAGGCAGGTGACGAATGAAGAAGGACAATAGGAAGGGACAATAAGGAGTGGTGGAGACTGCGGCTAGCAAAGAGCTCACCTTGGCACATCATCACTCTTTGGGAAGCGTTCAGGGTGGGGTTTGGTGTGGAGCTGGTCGGAGGTGCCCAGCTCTGTAGATCACTCATGTCTTGGTGACTCTGTGCTAACTTGTCATCCTCTTGGAACCACGTTGCTACATAGCATGACTGAGTTGACTGATAGTTTTCAAGCTGAACTCGATTGGAGTTCCTTTAGCTGCTGCAGCAGGAGTCAGGGAGCATATGCAGTGGGGAGCTCTTATGGCCACCCAGTCCTTCAGTCTGTTCCTCATCACTCTGTGTCAGTTTTTTCAGATCGTATGTTACCATGGGAAATTATCTCGTTCATTTGTTTGGTTAGTTCCTTATTTATTTCCACCAAAACGAATGCACTATTTCTGGGCTGCCAGATTTCATCACAAAGAATTCATTCAAGAAGTATTGGTAGAAGGCGTGAATAATTGCATGAATAGTTGAACATAGTCTGCTTTTGCAAGTTATACCTCTTAACTAGTTCCCTTGTTTGGTGCATGGATAATCTTTGGATGCTATCCTTTCAATCTTGTTTTCTTAAGAGATTTTTATCTTTGGAACTGATTTTGAATTTTATCAGAAGCTTTTTGAAAAATTATAAAAATGCTCAGATGTTTAGGTTCCTTGCTCTTCAATTATGGTTAATGACAGTATTCAATTTATCAATAGTGAGCCATCCTGCCTGGAATAAGCCCCATTTATGTTTCATGGTAAAACATGCTTCCCCCCCCCCCACAAATAATAATGATAATAATGACAATATCTAGAATTCACTGCATTTTTTTCTGCATGTTAGTTTTTCTTCAAAATGCTTGAAATGTGCTATCTCATGCCATACAAACTACACCCTTGAAGAACTGTTCTTACTTCACCAGAGTAGGGGCTTCACAAAATCTATATAAAGTGAGGGCATGTTGCCTAATAATGGATACTTCTCAAAGTTAGCTATTACTATGATGATCAAACTTTGTCTGCATCCCTGATTATCTGCACAGAACATAAACGTCTAGATGTCAGCCAACACTCTTGTCAAAAAGCTTTTGAAACATACTGCAAAACTGCATTTCAGAATTTATACCACTTGACACGCCACCTGTGGAAAGGCCTCTTTCACCGCCTTCTCACCAACTAATTTGTAATTTGATGGGGCATGTTGGTGGGAAGGTGGTAGCTTATACTTGTTTTAATACATGTGCCTTTGATTCCCAGTAATACTAATAATTTTTTTTGGAGGATTAATGGCCATTTGTTCAACCAATGCTTTCTGCATGAAAGTTTGAGTTGGGTACTGAAGGACAAGGGGGAGAAAGCTGCTATGCTTCTCCATCTGGGGGAGTTGGTCTGTCTGGTAGGAGTGAAGGGTAGAAATGGACCTCTCCCACTCTCTCTGCAGCATATTTAGGCCCAAGGCCCACCTGGAATCCTGATGATCCATGGGGTGGTGATGCCACACTCTCTCTTAAAAGAGGCAGGGTTTCAAGAGGCAGATAAAGGAGGAAGGCGGCACCTGGCAGAGGACTCGACATGCACAAAGGTCTGGGAGCTTGGCCTTCATGCTCTGCTGCATCCAAACATTGTGTCCTCGTGTCACTTTTCAGTGGCACTGCTTGTGTGGGAGTCACATGGTAGTTCTTTGTGTCAGGCTGGCTTAAAATCCCTGCTGTGCACAGTGTTTATACAGAGGTGGCTGATCCTGTCTTTCCTTCCTAATTATGCACTTTTGTATGAGGTGCAGTGAAAGGAAAAATCAACCTAAGCCACTCTGACAATTTCCATTTTGTCCACACCTTTCAGGTCTGTACTGAGAGTAATGAGATTTCTGATGAAGCACAACCCGTTCCCAGGTTTTGCGTCTGGAGGTTAATCTCAGGGAGTCCTGGGCATTACAGAGATCCTTTACAGGACATTATAGAGATCCTTTACAGGACATTATAAAGCAGATTGGTGACCGAGGCTGCCTTTCTCAGTCACAATTCCAGCTAAAGGTACACATAAAATGAGTATTACTTTAATTAAAGATGCAAGGTGGTTGTTTGGACAGAAGCAAGCCAAGCAAGGCAGGCTTGTGCATCAACATTGTACAGAAAGTAGAAAGACTATTAAGGCGTACCTAGGAGTGGTACCACAGGACCACAGGGACCTGTTGTAATGAATATGTTAAGTGCTTATCATTAGCATATCTTTGTTGCTGTGTGACCATGCATTCCTGAATATTTGAAAACCTATTGGTGCCTTATGTGACTTTGAACTGCTGCCTCCAATCTTGCTTACGTTATAAATTAGCTTTGTGAATGCTTTTTTTTTTTTTTACGTCTCTGAATCACTGCATGTTCCACATTAGTGAAGCCCACCTTAATAAGATTGTATTCTATGTCTTTAAATTAAATTTTCTTTTCACTTCTCTTTGGTTTTCTAATTTGACTAAGGTTTAAAATGCTATTAGTTAACCTCACTTTGTGCTTCATAAACTTTGACCTTTTTGCAGCCTCCAACACCAGATGGTTTCTTTTAATTGTCCAGGTCTTTAAATGTGCCGTACATTTTCCTAAATGCTCTCCCACTCCTGCCCACCTGGTGAACTCCCACTTATGCCACAAAACGCTGCCCTCTGCCCATCTGTGACGAAGCCTTCCCCACCCCCACCTGAGGAATGCCATTTTTGAATCGAGTGATTGAGGGAAATACTGCTTTTCCTGGGGAACTGGAATGCTTCATCCTTTCTGATAATGAATATGTTTGTGTCTGGCTATGTCAGTCTTCTTCCCTCTAGTTGAAGGGAAGCTCAGGGCTAAACCACTTTAGCAAGGTCTTGAGGTGCCATAGGAACAAAGGCCCCACCACAGGCAGCCTGAATGTGACTCTCGGGTCACCAGCTGCCAGGCTTCAGACAATCTGTTAAGTCTCAGTTTTATCATCTGTAAAATGGGAATAACGTCCAGTTCTTACACTCAAAATGTGTGTTATCGAATCAAGCAATGCCCAGTTACTCTTAACAGGTTGAAGTATCTCAGTATATACACTGCCTGCTTTGTTTTTGATCTGCACTCCTCTGCTTTTTTTTTTTTATTGCCTTGCTCTTTACTTGACATTATAATTCCTTGGTCCAAAATCTCTATTCCTATTTTTATAATCATTTTGTTTTCTACATTTACAGTATAAGCCACCTAAAGTCATTTGGTGAACTGGCCGAGATACACTGAAGTAAGTGATTCTGTTTTTAAAATGGTTGGAAGTCCCCAGTGTTGTTTGCCAGGAAGTCGTGGCGCCCAGTTCCTCCCACTTGCTCCCCTTCTCCTCCAGGTTCAGGACAGTAGAGCAGGCCCACAGGGATCCTGCAGCAGATGGGAGAGCATGGCTTTATTAGTATACTGGCAAAACTCTCATGCCTCATTGCACTGTTCTGCCAAAAGCAGGTTTGAAAAACATGGCTTAGGCTCAAGGCCAAAATGGAAACTTCTTCCTCCAGCTTAAATCTAGTTGCAGGGATCCAGGGAACCAGATGTAGCTATGGAGATAGGAAAAGCCATGGCAAGAGGCCGCTGAATGTACTCGTCCAAACAGATTTCACCAAGCATCACATCAATGGGGAAGCCTTACAGACTCCAGGTCATGGGTCCCCATTCCACAGGTTTCCGTGAATCTGAGACTAAGGTTCAGGTATCAGCAATTGGAAAGCTCCCTGGATGGTTCCACGGTGTAGCCAGGGTTGAAACCACTAAGCCACTGAGCCCCTCAGCAGGCAGGTGGTACATACTGGATCGGCAGAGGAAGTAGAGGCCAGGCCTCTCAGAACCCGGTAAATGAAGAAATAGCTGGCAAGAAAATGCACCAACAAATGGATTTTTTAAGCAGTTGCCCCACTCAATAGTAAAACGTGGCTCAGCAATGGAAAGTCAGGCTCTTATCAGTGGAATGGATCTCTCTTCCTTTGTTTTGGGAGATGTGAGTGAATGGGAAGGAGAGAGATCAGTTATGTGCTTAGCAGTATTCTGGAGTGAGGAGGGGCATGAGATCTCTCCTGTGCCGAAAGTCAGTGTTGCTCACAGAGAGGCCTGTGTCCTTGTCCCTGCTTCTGTTTCTGGGGATGTAGTGAGCATCCTGCAGCTCCATTTGCCCTGGGAGACCTCAGCACTGCAGGTTGCCATGGGGCCTGACAGGTTCGTACAGGACTGCCACAGTATAGGCACAACTGTGGAAGCTTCCAGCTCAGTGTCTTGATTCAGGAAATGTTTCTTTTGATATCCATACTCAGATCAGTGATTGAGGGATGAGTTGCACTCCCCAGTTTATTGTATCCCACTCCTAAAGAATGGAGAAGAGCAGAAAAAGGAAGCAAAGTGCTCCAGTTCAGGACATGTATTAGCCCATTCTCATACTGCTATAAGGAGCTACCTGAGATTGGGTCATTTATAAAGGAAAGAAGTTTAATTGACTCACAGTTACACATGGCTGGGGAGGCATCAGGAAACTTACAATCATGGCAGAAGGTGAAGGGGGAGCAAGGCACATCTTGCATGGTGGCAGTAGGAGAGAGAGCCAAACACTTTTAAACCATCAGATCTCCTGAGAACTCACTCGCTGTCTTGAAAACAGAATGGAGTAAACTGGTCCCATGATCAAATCACCTCCCACCAGCTCCCTCTGTCAAAACGTGGGGATTACAATTTGAGATGATATTTGGGTGGGGTCACAGAGCCAAACCATGTCATTCTGGCCCTGGCCCCTCCCAAATCTTATGTTTTTCTCACATTTCAAAACACAGTCATGTCTTCCCCACAGTCCCCCAAAGTCTTAACTCATTCCAGCATTAACCCAAAAGTCCGAGTCCAAATTCTCGTCTGAGACAAGGCAAGTCCCTTCTGTCTATGAGCCTGTAAAATCAAAAGCAAGTTAGTTACTTCCAAGATAAAATGGGGGTATAGGCATTGGGTAGATGCTCCCATTCCAAATAGGAGAAAATGGCTAAAACAAATGGTCAATAGGCCCCATGCAAGTCTGAAACCCAGCAGGGCAACCATTAAATCTTAAAGCTTCAACATAGTCTCCTTTGACTCTGTGTCTCACATCCAAGGCATGCTGTCGCAAAGGTTGGGCTCCCAAGGCCTTGGGCAGCTCTGCCCCTGTGGCTTTGCAGGGTACAGTCCCCATGTGACCCCACCCAAATATGATGGCTGCTTTCACAGGCTGGTATTGAGTGCCTGCAGCTTTTCCAGGTGCACGGTGCAGGCTGTCAGTCGATCTGTCATTCTGGGGTCTGGAGGAAAGTGGCCCTTTCTCACAGCTCTGCTAGGCAGTGCCCCAGTGGGGACTCTGAGAGAGGGTCCCAACCCCATGTTTCTTCTCTGCATTGATTGCCCTAGTAGAGGTTCTCCATGAGGGCCCCACCTCTGCAGCAGACTTCTTTCTGGACACCCAGGCATTTCCATACATCCTCTGAAATCTAGAGACAGGTTCCCAAACCTCAACTCTTACCTTCTGCACACCTAAAGGCCCAATGCCACATATAAGCTGCCAAAGCTTGGGGCTGTCACCCTCTAAAGCTGCATGGCAGTCCCAGGTGTCATTGGTTCCATCTCCTCGTGTCTGTAATTTCAGGAGTCCCCTCTGGGAACTTTGGGTAAAATGTAACTATTGATGTGCATCCTGGAAGTAGATGACTGGGCATGGTGTCACATAAACATGGTGGGTGTCAACAGAAATAGCTTATTTATTAATATTAACCTCAGCATAGAACACCTCCTGTGGGCCACAATACCTTGGTTTGGGAAGCAAATTCACAGTGTGGAATTGTGGAAAGGGCTTGGATGTTGCCAAATGGGAAACCTGAAATGAAATCCCAGCTCTTCAGCTTGGCAGCTGTGTAATCTTGGGCAAGTTAGCCAACCTCTCTGGCTTCAATTTCACTCTTCTCTAAAAAGATGAAGGTATTTCTTGTTGCTGTAACGAGTAAATAAAATAATGTATAAATAGTGCAGCCTACTTAGGACACGAGTGCTGAACAAAAGATCATCTCCCATCTCATCTTTCTCAAATGCCCCTTTTTAGATTTTCTTTTGATGATTTTCCCCTGGAGGAAGTAAATTACCGAAATTATTGTTTCTGACATTCATTCATTCATCTTCTCATTCATTCATTTAATAAACAATTTGCATATTCTATTCCCCCGTCCCTCAAACGCAGCTCTTTCCCCTCCACACCTACTGTAGCTATGTCTCCTTTAGACGTCTCTTTTTTCAAAATCAGCTGACAGCCCGTTTCCTGGCCCCACCTCTCCCACATTCTTCTAGCACATGCTCCTGTCTCCCTTGTAGTGCTGAGCACTGTTGTGACAGTACAGGGGTTGGGTCCTGCTTTTGATTAGTGCCTGCTTCTCATGGTGAGTTCCATGAGGACAACAACAAGTTCCTTTTGCTCTGTTATTTCTTCAGTGCCTACCATACTGCCTGGCACACAGTACTCAATCATTATTCACTACAGCCTAGAAGTTCTCATTCCTAATTTTGTTGTCATTCCTAATTTTTCTATTCCAACCCAGATCCCTCAGATCATTCCTTTGCTTCCATGTGCTCACCTTCCCCAGCCTCATTATGCATCACCTCCAAGAGCGATCACTTAAACCTACTTCAGGGGGCCGCCCTTGCACTCCTGCAGAGATGCAAGTGCCTGGGAATTCACACACCCCTCCCAGGTGGCCCCATAGCTGGTGACTGGTGGGCCCAGAACTGTGAGAGCCCAGCTGTCTTGCATTGAGGTGCAAAGTCGTAATGCATTCTCCATAACACATTCTCCATAACGCATTCTCCAGAGAACCTGGTTTGATCAGGCTGAAGCTGGGTCTTACTTACACCACACTGTAGCTTCTTTTCTCTACTGGTCTCCAGGAAGCACTCCTTAATAAATCACTTGCAGATGAAGCCTCATCTCAAGGTCTGCATCTGGAAGAACCCAACTAAGAAAGTTACGTATTTGAAAGAGCAGAATCATGGGCAGAATTGTATTAACAGATATCTCGAGTTGGCTGGAGTCCTACAGGTTAACTAGAGATCTCCATAATTCATTTATTGAACATGTGTTCTGTGCTGGGCTGCAGATGGGGAAACTGAGGCTCAGATAAGGGAAGTGGTTTGTCTGGGGTCACAGAACAAGTGAGTGTTAGTGACAAGACAACAGAGTGTCCTGGGGTTTTTTTGTTTGTTTTTTGTTTTTTATTTTTTGTTTTTTGTTTTTTTGAGATGGAGTCTCACTCTATTGCCCAGGCTGGAGTGCAGTGGCGTGATCTCGGCTCACTGCAACCTCTGCCTCCTGGGTTCAAGTGATTCTTCTACCTCAACCTCCCGAGTAGCTGGGACTATAGGTGCCTGCCACCACGCCTGGCTAATTTTTGTGTTTTTAGGAGAGATGGGGTTTCACCTTATTGGCTAGGCTGGTCTTGAACTCGTGACCTTGTGATCCGCCCGCCTCAGCCTCCAAAAGTGTTGGGATTACAGGTGTGAGCCACTGCTCCTGGCGTGTCCTGGGTTTTAAGCAAAATATAGTCTCAGCTCCGGTTCTTCATACTCCTTTATGGACCACTCGTAGGGAGGTGCTCTCAGGACTCCTGCCTCTTTGCCTCTTGATGGCTAATTTTTTCTGTCAACTTGAGTGGTCTACAGTTTGCTGCAATAGCTGGAAAAATCATTTCTGGGTGTCTGTGAGGGTGTTTCCAGAGCAGATTAGCATTTGAATCAGTAGACTAAGTAAACAAGATTATTCTCCCCAGTGTGGGAAGTCATCATCCAACCCCTGGAGGGCCTGAGCAGAGGAAGAGCACATTTTCCCTCTCTTCTAGAGCAGGGACATCCACCTTCTTCTGCCCTTGGACTCTCAGAGCTCCAGGTCCTCAGACCTTGGGACTGGGACCTATATCATTGCCTCTCCTGGTCCTCAGGCCTTTGGACACCACTGGGACTTATGTCGTTGCCTCTCCTTTGCCCTCAGACTGAATCACAACACTAGCTTTTCTGGTGTCCAGCTTGCAGATGACAACAGTAGGACTATGGATGCAATACAATCTCCATAATCCTGTGAGCCAATGTCTATAATTGATCTCTTGTATCTGCAAATCTCTTATTGTTTCTGGTTCTCTGAAGGACCCTAACTAATACACCTCCCCTCCCTCATTCTCTCCAAAGACATGGCAAGGTTCAGGGCACACAGAGACAGGGAGGAGGGGTTGCTCCAGTTATCACTGACAGCACTGTGGGTGTGTGGAGCCTGAGGGCCTCCCTGGCTGGCTTCTCTCGGTCTTCCCAATCTCTGGCTATCGCAGATACGGTTTTCCATTTCTGTTGAGCTGTAATTTCAGAGATTTGGGGCTGCAGAGGTAGAGGTGACAGAGGAGTGAGTGAGGTGGCAGCAGTGACAGTTCTAGACCAGGCGTGTGTGTGTGTGTGTGTGCGCGCGTGCACATTTAGTGTTGTTTGAACTGTGTAAGCCTGAGATTGGGCAGTGCCCATGTTCTATACTCTGGGCCTTGGGGAGATACCCGTTCTTGCCTTGGAGGAATTCTCTTTTGCTGATTCTCATCTCCCTTCCTCCTTCCATCTCGTTACTGGGACAAAAAGTGAGGGCAGGATCCTGGGCCAAAGGAATGGAAGAGGCTTTAATTAGCCTACTTGGGCTGCCTCTACCAAGGTCAAAAGGAATATTCCGCGCACCAGGTGCCCTAGCCCAGTCCAGTCAATGTGGGACCAATACTTTCTAGTTGGAGGTTGAACCAAAAAGCTTTCTAGTACTACACCAACAGATTTGGTCTAGAGTGTCCCCTTTGCTATTTCCTTCTCAAGCCTGTGACAGTGATAGAGAAGTAGTTATGGGTCACAGTCAAATATCTTTCTATGTCATCATACCCAGCAAAAAAGCAGAAACCACAAATAACCCTTAGAAGCTAATGAAAGTGATGACTTTCTTCTCTTAGGGTAATTAATCAGAATCTTCCTTTTCACTCCTGATTCCCCTCCACAGTAGGATGGTCCTAGGACAGGCAGTGGCTTCCATGGGAGGGTATTTGCAGGAATATCCCACTCAATATTCAACTTTAAATATGCTCCAATGTTTCCCACTGCTCTGGAGAGCCTCCGTACCCCTCAGAAACAATAACGTGGTCAAGAGTTTACGACGGTTATTGCTTGGAGAGATCACAGCAATTCCCCAGTCTTGAGCTAATGACAGAGGCGTGACTTCTCCCAACAACAGTCAATTACCTCTCAGTAGTGGTGGCTGGTGGCTGGCGAGAGAGTGCCTGGCAGATGGATAGGCTGGTGAATGGAGGCCTCAGTAATTGAAATGACGAATGGTGAGTCATGCACACACAAGCAGAGTGGGAGTAGCTGCGGAGGGGCATATGAAAAGGCCCATCTGCAAAACATTTCCATAAACCCAGATCTGTTTCTGCTGAAGTGAGGCAGCATCTGCCAGAACCATTCTGCACCCACGAAGACAAAGACACATCCAAGAAGGAGTCTGCCCCTGGGTCTGGGAGAGAACAAGCTCAAGGGCTGGGGTTTGGGTCTGGAACGCCTCCATCTTCTCTCCTACTTATGCAAATCATTGTTTTCTCTTTAACTCCTTCTGTATCATTCTTCCCACCCAAAGTGCCATTCCACACCAACCCGTTCTTGACCCAATTGTTTCTGAAGTGCTTTAGATGCTTCTGGACTTTGTTAGTCTTAGTGAGGTCAGCAAACTATGGCTCATGGGGCAAATCTGGAGTGCTATACATTTTAGTAAGTGGAGTCCTGTTGGAACACAGTCACATGCCTTCATTTATGTATCCTGTGTGGCTGCTTCTATGCTGCCATGGTGGTGCAGAACAGCTGGGACAGAGTCAGGATGACCCAAGAGCCTGAACCAATTCCTTCTGAACTGTATTCCTCTGGATCCACCCTAGCCCTGTGATATGGTGGCTGTGTCCCCACCCAAATCTCATCTTGAATTGTAGCTCCCATAATCCCCATGTGTCATGAGAGGGACTCAGTGGGAGGTAATTTAATCATGGAGGCGGGTTTTCCCATGCCGTTCTCATGATACTGAATAAGTTTCATGAGATCTGGTGGTTTTATGGTTTTATAAAAGGCAGTTCCCTTGCACATGCTCTCTTGCCTGCCACCATGTAAGACGTGACTTTGCTCCTTCTTCGCCTTCTGCCATGATTGTGAGGCCTCTCCAGCCATGTGGAACTGTGAGTCCATTAAACTTCTTTTTCTTTATCAATTACCCAGTCTCAGGTATTTCTTCATAGCAGTATGAAAATGGACTAATACACCCTGGGACACTTGTCCCAGCCCAGGAGAGTGACAGAGACCAGAGAGGGAAAATACTATTTTCTCAAAAATGCAGTCTCACATGCAGTCTCAGACACTTTCTTAATGCTCCAGCATTGTTTTTAAAGAAAGTGTTTGAGACTGCAGCTGAAAAGAAGAAGCGTCCCTCATTGGGAAAGAGGACTGTGATCACTTTTTGCTGCCTGCTCTGGGAGTTCCAAGATGGAGTTGCATGACCTGTGTCATATGTTTGTTTTTTATCTTCTGGACATTTAATTTTATTACTTTTCTTTTGCTTGTCCTCTACTTTTAAAATCCCTGCTTCCTTCTCTATACATTTATTCACAAAGGAAGCATTTTCTGGGTTGATGTTATGGTACAGGCATGGCTGTATCTATCAGTCAGGATGGGCTAAGCTATGCTGCAGTAAAAAACAACCCCCAATTTTCAATGGCTTAAAAGAACAGAGGTCTCTTTCTTGTTGGATATACTACAGTATGTCCAACCTGGCCTGGGAGAAGGCCCTGCTCACCAGGTGATTCAGGAATGTAGGTTGATGGTACCTCTTGAGCCCTGACCATGTGAGGGCCTGAGGGAAAGGGAACTCAGCCCAGAAGTGGCGCACACCCATTTATTTTCCCCATTAGTTGGTTTACATGGCTTCCTCCAGCCACAGGGAGTCAGAAAATAAATTTATACCCCTTGCCTAGAAAGGAGGGAGCGCCAGATATTGCTGAGTAGAATGATTGATCGTCAAACACTGGTGCTGTGGAAGTAAGTAAGAACAAACCATGGTCTGGGCTCTGGAGGAGAACCGAGTCTCATACATGATTTATTGAGTTCTCATGGCATGTACAACACTTTGTAGTTGTTATGGCATTTGATCTTCACATTAGTCATGAGAAGTTTTCTAACTTCAATTTCAGGGCAGAAAACCTAGTCCCGGCAAAACTAAATGACTTTATTAACATCACTCAGCTGGTAGGACTTGAAGGCAAATTCTGGCTTCAAAATATGAGCTCTGTGTGGTGCCCCAAGGACTCATGTCTCCCTACTTGAACGTTGGATTTCCACCCATGACATCCTGAATGCTGCTGATTGACACGGTAGTCTCGGGGTCTCTTAGATATTCTGGGTAGGGGAGAATTCAGTGATCGCCCCATGGTGGGAAGGGAAAAGATCAGAGATTAATTTAGGTAAATCCATTCTGGCTTGATTCACCCAAATCAAGCCCATCTGGTAAATATGATTGTTTTGTCTTGTGTCAGATAAATGATCACAATGCCTCACAAGCAATCTTCATAAAATTTCATTCTTTATAAACCTTTTCCCTGCTCAGTGGGCTTCATCAGTGATTCCTCATTGCCTTCAGGAAGAAGTCTAGTTTTCTTTGATTTTCAAAGTCCTGCCCAGTTGGGCACATGCCCCTCTCATGGCCCCTTTTCCTTGTCCAGTGTGCTCTGTCTGGAGCTTCCAACCCAGCTGCCTCCCCTCAGCACTTTTGCATATGGAGAGATTTAGGTAACAGAAAATTGTGAGTCTGGACTAACATATTAACAGTAGGGTGGATGGAGGGGGAGAGATATTGGGAGACTTATGTGTCAGGAAATAGAGTTTACATTTCTTTTTTTTCTTTCGAGACAGGGTCTTGCTCTGTCATTCACGCTGGAGTGCAGTGGCACAATCACAGCTCTCTGCAGCCTCAAAATCGCAGGTTCAAGTAATCCTCCCACCTCAGCCTTTCAGGTAGCTGGGACCACAGGCATGTGCCACCATGCCTGGCTAATTTTTTTGTATTTTTGTAGAGTTGGGGTCTTGCTGTGTTGCCCAAGCTGTTCTCAAATACTTAGGCTAAAGCGATCTTCCTACCCTGGTCTCCCAGAGTGCTGGGATTATAGGTGAGAGCCACTGTGCCCAGCCTAGAGCTTACAATTTCTTGATTGGGGCAACCAGTGGTCAAAATTCTGAAGACAGTGAAAGGAAGAAGAGTGGGCAAGAGAGTATCTCCATGAAATTGCTTTATCCCCTCAACTGAACTGAATTGATAATGATGATGTTAGAATCCCAGCACCTGCCATCTATACCAAACACCTCTGTGCTGGTCTCTGTGTTAGATCCCTCATCAACATTATCTCACCTAATTATCATAAAGTGCCGGGGCCTAGGAAGTGTTTATAATACTGCTGTTGACATTTGAGAAAGTAGGTTGGATACTTTAACAACCTTATCCAAAGCTGCAACATTGAAAAGAAACAGAATCAGGATGTGGCCCCCCAACTGTCTACTTCCAAAGCCTAGGCCATTTCCTCTATACCACTGCATCTTCAAGGGCAATAGATTTCCTGTTGCTGACACAGGGATTTAGGTCAAATATGTGAATTTGTAGAGTCCAACTGCCTGATTTGGATGTACCAGCACAATTCCTGGAAGGCTTAAATTATGCGTCATTGAAGCTCTTCCATTGGAAAGTTGAAATGTCAGACACCCACAGCTCAGCACATATGCAATTCAGGAGCCATTTCCTTGAAATTAGCATCTTGTTACAAAGGCATAATGTTGAAGACTGAATCTCCAGCCTGTGTGTGCTATGTGTCCTCTTCCCCTTGTCTTTCTCCTCCTCCTCCTCCTCTTTCTTCTTCTTCATCTTCTCCTCCTCCTCCTGTTTTCCTCCTCCTCAAGGCTTTCCATATGAGGTCTTTCACCCACTGTTCATACCTTGCCCACCTGACCTTCTGCCCTTCCCCCTCTCCTCCGCCATGCACAACAGCCTGGGCCTGGTGTTCCCAGTCTTCTTGCACTTCTTTGTCACTTTTCCTCCATCCCTCTCTGCACATTCGCAGCATAGCTAGTCTTTCATCAGTATCACAGATAATTCCCTTTCCATGAAGAATTTTCTTGTCCTGCCCTCACCCAAGACAAACCTGCACTGTTGTACCGTTGTGCCCTCTTATGGTGTGCATTATGAACTCTACTTGTGGGCTATGTCCGTGATTCCCTTACTAGACTTCAAATTCCATGAAGGCAGGGACCAGGTGTGAAGTCCACTGTTACGAGCCTTGCCCTACAGAAGGCATTGTCAGGCATTCAAATTCAAAAACAGATAAATGGGCATTTAATCCATTTTAAAATCTATTCCTTGGAACACTTACAGTATAGTTGCAAAAGTGTTTTTTATCCAAATATTGGTGAAATAAAGTAAGTTTTAGAAATACTTTTTTTTTTTTTTTTGAGACAAAGTCTCCCTCTATGCCCCAGGCTGGAATGCAGTGACGTAATCACAACTCACTGCAGCCTTGACCTCCTGTGCTCAAGTGATCCTCCCACCTCAGCCCCATGAGTAGCTGGGACTACAGGTATGCACCATCATGCCTAGCTAATTTTTAAATTTGTGTAGAGATGAGGTCTAACTAAGTTGCCCAGGCTGGTCTCAAACTCTTGAGTTCAATCTATCCTCCCACTTTAGCCTCCTAAAGTGCTGGTATTACAGGTGTGAGCTACCATGCCCTGCCAGAAATACTTCTTATATCCCCTGTCTTGAAGAGTCCCATGAATAGTGGCATACCAAAGGCTCTGAGAATTCCTTCAGTGAAGAACTTCATTTTCACTTTTTAAACTAGTAAAAAACAAACTTATTTGTCTATTGGCCTGCTTTTCCATACATACACATTACTCCTCAGAACTCTTCTCTAGGTATGCTGTAAGAATGTAAGAAGACAAGGCCTTCTTGGTCCAAGGCTAATGGAAAAGATTTGTAATTCTGGGAGAGAGGAATAGATAAAGAATAGGAGCTTCAGCTTCCTGGCAGTACAGCTGCCACATGGGAGAAATGGCAGTTTCAGGAGCCCCCAGAGGTAGTCTTGTCAACAATGGGATGACCAGAAGAGTTACTTCTCCAAGGAAAGAGCCAAACCACTGGAGGTTCCCAGGAGGATGAGGGAGAAAGCACCCGTGTGTGAGTCTGGACTCTTTCCAGGGAGGTAGGACTAGGGGAGGGTGGGGACGGAGGCTTATTTGCTTGGGGAATAAGAGGCTGTGAAATATGGCCCATCTCCTCCATGCCAACCTTCTCTCTTGTGTTAACTCATCATGCGCAATGACCTCATGAGGTCAGTATCATCCTCTCCGGGGAGAAAGAACAAACACAAACAAGCAAACAAACAATCGTGCTTCACAGTGTAGAATACACATTTGTTCAATTGAAAAGTAAACAAACTTGCATTTTACACTGTGAATCACACAAGCTCTAAAATGATCAAGGGACAAGTCTCTCTGATTTTGTTTTTACTTCAGTAAATGGGGCTTTTACAGTTCTTTTTTTTACAGTTCATTTATTTATTGGGTATTTGCCATAGTATTTTATCTTCATGACAACATTGAGAGTTAAGACTCACCAATGAAAACTGACGCTGAGGGCGTAATGGTAATTCATTCAACACTCGTACAGCAAATAATTGTTTAGCTACTACTGTGTGCCAGGTGCTAGTACAGAGCAGGACACAGGTGATTTTATTTAATGGTCTTATTACCTACTAATCTTTGTTAAGCATTTACTGTGTGTCAGGGACCGCTCTGATGTTTAATAGAGGCCATCATTTTTAATCCTCACAATTAATAAGCAAGTAGATGTGATTATTATAGACATTTAGAAGGTGGGGAAACAGAGGCATAGCATGCAGAAAAACACATCTAACATGACACAGCTGCCATAGGTCAGAACCAGGATTCAGACCTGAGCAGTCAGGGTTATTTGTGCAAGTAATGCTCAGATGAGACATCTCTCAAAACAAGTAATTTTTCCCTACAGCCTGTGGCCTTACTGTCAGCCTTTTAAAGAGCTCTGAAAATGTAAGTCATGATTTTCTGCACCGAAGTAACTATGTGGATCATGTGAAGGGTACGAAAATTGGGGATGAACCGCCGTCCCCACAAAGGTTTTCCTGCAGAAGCCCCCCCCCCCCATGACTGTTTAATCAAAGTAAACTGGCACCTCATGAAGTCAGAATGCCCTCCACATCCTGTGATTTCATCCAAACTTTCCAATTTTGTTATCTTAGCAAAGGCCACCAGGCAATTTCTCCCACATTTGTCATAGTCCCTTAAAACATTATATAATTGGAAGTTGCTGTGTTGGTGAGGGTAGGATGACATTTTATGTGCATTGAATTTGGACATAAATGTCATATTTGCACAAGGTTGGGGCTGCTGGCTGTAAGAATAAAATTTCATAAGTGATGAGTTGGCCTGCAAGAGATCTCGATGAGTGAGACAAAACACGCTTTTTATGACCCTGGCAGAGAGAAATCAATGATCGCAGGCAGAAAGTTGGCGTTGTTTTTTTAAAATCAAGTGTCTACTTTCTTTGCACTTTCTAATTCTGTCTCTACAGAATATATTCTCTGCATCCTCTATTCTAAACTCAGATAAAACCTGATCAGCACGAATTCACTTAAATAGTTGTATTTAAATAATATATATGTACATATAGATAATCTTGAGAAGCTGTTGTGCATTAGCACTGCTCCTCAAGATTTTTTAAGACACTTTTAACCCATTATTTCTTTTCACTGTGATTTAATTCTGGGGCTGCTCTTTGATTCCTTCTTTTCCCTCATCCATCACCTCATTCAGTCCAAGAGCAAATACTATTGGCCCTGACAGCTTCTGATTCTTCTACTCCTGCCACCAAGCTGCCATCAACCCTGTCCTGGGTTAAGGTGGAAGCCAACTAATGATCATTTTGCTTTCATCCTTGTTTCATACAGTCTATTCTCCATACAGCTGCCGGGCTGAACTTCAAACAAGCTTGAGTCAGACCATGCCCCACTTGTTCAAAACCATCCAGAATGAAATCCAGATTCCTTTCTGTTGGGATTGGAGCCTCATAAATAAAACCGCACTTCCTTTTAGCTTCTCCAGCTTAGACACAGTTGATAAATAAGACTAGAAGTGAAGCAGATAGAGATCAATGTATCATGTTTATTACTGGTGAAGAGGTTATTGATGAACATGGCTTGGGTCTGCTTAGGAAATGGATTTCTTATATGCACCTTGATTAAACTTTCTCCGCTTTAGTAAAAACCTGCTTCTTTAAAATCACAAATGCTTCCTTCTTAGAGAAGCTTCTTGTCTCATTTCTGATTGCAGCCCTCCCACCTATACTTAAGCTGTTTGCTTCTTTTTAAGAAGGCTGCCTTTTTCCTTGTTGATTTATGGGGGGATTTATATGTGATGAATATCTTCTTGTAGTTTATAGCTTGTATTTATACTTTATGATGACTTTTGGTTAAAAAATGTTTTAATGAGATTAAATTGCCAATTAAATTAAAGATAGTGATTTTATGTCTGCTTTGAAAAACCACTCCCAATCTTGAGGTCACAGTGATATTTTCCTAAATTTTCTTTGAACAGTTTGAAGCTTGGCTTTCACCTGTT
Source organism: Macaca nemestrina (assembly GCF_043159975.1). Taxonomy (NCBI): domain Eukaryota; kingdom Metazoa; phylum Chordata; class Mammalia; order Primates; family Cercopithecidae; genus Macaca; species Macaca nemestrina. Next base: position 188,877,764 of record NC_092127.1, read on the forward strand.
TAAATTCAGGTTTCTGTGCATGGTATGAGGTGCTGATTTTTGTTTATGGTGATTGATATGGTTTGGCTCTGTGACCCCACCCAAATCTCATGTCGAATTGTAATTCTCATGTTGGGGGAGAGACCTGGTGGGAGGTGATTGGATCATGGGGGCGGATTTCCCCCTTGCTGTTCTCATGATAGTGAGTGAGTTCTCATGATATCTGGTTGTCTGAAAGTGTGTAATGCTTCCCCCTTGGCTGTCTCTCCCCTGCTGCCATGTGAAGATGTGCTTGCTTCTCCTTTGCCTTCTGCCATGATTGTAAGTTTCCTGAGGCCTCCCCAGCCATGCCTCCTGTAACAGCTTGTGGAACTGTGAGTCAATTAAACCTTTTTTCTTTATAAATTACCCAGTCTCAGGTAGTTCTTTATAGCAGTGTGAGAACAGACTAATACAGTAATGTGTAGGTCCAGGTTCATTTGTTACTTATAGACAACTCACTATTCCAGCATTATTTATTATAGACATTCATGGTCTCCAGGCACCTGCAGTGCCATCTGTCATTTCCTTCTCTGGGTGGGTTTTTGTCTGTTCTGTTCCAGTGCTCTATTTGTCCAACCCTGCACTACACGCACAGTATCTTAATTATTACAACTTGACAATAACACAAGACACTTAAGACGAAGTTAAAAATCACTCATGATCTCATAATCTAAAGACTATCTCTGTCTCAATTTCTTTGACATTTCCTTTTAGTCTTTTGCTTATTTTCAGACGATACTGTATATACAGATTTGAATTTTCATTTTTCCTTAACATTATGTGTTGTCACATATTGCCAGATGCTCCAAATTTTTGTTTTATTGTGAGAGAGGTATGAACAAAGTGTTAAGTTTTAAGAGGAAGCAAGAGAGCATTTTTATCTTGGGAAAAATCGGAGAAGATTTTATGTCTCCAGACTATATAGTTACATAGGTATTTTCTTCTTGATAAATGAGCTGTGACAATACATGAAAAGAGATGGATCATTGATGTTAAAAAACAACACAAAGACATTGGGAACTGATGGATATACTGAAAATCTAAACATTGCTTTTCAAGTTTTTTAGATGGGAGCAAGCCATTTGCTAAATGGGATCTTCATTGAACTATTTCTTTGGGAACAAACAATGACACAAAAATATGTGGAATCCTTTCCCTTCTGCAGTGGGCCCAGAGCTCTGAGAACATAGTGTTTTAACTGGGTTCGAAGTCAGAAAGGAAATTTCTTGGAATCTGCAGGGACAGTGATGTGAACTGCAGTTCTCAACAGGTAGTTGATGTATTGATTATGGTTGGTTGGGAATTTAAAGATCTTTAGTCACTGCAATCAGATATCACATCTGATTTTTATCCCTAATTTTACTGCAGGACTTCCCACATCGTTTTGCCTCCAAATGAACCTATTCAGTCAGCTTCAGTTAAGAACTAGAGGGTAAATGCAGAAGGGGCACCTTTCACGTGAGAACAATTTTCCTTTTGATTTCCAATAGAGGCAGTTTCTCCTCTTCAAGTCTCCTGGAGACAGGGGCTTCTTTGTTCTGTCAAATGGCTTCCTATTTGCATTTAACTGAGTTTTTTATTTACAGTCATTTATAAAATCCTTATTGCTTGGCTTCTGCTGGGATGAGATGGGGGAGTGTTAATGGTTTTTGTCATATTTATGCAACATTAGATGTTGTTTAAACCAAAGCTACTCTGTACTTTATTACAATCCTTTAAACCCTCAGAGCAGGCACAATTGTGGCATCTCTAAGAGTCTTAGAGATGGATGGGAACTTAGACACAGCTCACCTTGCCTGACTCAGGACTCCCTTCTTTGGTGTTCAATCAATATCCATCGAGTGCTGCCTCTAGGCCAGAAGATGGACCTGCACAATTAGGTGCCCATTGTGGTCTGCTCACTTTACTCAGTCTGTTTTGTTATAGATTTTTTTTAATTGTGAGAAAATCCTGCCTGTCCCTTGTCCAAAGTTGGCCTGCAAAGAATGTCTACCCATTGGTTCTAGTTTTGCTTTTTGTGATTGCAGAGTGAAAGTCTTGTCCATTAGACTATGAGTGCCTTGATATTCTAGACTAGTGGTTCTCAAACCTCAGTGTGCATGAGAATCACCTGGAATGCTTGTTAAAGACCAGATCACTGGACCCCACCTCAGAGTTCCTGATTTAGTGGATCTGGGTTTGGAACTAGTGGACTTGCATTTCTAACAAGTCTCTAGGAAATGCTGATGTTGCTGGTTTGGGGAGCTGCACTTTAAGAACTGCTTTTTTGTTTGTTTGTTTGTTTGTTTTTTGAGACGGAGTCTCGCTCTGTCGCCCAGGCTGGAGTGCAGTGGCCGGATCTCAGCTCACTGCAAGCTCCGCCTCCCGGGTTTACGCCATTCTCTTGCCTCAGCCTCCCGAGTGGCTGGGACTACAGGCGCCCGCCACCTCGCCCGGCTAGTTTTTTGTATTTTTTAGTAGAGACGGGGTTTCACCATGTTAGCCAGGATAGTCTCGATCTCCTGACCTCATGATCCACCCGTCTTGGCCTCCCAAAGTGCTAGGATTACAGGCTTAAGCCACCGCGCCTGGCCAAGAACTGCTTTCAAAGACCAAGGTAATCCCTTTATCTTGGTACCAGGCACTTTGTTAGGGGCCAAGGATGAAGCAACAGACACAGCAGACACAGTGCTTACCCTCACGGAGCGTATGGTCCAGTGGAACTTACTGGACATATAAACCATAAAGTGAAGTGTTTGTTATAACAAGCAGCAGTTGAGAAGCTCTGAGAATATAAAGTAGGAGAACTTATCTGGCATCAGGGTCTGAGTCAGGGAAGCTTTCTTGCAGAAACCTGAAAAATAGATAGGAGATGTTTGTACGACTGAAAAGAGGAAGGTGAGGAGGGAGAAAAAGAAGCTCTAATGTGAACAGCATGGATGAGGGCACAGCAGAGGGAAGATGGACAGTGCAGTCTGTACAAGGCACAGAAAGACAGCCAGTGCGATGGATGTGCAGAACACAGCGGGGAAGGCTGAAGGAGCTGGAGGTGCCTTCTGAACTAGCTTAAGAGGGTTAGGTTTGTACTTCAAGGTTAATGGGAAGCCATGAAAACCCCACCAGGCTTTAAACCAGGTGTGGTGGGTGTGATAGGAACAGATTTGTTACTTTATGAAATAAAGTCTTATTTGGCTCTGTTTCCAGTGCCTACCATTGTAAGTATAAGTGCATGGAGGAGCTTAAGTGCTCTTTGCCTTGTGTATAGTGAGCGCTCGATAAATATTAATCACCTCACATGGTGTGTATGTGAGTGTGTGTTGAACAAGGCAGCATTTTAGGCATTCATGTGTAGTTGTATGCCAGTGACACAGGAGATAAATACCTTAGGCTCAGCAAAATTGAACTTATGTGGTAGCATGGACTGCCAATGCTCAGCTTCCTTGAGGCTGATTATGCATTGCCTTGTGGGTAACACCATGGCTCTGGGCCCCTTATACAACACATAACTTGAATTATAGATTTAAATGATTTAGAGGAGGCATAATCTTTCATTATTTCAGGCTTAGAGGTAGGATTATGATTGACTGATATAATTTAAAGTCCATAAAAATACTGTTGATCTGTAGAACTGAAATATTTTCAGTTCTTCCTTGCCAGGAGGTCATTCTGCATTTTATGAGAAAGGAAGTCTGAAGAGCAACGAAGGTGAAGGAGGCAGTGGGGGAGGAAGCATTAAAAATGACATTGACCACAGATTTTGCTGTTACTGAAGTGATACAGGAATGCCAGTCTCCTTTTACCTCATTGGCAGTTTTTGGAGAACATTATGATTTGGAAAGAGAGAATGTACAAGTGTGTTTAGGGCATTGGTTAATATATGGCTTCAATTACAAGATACGGCCCTTGTACTTATGGGGAGTTTCTTAGGGCAGAACAAATATCATAGTCATACAAAGTGGCATCCAAGAGCCATCTGACTTATTGTTTTAATAATTTGGAGAACATAAGATCTTACCAACAATGGGACTTGTCTCTTGAGTCTAATGTCTGAACTTGGGGAAGAACATTTGTCAGAGTCCCCAATAGAAAGGGAGGAGGACTTGGAGATTTCTCATTCAGGAAGAGACAGTGGAAGGAACAAAAGTGTCAGCTTCAGGTAGCCCTTCATTTGAATGCTGGCTCTTGTTTATTGAGAAAATTAGTCTACCAGCACTATAGTATTCTCATGCGGTGAAAGTACTATGAACCTGACACATAATGAAAATTATACATAGAAGGTCTCAGGGTTTCTAAGAATTCTTCTTAAAAGCTGTTATTATTATTATTATTACTGTTGCTGTTTTTTTTCCTGTGTGATGTATCAGTGGGTCAAGTGCCTCATTACCAACCTTTCAGGACTCTTTAAATTGCTTACATGTATACACCTGCCATTCAAGACCCAGTCCTGGAAGTTACACAGAGACACTTCTGCTGCATCCCACTGGTAACACAGGCCACTGGACCAGCCAGACTCAAAAGGAAAGTAAATTGATTCCACTTCTTGATGTGAGTAGTGGCAAAGAATCTTGGGGCCATCTTTCATCCACCAAGCTGATTTGTAGTTTTAAAAGATCACTCTGACTGTTATGTGGAAGATGGATTGAGATATGAAAGCAAGTAGCCTATTTAGGAAGTTTCAGTGATGGCGCAGGAAAGAATACCATCTTGAAATAGGCTTGTAATGAAGAAATGGAAAGTAGATATATTGAAATATATTTTAGATATATTTAGAGCTAACTAATAGATTGGTTCTTGAGGGTAAGACTGCAAATTCCTTTCGCCAATTCCTGTAGTTAGGACTGTAACCTGAAAGGGAGAGGACATGGCTCCAGGACCTTACCCTCAAACTGCGTCCTTGGCTGGTTCTCATTCCAGACATGCTGGCCTCCCCATTCAAGTGCTAATTCCTTTTACAACTTCGTAGGAGAGGTGAGGTGAGGTGGATTCCTTTAGCACCCCTTCTTGCTAGTCAGCCTTTCTCTGGAAAAGTTCTAAAAAACTTAAAGCAGTAACGCATTCTTTTTCTTTTTAAATGCAGAGTAGAAAGCAGTTTCCTTGCTGGGCCAAGAAAACGGTCAAGTATTCTCCTGCTCCTGCCAGGCACGTGGCTCCAGGCTCTCCTGGCTGGCCTGGCCACTGGGACTGGGCACCACCTGCTCCCCTTTGTCTGCCTGGCCCCAGCCGGGCCACAGGTGGTGCGGGCCTGCCGAACTCCAAGCTTGTTTTATCAGCCAGGCAAGGAGGCTCATATTCCCAATGCTGCCCTCGGTACTCCAGACTAGCCCCAAATTGTGGTGCCTGGAAAGCCCCCGGTTCACTCGGGTCCATTGATGGTGGACCCCACTGCTGTGTCTGTTGGCTCTGTGCCTTGTGAATGCTGTGTCTTTTTTCTGATGTCACTTAGAAAGCTTCTCCAAGGTGGAGTCTGACCAATGTTTCAACCCACAAGGGCTCTCGGCAGTCTGACTGAAGAATGGTTTTCCCCCTACACCCGGGAGGGGCCACAGTCCTGGGGCAGGTGCTGGCCTCTGGAGGCCCCGGGTGGCCAGGCCCCCTCATGGGAAAGGACTGGGCATCCCTTTGGTGTGTGGAATTGGGACCTTCCAGCTCCTTCCTGTGGAGGAACCCAGCAAACATGGGCCTGACAACAGTACTTTCTTTTTCGGGTTATCAGTTTTAAAAGTTGGAAGCCCAGGAAAAGTGAAGAGCTTTGAGGAAGGTCAAGCTTTCCGTGTTGTGATTTGCATGTTACTTAATTCACTCAGCTTGCTGAAGTTGGTCGTGTGTGTGAAGACAGACAGCAGAGGGTCACAGAGGTTGAGAACTTCACCAAGGTCACACAGCAGTGCGTGAGTATCAGGACAGTCGGCCTGACTTCCAAGCTGGTCCTCTGGGTGCCCTCCTCAGGGCAGTGCCTTTCAGGCCCTATGACCTTGACTTGCAGTAAGAAGTCCCTGTTAGGGCTGGACTGGACCAGCACCTGCCTGTGTACTTGTCATTGACAGTGGGTCTTCAGGAAGCAACCCCAGCTCACTGCTCCACTGTGTGCACTGCCCTGAGATGCTGTCTTGTCTAATTCATTTGTCAGCATACGTTGGCCCTCAGGATCTGCATTTCTGTCACTAGCTGCTTTTTGGAGATTGTTGCTTTGGTGCGGGCCTGGTAGGGAGCGGACCCTCTGGAACAGGACAGTGGTTGAAAGAATAAATATGTCTGCAGGATAATTCATAGCTAAAGGCAGTATGGGAATGCACCCAAGTTTCAGGTTGTACACATGTGCTGTAATTATAAGGCTGTGGACAAGTCCAATTTTATTCCACACACTAAGGCTTTTAATTTTGTTTAAAAGGAAGAAAAGACTACAAATTCCAGTCTAAAGGATTTGAGAGCTCTCTAATATAAGTTTAGAGTCCCAACAAGAAGATGTACACCGAGTGTGTGTAGTAACCATTAGAGCCATGGCATGCCCAGGAACTATCCAAGGTCCTGAAGCATTCACTCCGCTTTACCCATTCATCCATCCAGCAGTCTCTGGCTTTGTGCCAGGCATGGTAATACGTACTAGGAGTGTAAAGACCAGTAGGACAGGGTCCCAGCTCTCAATGAGCTCACAGTTCTTTCGTGATGATTGGCAAGAAATCCCAGGACAGTGCAAGGAGTACTAAGATAGAGAGTAAACAAAGGGGACACCTAGGCCAGCATGAAGAGTTCAGATAGGGTTTTTGGATGAAGTTGACCTTTGAACTGAATACTGAAGGATTAACGACAGATGTCCAGGTTATAAAGAGGCAGGGGGAAGGTATTTCATACACAAACAGCTTGCAGTAACAAAATTATAAGATGCAAAAGGTCAAATGACTAGAATTGAGGCTGGAAAGGCAGGGAGAATGTCACCAAGGACCTTGTATGTGAGACTTGGGAATTTAAATTTCATCCTGCAGGCAATGAGGAGGCACAGAAGAGTTTGAAGTAGGGAGAAAGACATGGGATGATGTCTACCATGTTAGCTAGATCTCCGTGTCAGCATAGAATTGAGTGGAGGCAGAAAGAACAGAGGCGGGGAGATCTCTATTGCAGTAATCAACTAAGGTGGTGGCAGTTGGGATGGAAAGTATGAGGAGGATTATTTTCTCCCTCTCCTCTTTATCAAGTTGACTGCTCAAGAATTTATGCTGATAATTCTATTAAGGAACTTATTGGGGAAAGTTGTTGCCATCTCTTTCTACCTCTTGTAGCCTTATTGGGTTTCTGAGTGATTGAGTATCTAACATAACTTAGGTGTCCTTTCCCTTTTGGAGATAATTGTCATATTGAAGTTGAGTGTTCCTCTGAGGGTGCCTGGCCGTCTCAGTTCTTCAGAGACTGGAAGCAGTTGATGTTCTTCTCTCTGTTGCTTCCTCCCTTCCCTAAATTGATGGGTTACGAATCTGCTCTATAGATCCAACTCTTTTAATGTTCCCACATCCATTTTTGGAAGGCAGTAATAGGAGGCACCTCTACCTTCACAAATAGAATGAACTGTATTCTTCACACCAATTTTACAGCAATAAAATGCACTCAGCATTTTTAATGGACGTGCATTCCTGAGATGTCAAGGAAACAAAATTAGCAGGAGTTGGTGGCCAAGTTCCTATAGGATATAGGATATAGAAGATAGAGAAGAGATGGACTCTTAGATAATACCTGTGTTTAAGGCTTGGAATGATGTTATCGTTTGCTGGGATGGATAATACAGATGCTAATAAAGATAATCTGTCTTTTCAGGGAAGACATATTTAGGTGGGACAGAAATAACTAACCTCAGATGTGAAATGGGGATATAGCAGATGCTCTCATGCTTCATGTCCATGTTCATGGTTGCTTTGATTCCTACTATGGTTTTAGTGTGTGTCCTCAAAAATTCAGGTGTTGTTTGAGACCATCCTAGCCAACATGGTGAAACCCCGTCTCTACTAAAAATACTAAAACTCGCCAGGTGTGGTTGCGCATGCCTGTAGTCCCAGCTACTCAGGAGACTGAGGCAGGAGAATCGCTTGAACCGGGGAGGCAGAGGTTGCAGTGAGCCGAGATCGCACCACTGCACTGCAGCCTGGAGACAGAGCGAGACTCAGTCTCAAAAAAAAAAAAATTCAGGTGTTGTTAATGTGATAGTATTAAGTGGAGCCTTTAAGAGATGATTAGGCCATCAGGACTCCTCCATCACAAATAGGATTAAGGCCCTTATGAAAGAGGTTTCACACAGTGTTCAGCTAGCTTGAACTTCAGCCTTCTGCTATTTAAGGACCTAGTATTCCACCCCTCTGGAGGATGTAGCATCAAAGTGCCATCTTGTATGCAGAGAGCAGTCCTGACCAGACAAACGAACCTGCCAGTGCCTTGGTCTTGGACTTCACAGCCTCCAGAACTGTGGCAAAACTAATTTCAGTGTTTCTGAACCACCAAGGCTCAGGTATTTTGTTATAGCAGCATAAACAGACCAAGACAGAAATTGGTACCAGGAGTAGGGTGTTACTATGCCAAATACCTAAAAATGTGGAAGTAGCTTTCAAACTGGGTAATGGGTACAGGCTGAAACAGTTTTGAAGTGAATACTGTAGAAATTCTACAATGTCCAGAATTGACCATTAAGGGCAATTCTAGGGAGGGCTCAGAATAAGAGAAAAGCTGTAGTGACAGCTTCAGTCTTTATAGTGGTTACCTAAGTGGTCATGATCTGAATGTTGGTAGAAATATGGAGAGTAAAGACTGTTCTGATGAGCTCTTAAGTGTAAATGAGCAATATCTTATTGAAAACTGAAGGAAAGACAACCTTTGTTACACAATGACAAAGAACTTGGCTGAATTGTGTCTGTTCCCTGGGACTTCGGGGAAAACACACCTTAAGAGTGATGAACTAGAATATTTGCTGGAAGAAATCTCTAAGCATCAAAGTGTTCAGAGTACAGGTAACTTCTCTTAGTTGATTACAATAAAATGCAAAAAGAGAGAACCTATTTAAGGATAGAATTTATAATCAAAATGAAAGCAGAATGTAAAGATTTGGAAAATTCTCAGCCTGGCCATGTATACAGTAAAAAAGTGTGGTTAGGAGAACAAAATCAGGGGAATGGTCAAGTGATCATTTGATAAGAAGGTTAGTATGGATATAAGAGAACCAGATATTATTCACAAAGATAATAGAAAAGTGACCCAGAGATCTTTTGGGCAGCCATGCCCATCACAGGCACAGACTTCCAGGGCCTTGAGGCATAGTGGTTTTGAGGGAGAGTCCCAAGGCCCATGTGAGGTCTTAGAGCTCAGGACCATCTCAAGTCTCTGGTTCCCCACATTCTTGTACAGCAGTCTTTGGCTACCATAGCCATAGCTTAAGAAGACCCAGATGCAGCTTGGACTGCTTCTCCCGAGGGTGCAGATGGTAAGCCTTGGTAGCATCCATGTGGTGCTAATTCTGCAGGTTTGCAGAGTGAACAAGCTATGGAGGCATGACTTTTTCCACCTAGATTTCAAAGAATGTCTCAGAGTCCTGAGACTCATGCAAAGATCTGCTGCAGGGGCAGAACTGCTGCACACTGGCACAAAATGGCAGCCTGGGAGAGCTGTAGACTCCAACCTGTAAGATCTGGGGCATGGGTTGTGCCCAGCAAAGCTATGGGGCGGGGTCCCCTGTAGCCAGTATGTACAGAAGGAGGACAGGGAGTCAAAGAAGATTATTCTCAGCTGGGCACAGTGGCTCATGCTTGTAATCCCAGCACTTTGGGAGGCCGAGGTGGGCGGATCCCGAGGTCAGGAGATCGAGACCATCCTGGCTAACACGGTGAAACCCTGTCTCTACCAAAAATACAAAAACAAAATTAGCCGAGCATGGTGGCAGGCGCCTGTAGTCCCAGCTGCTCGGGAGGCTGAGGCAGGAGAATGGCGTGAACCCGGGAGGCGGAGCTTGCAGTGAGCTGAGATCTCGCCACTGCACTCCAGCCTGGGCGACAGAGCAAGACTCTGTCTCAAAAAAATAAACAAATAAAAATAAATAAATAAATATAAAATTATTCTCCAACTTTAAGATTTAATGTTCTTTACCTTTTGAGTTTTGGACTTTTGAGACCTGTTATCCCTTTCCTGTTGCCTATTTCTTCCTTTTGGAATGGGAATGTCTAGCCTATACCTGTCCCACCATTGAATTTTGTAAGCACATACTTGTTTGATTTCACAGGCTCACAGCTAGAGGAGAATTTGCTTCAGAGTAAATCTCACCTTTGAATCTCCCCCATGTCTTATTTAGATGATATCTAGATGAGATTCATGACTTTAGACTTTAAAGTTGATTCTGGGATGAATTAAGATTTTGAGGGGCTATTGGGATGAAATGATTACATTTTGTATGTGAGAAGAATATGAATTGTGGAGCCCCAGGGGTGGAATATCGTGGTTTGAATGTGTTCTTTCCAAAATTCAGTTGCTGCCAATGTGATGATATTAAGAGGTGATTAAGGGCTTACATGAGGGCTCCTCATGTAACCTCCCAATGCACTTAGCTCCAGCTTGTCAGAACCTGCATATCTTTTTTGGAGGGCTTCTCTTAGACTACTAGAACGTTCTTTGATGCATAAAAAGCTGGAATTGCCTCTGGAGATACTTGAGTATAAATTTGTAACTCCTCCAGCTCCCTTGTAGCCCAATCAAGGAGCCTCTGATAAGTGACTTGCTGTCCCCAGTCTCTCCCTTGGGATTTCGCTGGAGACTCGGCTTGATATCACATATTTGCTGCTGGTCTTTTCCTTCTTGGTTCCACTTCTCTACTCCCTGGTGGTTTTCCCAGGAGAGCTTACTAATAACTACTGTCAGACGAATCTCAGGCCTGCTACTAGGGAATCAAAACAAAGACTGGGAATATCACTAATGTTAATTAATATGATATTAATTATATCAATTCATCATTAATTAATATTAATGACAAATAATAGTGATGTATTAATCATATCAACTCTGAGTATAAATCATATTAACTTATAGAGTTGATATGATTAATTAATAATACTTATAGAGTTGTCAGGATTAAATACAATCATGCTTACAAAGCATTTTATTACAATACTTGGCACATAGTAAAAATTCAGGAATTGTTAGCTAATTTTTATTAAAGTGAGATTTTAGGAATGCCTATTTGAAGTGTTCGTGGTCATTCATGCAGACATGAAATAGGCATTTTAGAGCAGTGGTTTTCAAAATGTTTGTTCCGAGGACCTCTTATGCTGTTAAAAATTATTGAGGACCTTGAAGAGATTGTTTTTGTAGAATATATCTGCCGATAATTACAGTTTTATAAATATATAAAAACTGGGCCAGTCACAGTGGCTCACGTCTGTAATCCCAGCACTTTGGGAGGCCAAGACAGGTGGATCACTTGAGGTCAGGAGTTCAAGACCAGCCTGGCCAACTTGGCAAAACCCCATCTCTACTAAAATTACAAAAATTAGCTGGATGCCTATAATCCCAGCTACTCGGGAGGCTGAGGCAGGAGAATTGCTTGAACCCAGGAGGTGGAAGTTGCAGTGAGCTGAGATCACGCCATTGCACTCCAGCCTGGGTGACGGAGTGATACATCTCGAAAAAAAATAATAATAATAAAAATAAAATAAAGCAAATAAATAAAAACAGGAATTTTGAGAAAATATTGATTTATAAATGCATTTTAAAATAGCTTCCCCTTATCAGCAGTTTCACTTTACATGGTTCCAGTTACCTGCAGTCAGCCAGTCTTTATCTTCTGGTTGGGAAGGAGGGCTGTAGGCACCCCCGGTGGCTGACAGGTTCAGAACCTTAGAGGGTTGGTGATTTGGTGCCATTTTCGCAGCCTTTAGCCAGCACTTTCTGTGCTTTGTCCTGTGCATAAAATTCTGTGCACATTAGACGGGAGAAGCTTCATATCCTCTTTGTTGGAAGGGCTCAAGGAAGGAACAAGAGCATCTCTAACCAACGGAGTTTTAGAAGCATTTTAGCACTAAGCCAGAACATTTTCCATTTCCACGTGGAAGAGGGTAATAGTTTGGTCTTTTGCTTAGTAACTCTCAAAATGAGTGCTTAGGAGCCGCACTTGACAGTGGGAAGCATGAGAATTTATCCAAAAAGCTTTTGGTCCTTGTTTTTCCCTCTCAAATATTGTCTGTTTCTTCAGACTTCTGTTCTCAAGGTTTGTCTCCTTTCAAGAATCTGATAAAACCCAGTGCTCAGCACTGTGTGTGATAACTCGAACATTGTTACAAAATATTCTGCTTTTAAAATCAATTAAATAAGGACATTTTCAGTTGTGAGGGAATGTACTCAGGTTCTAAATGTGAGGAAGGAATATCACATGTAAGCAAACCAGATCTTAAATGACATGCTTTTATGTTCTGAAGCTAATGTGCTGACTAGAGCTACAAAAGTTATTTTTTGCAGATGCCATTATTTTCTTAAAGTTTTAATAATTTTTCTTTCCTCCCCATTGCATTTGTTTTAATATGCAATCATTGTAAAATCCTTACACATGGACATCCAGGACGCAAGTATAGTAGTCCCTCATTTTTGCATGGTTTCATTTTCCATGGTGTCAGTTACCCACAGTCAACCATGGTCCAAAAACATTAAATGAAAAATTTCAGAAGTAAACGATTCATAGGTTTTAAATTGCCCACCGTTCTGAAAAGCATGATGAAATCTCATGCCTTCCCCATCCATCCCACCTGGGACATGAACTATCCCTTTGCCCACTGTATCTATGCCATCTGCGCTATCTGCTCGTTAGTCACTTAGGAGCAGTCTTGGTTAGCAGATCAAGTGTCACAGTTTTTCAATCCTTGTTTTCAAGTAGCCCTTACTTTACCTAATAACGTCCCCAAAGCACAAGAGAAGTGAAGTTGGCAATTTGGATATGCCAAAAAGAAGCCAAATATATGCCGAAGAGAAATTGTTAATCTCTTACTGGTTCTAATTTATAATGTACACTTTACCAGAGGTATGTATGTATAGAAAGAAACCTGGTATATATGGGGTTTGGTAATATCTGTGGTTTCAGGCATTCAGTGGGGGTCTTGGAACATATCCCCCCCATGGATAAGGTTGGACTACTGTAACATAATGTTAACATAAATAACATTTTAACTAAAAATACTTATTTTTTTCAAAATGAAAATACAGTGAGGAAATGCCATTGTTTGCATTCTTGCAAATCTTTTTAATATCTGTTTTTATTGAAACCAGTAGTCTTATGTCTGCTTCATCATGTATTCAATTGCAATGTCATGTTTTAGTTGAAATATATGAAGAAAACTCAACTTCTGCCAGATATGTAGTTGAAGAAGTGAGAAATATTTTAATAGTTTCTTTTTCCAGGTCATTTTGAATATTCTTTGATACCACGCCAAAACCCAACAAGCAGTGTTTTCTTAAAGATTATTTGAGATGCAGAATCCGAAATCATGTCAATGAGATTTTCATTCTCTCTCACATTAAAATCCTTTATTCCATCTTGAAATTTAAGTGGTTCTTTTACCCATGCATGATTTTTGTAATACAATATATTGTTAATTTGGAAAATAGTCACTGACTTATTTAGACTTTCCACGTATTGGCATATTCCATTATAAAAATTTTAAAATTTAATTTATTAATACCACCACCGAACTCATTAGGAAAGTCTTTAAATAACTGAAAAGCTGTCTAATTCATATGACAGACACACATTTTCTAAAAGATGAATTGTCACTTGAAAACTCAAATATTATTGGCAACAAATACATTCAGATGTTTTTCTTGAAATGACAGGCTTCTTTCAGTCATACTCAGGTTTGCAGGTCACACATTCTGTGAAGTAAAAATAATGTACCATGCAAAAAGTGTCAGTTCAGCTTACAACTCAATTGCAAAAGTGCTTTCTTCTCCCCTGGAGAGAAGTACTTTATATGTACTTTCTGTTTTGTCAGACAGAATATTAAAAAGCATACTCAAGGATGAAAATGCAGTAATTTTGTATCCTGATTCATCCGTGCCATTCTTAAGTGAAATTGGCTTTTATTTATGAATTTGAGGTAGTGAGAAATCCAATGACTACCTGGAAAGTAGTTTGGTACCACTGCTTGAATTTGTGCAAAGGAACCAGCAGTTTTGCCCCATCACTGAGTTCACAGTATCTGGGAGAACATTTGTTTTATCATTTATTCTTGGAATAAATGAGATCCAGTATCTGGGAGAATATTTGTTTTATCACTTATTCTTGGAATATTCATGAATATACAAGAATAAATGATAACCTTGAGAATAAAAGGTTATTCAGCACCTTGAATATTTCAGCACTGCTGTGTTTTTGCAAGGTATTCACGTAAAAGGTCTTTGGTGACTAGTTGTTGCTGATACCAGACAACTGCAAGCAAAACTGCGAGTCCAGTCAAATCTGTAGACTTGTCCGTTTGTAAGACAAGAGTGAAATTCTACAGTGAGCGATTGAGTCAGTCTTCATGTTTGCAATTAAAATCTTTAATTGGAAGGGTTGCTATATGTCAATATCACTGGAAACTGGCCATGCTGCGATTTCTTCTGCTGACTTTTGACCCAACAGGGACACCCACGTAAGCCTTCATCAGCCTCTGAGCCACCCTTTGAGCTTCTTCAGCCAGTGCACTGGATAGCTTATCCTGTAATATGCTTCAGTGGCTTCTTCATTTATGGTTTGAAAAGCTGTAATAAATTTTTTTTTGTCTTTTATGGATCTTTTTTTTTTCTGTATTTAACATGGAGACATGCCTTGGAGATAGTGCAGTTCAGTTCCAGACCACTGCAATAAAGTGAATATCACAATAAAGAGAGTCACAATAGTTCTTTGGTTTCCCAGGGCATATAAAAGTTATGTTTAGGCCGGGCGCAGTGGCTCACACCTGTAATCCCAGCACTTTGGGAGGCCGAAAAGGGTGGATCTCCTGAGGTCAGGAGTTTGAGACCAGCCTGGCCAACATGGTGAAACCCCATCTCTACTAAAAATACAAAAATTAGCTGGGCATGGTGGTGAGTGCCTGTAATCCCAGCTACTCGGGAGGCTGAGGCAGGAGAATTGCTTGAATCCAGGAGTCAGAGGGTGCAGTGAGCCGAGATCCAACCATTGCACTCCAGCCTGGGTGACGAGCGAAACTCTTTCTCAAAAGAAAAAAAGAGTTATGTTTACACTATATTGTAGTATATTAAATGTGCAACAGCATTGTGTCTAAAATACCAATGTATATACCTTAATTAAAAATACTTTTTTGCTAAAATATACTAACAAAGTCAGCACATGTCTTTGGAAAAATGACGCTGATAGACTTGCTTGACACAGGGTTGCCAAATACTTTCAATTTGCAAAAAAATGCAGTATCTGCAAAGAATAAAATGAAGTATGCCTTTATTAATTTTTTTTTCTTTTAAACTCTGAAAAAATTGGCCTCAAAATGATGCCACAACTTAAGTAGTACCACAGTATTATTCTAAAATGAGCTGTTTGGGTTGTAGCTACACTAGAAGCCCAGACCTCACCACTACGTAATGTATCCATGTCACAAAACTGCATTGGTACCTCTTAAATCTACATAAAAATTCAATGAGAAAAATTATTAGTATCTATGATGATGGAGGAAAGAAAGTATTTTTCTTCATTTTCTGACCTGGTTTCTTTGGCATAGCTTCCTCTACTCCAAAATCAGAACTCCCTGATATGTCAGTTTCACCTTTTCCAGCACAGTTAGACATGTATGATACAGCTTTGGGCTGAGGAAGCATGTATTTTAGATTTTCTAAAGCTAATGAACTATCCTTCAAGATAAGAAAAATACACTGTAAATAAATGTTTATTTATTTTAAAGTAAAATTTATTAAATTATAGAATAATGGTTTTAGGCAAATTGAAAATTTTATATATATATATATATATATATATATATATAATTTTCTGGAAGTTATCTTAAAATTATTTCCTAAACATTGACAAAATGAAATGGTAAAATGCATTTCATGTTTGTGTTTCTAAGTGAGTATAAGGAAAATTTTAGAATTTCATATGAACAATTTTGGGGGATGATAATGAGGTTACAGAGATCAAGTAGTTACACTGAAGATGGCTAATAAGGACACAGTAGAAGTTCTGAGAACAATTGGAGATCATTTTTGAATATGCACATTTATGCCCCAAATCTACCACTTTATCTTATTTTATTATATTTTAAGATGGAGTCTCATTTTTGTCGCCCAGGCTGGAGTGCAATGGCACGATCTTGGCTCACTGCAACCTCCACCTCCCAGGCTCAAGTGATTCTCCTGCCTCAGCCTCCCAAAACCTACTACTTTAGAAAACTCTAGCAAACAGAAGAACACTCAAGCATGCATTCCACTTTTTTTTTTTTTTTTTTTTTTTTTTCAGTGTAGTCTTGCTCTGTCGCCCAGGCTGGAGTGCAGTGGCATGATCTTGGCTCACTGCAACCTCTGCCTCCCGGGTTCAAGCAATTCTCTTGTCTCAGCCTCCAGAGTAGCTGGGACTACAGGCGCCTGCCACCACGGTCGGTTAATTTTTGTATTTTTAGTAGAGATGAGGTTTCACCATATTGGTCAGGCTGGTCTCGAACTCCTCACCTCAGGTGATCCACCTGCCTTGGCCTCCCAAAGTGCTGGCATTACAGACATGAGCCACCACGTCCAGCCACATTCCACTTTTACAGGACATTGTCCTATGTCATGTAGCCTCAGGAGAACTCCATAATACACTCACGAAGACTATGAAGCTTTGGGCAAATAAAGTATTTTTATTATGAAAATCATTTTGAACTTCTAGACACCCTGGAAAGGTCTGGTGCAGCCCCAAAAGCCACATTTTGAGTGCTGATATTACCACACTTTGGGCTGGAGATGTGGTGTTGAAGCAGCACCTGTGTGCATGTATATGTGGAAAACGCTCGGTGCAGATGCTGGCATAGAGCACTCAGGAAACCTTAGCTGCGACCATTACAGAGGGGAGATGTATCCACAGAAAATTTCCCTAGAACAAGATGGGGATAAGAGAGCATACGATGAGAAAAGTGTTCTGAATGGAACCTTCAGGACCTTCACTATTTATGGAATGAATTGGGTGTTCCAGAGATGGGTGTGAAATTGCCAACAGACAATTGAGAGTCTGTGGAAAAGGATATGGACACTGCAGACAGTGACAAGGAAGCAAGTGATAACCTGCAGATGTAGGTACAGCTCAGGTGCCCCAGAGTTCCCCATGGGGTTGTGTGCAGTGGCTCACGTCACCTGCCAGAGTGAGGACCCCACTGCGTGTGAGGAACTCCACTGTCACTCTCACAAGGATTTTATACCCTCCTTTGACACCTTTCATCATACTTGCTATTACTTGTTTGATGTCTGCTTCCTGGAGCTCCAAGAGGGAAGAGCCCATACATGTCTTCTTCCCTGCTCTGGCTGCCTCGCCTCCAGGCAGCAAGCACTCAATAAATATCATTTGGCCAAATGAATGGATGGACTTGACCTTAGAAAGAGTAGTTCTTAGCCAGGCACGATGGCACATGCCTGTAATCTCATCACTTTGGGAGGCCGAGGTGGGAAGATCACTTGAGGGTGGGAGTTTGAGACCAGCCTGGCTGACATAGTGAAACCCCATCTCTACTAAAAATACAAAAATTAGCTGGGCGTGGTGGCGCACACCTGTAATCTCACTACTTGGGAGGCTGAGGCACAAGAATCGCTTGTACCTGGGAGGCAGAGGTTGCAGTGAGCTGGGATTGTACCACTGCACTCCAGCCTGGGTGATAGAGTAAGCCTCTGTCAAAAAATCAAAAAGAAAAGAAAAGAGAAAAGAAAGGGGAAGGAGAAGGGGAAGGGGAAAGGAAAGGGGAGGGAAGGGAGTTCTCAGTGAAATAGATGGAATAGTTGCGGTTGGAAAAGAAAAAACAGATGACCAAGGGCTGAGGACCGATGGTCAGGGAGGAAGCAGAGGATACAAGGGTGACAAATCTTCTAAGAAACCTGATAGTGAAGAGTTGAAAAGAAAGAGACAAATAGCCCATGAGGATCAAAGGACCACAGTGGGTATTTTTTGAGGTGGGGAGGAAGGATTAGCAGAGCCTTGTGCTGAGATGAAAGAGCCAATAGAGAAAGAGAGAACAAAGATACACAGAAGAAAGGATCCCATAATTAATGGTAAAAATTGCTTCCTTCATTCAGAACATACTAGCCAAGTGCCTGTCATGTGCCAGGGCTTGTGATGGTTACTTGGGGTGGAGTGGTGAAGAATAGAGGCACGTCCCTTCCTTCACTGAGCTGACAGCCCAGCCCAGACATTTCTAAAGAGGTGTGTCCTGGACCTTTTTGATAGTCTAGGGAAGGCTATGGGGTCCTCTCTCAGAATAATGCTTTTAATTCTATATAATAGAATGCACAGAATTACAAAGAAAATTGATGACGGTCTATTAGATAAAATTATTGAAATATTTAAAAATAAATTTGTGATTTAATAATATATGGACTTTGATTAATGTATTAAATAAGATCTAAGAGCATGGCAAACTAGTGATGACATATTTAGAAATATGTACAATAACTATCATGTGATATGAAAATATCTGCACTTTGAACTCTACAGAACATAGACACTGCTAATGCAACTGTGATTTGTTTCTTTCACAATTGAAGGATATGATAATTTCAGTCAGATGTGAAAAAATACATCTTTATATTCACTGAATTCCAAGTTAAGGGACTCCTTAAATTCTGTCTAAATACCTAAGGACTCCAGGTCTAGAATTCCAGATGGAATATTGGATGTACTGCATGTGTTCCCTGGGCCTGGAAGGGAGACCCTTCAGGATGGTCAGGGGTGGTGTCAATGGTCGGTAAGTTAGGAAGCAGTGAGTGGGAGCATTTCCATGTGAAGCTGGAGATGAAGCCATTTGCTGAGTGTTTGCTTGGCAGGGATGGCCTGCGTGCTGGACAGCTCTCCTTTGCCCCTTTAGGTCCACTCTCCACCTGCCTCCTTCCAGCCCTGTGCCCGACACCAATAGGCTCTGTTTATACCTCCTTCTGTTTGGGACAGGCCAGTGGGAATACCAGCAGGAGATGAAGTAGATGAAGAATTCCAAAGTGTAGCCAAGGTAGTGGATAGTTGGAGTGAAGGAGAGAAGTTATCACTGGGGATGGGGACATCTAGTAAGCCAGAGGCCAGAGAGGTGGACAAGCCATTCACATGGAGGCTGGGGTCACCCATGCTGGAGGAGGGACTTGGAATAGAGAGGAAAGCTGAGATCAGGAGGTGAGGTCTGTGGGCACAACATGGAGGTTGGTAAGTGGCAGAAACAAGAAGTGATAACAGATGGTGCAGCCAAGCAGTAAGGTCTCCAAGAAAAAGAGTCTTTATCAAGAAGGTGGAGCAATATCTGGAAATGAGATGGCCAGAGTGTGCACAAGTGCCCCCTTCTCTGGACCCTATCTGACCTGTGTCTTGCTCTCTGGACCTCCCTGGGACTCCCTCTTGCCCTGAGCTGGATCTGCCCTGACTCCAGCTAAGTCTGACCTGACTTAGCTGACCTCATGTGATCTGATGAGGTTTGTTCTGTTCTGGACTATCTATCATCCGGGTTCTTGACCTGGTTCATTTACAAACATAAATCATACTTCAGTAGGAAATGAGGTTAGATTACTGGAAGCATTGGGTATTACAAGTGGCCACTCTTTTGAATCAACTCTGCTACTATCTAGCTTATGTACAAGTTAGATACTCTTACTGTTCTTGTTTTTTCTCATCCGTAAATAGGTATAATAAATAATAAGCATGTTTGAAATGAGCTATTATATACCAAGTGCACATTGCACTTTGCCTGGCATGTAGGAAAAGTTTGGTAAAATGGAAGCTGTTTCTTAACCCCACATCTTTTACAGATACTGGCCTAGACAAGGTTAAGTAGCCTTCATGAGGATGGAGACTTGTCTCTCTTGGTCACTGCTCTATTTCCTAGCTCAGTGCCTGGCACATAGAAGGGGCCCAATAGAAGATATTAATTAAATCTGTACCAATCAAAGCTCATAAAATAACTGTATAGGCTTATGAACTCCTTCCTTTTTATTTCTGTATTATAAGTGGAAAGGACAGATATGGAATCTTTTCACTCTTATAGACTTTGTTGTTTATTTTTTCCAAGCACTTTTACCTGTGCTTTGGTGTTGGGGCCACAGCAGTCCAGTGACTTAGCCAGAGAGTATATTCCTATCATCTTTGAATGGGAAGAAATTGGAACAGAAAAACTACATTTCTTGTCCACAGGCACTCAAAGCATAAATGGCTGAGTTGGGTCTCCCAGCTGGGATACATTTTTCTAAGAAATCTTTATGCCCAACAAGTTTGAAATAATTTAGAAATACTTTCAAGCCACAGATTGAATCAAAAGAATGAATGTTAACAACACATAATTAGAAGGAAAGAGGTGCCTTTCCTGAGAACTTCCCATAAACCAAGCACAGTGCCAGGAATTTTTACATATAGCAGTTGAGTTCATTGTGATGTTAAGTAAACCAGAACATTTCGTTTCTCAAGCAGTCTTGCCATAGAGTGGGAAATGTGTGGATTTGGAGATAAGATAGACTTAGATTCATCCTTTACTAATGGGTCACCTTGGGCGAGAAGCTTAATGTCTATAAACTTAAGTTTTCTGGCCTATAAAATGGGTATTGTGCTGCCTGTTGCACATGGTGGTTGTGCAAAATGCTGTGTACACTCTACATGTGTGTATGCAGTGGGCACTGGGCAGCAGAGTGTGGTGGTCAAGAGCATGTTCTCAGGAGTCTCAAGAGCATGTTTTCAGGAATACATGATTTTGAATCTCAGCTCCATCATTTACTGGCTGTGGGACCAGGGGTAAGTTACCCAGCCGCACTGTCTTCCATTTCCTTACTTTGGAAAGAGAATGACAACGGGATGCCACTCCTACTGCTTTGTTGACGATGAAATGTGTTAATATATGGCAAGCACTTAGAATAGTACAAGGTACACGGATTATCCAAGATAGCCTATCGAATTAGCAACTTTATCTGAGAATTTCAGATAAATAGAAGGTTATACCTTAGCCAAATATATCCAAAATTTGCCTATCCTTAAAAAATTGGCATCCTACTCTAATAAATCCAAGTTACACAACGACTTGTTAAAGTACTTGTCATTGTGGAATGGAGTCTGCTCAAAGCAGTCAGTTCCAGCCTCATTTTGCTAAAAATAGAGTCTTCGATTTGAACCTTTGAACCCAGCAGCACTTCAGATGCTTAACAAGGCTAATAACGCTTAACAAGTTCTCCTGCACAACTTTCTCCTCCTGAAAGTGGGGATGCAGAAGTGAGGACAGAGAAGCCTGTAGACACATAGGAGAGGAGATGGTCTTTCCAGGGGGTGGTAACTTCCTGCCTGTCACATACAAGGTCTTTAAAGTAAGCAGGGAAAACTGAGCTTTCCACATGGGGGACCAGCAGGAGGGGATGGGAGGGGATTAGACTTCAGGACAACAAGCTCTGACACAGCAAGAGCAGCCAGGAGGGGTGGGTGCCTGCAGGGGCAGTGTCTGGGAGCATCTGGACTCTTACTGGCATGTCAGTTATGGTGCATTGGTGGCAGAGCTGCCTCTCAAGGTAGCATAGCTTCCACAGGGAAAAGTCCTAATTCTCAAAAAGCTCACCCTACACTGAGCTCCATGTGTCTCCCAGTCACTCTCACCGTGTTCCACCTTTACTTTTCTGAACTTCACACCTTCCACCTGGCACTCACTCAGATATGTAAAGACCTACAGTCATGCCTCCCCTCCAAGACTCTCCTTTTCCCCAGTGAATAGCCTTTGTTCTTTAAAAAAAAAAAAAAAAAGCAAAAAAACTTACTTAAAAAACTTAAATACATACAGAAAAGTGCACTTATGATAAGTGTACAGCTTAAAGAATTTTCAGACATTGAACACACTCATGCACAAACGGGAACAAGAATCAGAACATATCGGCACCCTAAGAAACCACTTCTAGGCTGTATTGCCAAAAAATTGCTACTATTGTGACTTCCAACCACATCAATTAGCTTTGCCTGCCTTTGTACTTTATATATATGCAATCATACAGTAGGTCTGAGACGTATGTAAAGTACACACAGCACCATGCCTGGCACATGGCACAAAGTGACAAGGGTCTTTGTGTCTGGCTTACTTTGTTCAACAGTGTGTCTGTGAAATTCATCCGGATTGTCACAGGCAGCTGTAGATTGCTCCCATGCATTGCTATATGGTATGGTGTAGCATGAATACACCACAATTTATTTATTCATTCTACTGTTGATGGGCTTTTGAGTTATTTCCAGTTGGGAGCTATTAAAATTACTGCTGCTAGGGACATTCTAGTATGCTTTTTGGTGCAAACATGTACACCCTTCTATTGGATTTACACCCAAATGTAGAATTACTGGGTGGTAGGCTGTGCTTATGTGTAGTTTGAACACATGCTGTCAAACAGTTTGCCAAAGCAAATGTACCAACATCCACTGTTCTTTTCACCATTTGTCACTGATTTTGCTGCACAGGAAGCTCTCTGATGAACTTGGTTTGTAGGAGGAGAAGTGGGGCACACAGAGAGAAAAGATAATCTGGAACTTCCAGGAGTTTGCCAGGTAGGAGGCTGAAATCCAGCTGGAATTAAGGCGCTAACGTCTACAACCCCTGAAAGTCCTGAAAAGATTGGCTAGGCTTGGTCATGCACCTATCCCTGAGCCACTCCCTGTGTTGGGAGGGAGTCACCATCTGATTGGCCAGCTCAGCTCACGCCAGATTCCTACTTCTCTTCCTGGGTGGGACATTGTGATTGACAGCTGCCTGCAGGGGACTGTTGGGCGCATCAGATGAGGGCTTGGATGTGAAAATGCTCAGTGAACAAGGAAAACACTACAGATGTTCATTATTACTGTCCTGCTTCCATCTCATTTATTATTGTGAAGAGTTTTCATACTCGGGAGATTAATGAGAAAGAAACCCAGCTTTTTCAATGAGGTCTCCAGGCCCAGCTGGGTTTTATTGTTGGGAAATAAAGAACTGGCAGATGTTTTCTCTGAGTCTTGATCAGAAATACGAAGACAACAAATCTAGGATGAGGGAAACGACTTCTTAAAAAGAGAAATGGAAATCTGTGCAGGAAATGAATGTGAGGCTTGATGAGAATGGATCATTGCAAGGTGGTGTGTGCCCACAGAGATGCAGATAGCCAGTGCCTTTTCATCAAGAACACGCCATGAGAAAGCAGCCTCCCTCCATGATGGCCGTCTCTCTGCGTGGCACAGAGTCTGTGTTGGATGTCTGTACTGCCAGGCGTCATGTGTGAGGACGCTGGAGATTGACAGTGAGTTTTCTGGTGAAGGACCTAGGACTCTCCTTTTTCCCATATGACTAATATTTTTCAATATTTATTTGGATGGATAAAATTGAAACAGAATCAGAATACTTTGGCCTGGATCACAGTTGGAGGCCTTTCTTCCCCACTCTAGACTGTAGTTTTCTTATTTGAAAACGAGAGAGTCTGATTTAAAAATATCCATGATTGCTCTTACGCTCACATCCTATGATTGTGATTCCTTAATGAACACATAGGAAGCATAAAAAGTTGTATTTGTTTCCTAGGACTGCCATAACAGATGACCACAAACTGGATGTCTTCAAATAACATAAATGTATTCGCTCATGGTTCTGGAGACCAGAAGTCTGAAACCATGGTGTCAGCAGAGCTGTGCTTTCTCTGAAAGCTGTGGGAGAGGCTCCTTCCTTGCCTTCTTCAGCTTCTAATGGGTGGTTCTAGGAATTCCTTCGCCTGTGATGGGATCACTCTAATCTCTGCCTCCTTCTTCATAAGGCCTCTCTGTTTCTTCTCCTTTTTTTTTTTTTTTTTTTGTCCCTTTTAAGGACACATCTTAGAATCAGGGCCCACCCGAATTCAGAATGATCTCCTCTCAA
The DNA here is from genome assembly GCF_043159975.1 of Macaca nemestrina. Taxonomy (NCBI): domain Eukaryota; kingdom Metazoa; phylum Chordata; class Mammalia; order Primates; family Cercopithecidae; genus Macaca; species Macaca nemestrina. The sequence continues at coordinate 188,901,805 of NC_092127.1, forward strand.
GATCCTTAATTCCATCTGCAAAAAAAAAGAGTGCAAAGACTCTTTTTAAATTTTTCAAATAAATTCACATTCTCAGATTCCACATGAACGTGACCTCCAGGGAGTCGGCATTCAACCTGCTACAGAAGGTGTAAGTGGCATCCTCTTAAAGGGATGGTTTAAACTGTGGATGGAAAAAATCCATTTGTATCTGTTCTGGCTTAAATTCTGGGTTCAAAATTGGCAATTTAAAATTTGCTTTTTGTTTTTTTTTGTTTTTTTTTTTTTGAGACGGAGTCTCACTCTGTCGCCCAGGCTGGAGTGCAGTGGCTGGATCTCAGCTCACTGCAAGCTCCGCCTCCCAGGTTCACGCCATTCTCCTGCCTCAGCCTCCCGAGTAGCTGGGACTACAGGCGCCCGCCACCTCGCCCTTCTAGTTTTTTGTATTTTTTAGTAGAGACGGGGTTTCACCGTGTTAGCCAGGATGGTCTCGATCTCCTGACCTCGTGATCTGCCCGTCTCGGCCTCCCAAAGTGCTGGGATTACAGGCTTGAGCCACCGCGCCTGGCTGGCAATTTAAAATTTAGTTGTGAAAAATATAAAAGTCAGCATTTAGAATCAAGTATGGTAGGTGGGACATGATAAATTTTTCATTCAGTCATTCATTCACTCATTCAACAATTGTGTTCTCAGAGTCTACTGCGTGTCAGCACCACAAAGCATAGATAAGCATATGCCAGTGTTTCTGCACTCAAGGAGTTTAAAGCCCAGTGGGAATATGGATGAGAAAACAATTTAAAAGTAATACATTGAGTTATGTAACAGCAATTAAAAGAAGTACTATGGAAAGTACAAGAGGAATTGCTTAATGCTTTTGGAGAGATTTGGGAGGTGTCCAGAAGACATGACATTTATCTTACATTTTGAAGGATGAAGGAGTAGGGATTAATCAGAAAAGCCCTTTTGGTGTGGAGATGCATTCCATGCTGCAGGAGCAGTGCATGAGAAGCCCTGAGGTGAGAGCGTAGTGAAGGTTGGTGTTACTGGAGCCCGGCGTTCGAGAGGAGGAGAGTGGGACAGGAGACAGAGAGAGGTGAACAGGGGTGGGTGTTTGGGTTTCATTCTGGGAGGCCACTGGAGGGTTTGAACTAGCACAGAGAGATATTTTGTAAAGATTTCTCTGGCTGCTGGGCAAATAATGCATGGGTGAGAGTGAGGTTATCCCAGTGGGGGACCTCTAGGGGAAGCCACATGGTCATTAGAATTGGAGGCAGGCAGGAGGCCAGCACCATGTCTGTCCAGGTGATTTGTTCTCTACCTGCAGACCCCTGCTTGTAGCCTGAAGGTGAGGGGACAGTTGCAGGGACCAGGATTCAGCCCTGTGGTGGCAGTGTGGCTACAGTGAGGTACTGGGCTCTGGCTCTCCCTAAGCGTGTGGGAGATTCTAGGTCTGGAGAGTGAGGCTTACTTCCAGGGCACCCCAGATACTGGCACTGAGCGTGCACCAACTGATGCTGGGCGGGGCTGAGCCAAAGGTGGCTGCGTTTTCAGGAAGTCCAGAGGCATGAGAGGGGTTGTGGAAAGAGACTCAGAGGCAAGTTTACAAGATGGGTGTTCACTGGCAGCTTTAATTATTTATATGGCTATACTAAATAACAGTTAGAATTTTTTTTCTGGAATGAATGACTACAGGTTAAAATCTGGTGCCTGGTCTCCAACGTCATCCCCCAGCTTTACATCTGGGCCCCAGTAATATGAACTACTTGATCGGTTCCAAATGCATCTTGCACACTCTCCACCTTATCTCTGCTGTTCCCTCGGCCTGGGATTCCCCATCCTCCGCAAGGTTAACTCACCTGGCCAATCATACAAGGGTTAAATTAACTGTACCTGTCATTCTTTCCCGTTTTTCTCTCTCCCCTTTTTTTTTCTCTTTCCCCCCTTCATTTCTCTTCTCTCTCTCTCTCTTTCCCCCCCCCCGTATCTCATATTTTTCTCTTTATCTTTGGATTTGACATGTTTGATTTCCATGTGCCTAAATATGATTTCTCTGTATTTATTCTCCTTGGGGTTCATGGAATTTTTTTACTCATCTCTTCAAATAGTTCTTCTGTAGAATTCTGGCCATCGATTGCTATTACTCAAATATAAGAGATATATAGAACGGGATTCAGAGAAGTTAATTTTATTAAGGTTGCACAACTAAGAAGGCTCAAAGTTGAGTGTCAAAAATCTTGTTAAATACATAGATTAGTGAATGGATTATGACACGGGATCTGATGTCTGCCTGTCTTTCCTTCCTTCCTTCCTTCCTTCCTTCCTTCCTTCCTTCCTTCCTTCCTTCCTTCCTTCCTTCCTTCCTTCCTTCCTTCCTCCCTCCCTCCCTCCCTCCCTCCCTCCCTCCCTCCCTCCCTCCCTCCATTCCTTCCTCCCTCCCTCCCTCCCTCCATTCCTTCCTCCCTTCCTCCCTCCCTCTCTCCCTCCCTCTGTAACTTCCTTACAGATCCTGGATATTAGACCTTTGTCAGATGCATAGTTTGCAAATATTTTCTCTCATTATGTAGGTTGTCTTTTTACTCTGTTGATAGCCTCTTTTGTGGTGCAGAAGCTCTTTAGTTTAATTAGGTTCCTTTTGTCAATTTTGGTTTTGTTGCAATTGCTTTTGGCATCTTCACCATGAAACCTTTACTAGGGCCTATGTCTAGAATGCTACTTCCTAGGTTTTCTTCAAAGGCTTTTACAGTTTTAAGCTTTATATTTAAGTCTTTAATCCATCTTGTGTTGGTTTTTGTATATGGTGTAAGGAAAGAGTCCAGTTTTAGTCTTTCTGAAAAGGGTCCAGTTTCAATCTTCTGCATATGGCTAGTTATCCCAGCACCGTTTGCTGAATAGGGAATCCTTTCCTTATTGCTTGTTTTTGTTGACTTTGTTGAAGATCAGATGGTTGTTGCTGTGCAGTTTTATTTCTGGGTTCTCTATTCTGTTCCATTGATCTAGTATTTTTGTACCAGTACCATGCCGTTTTGGTTACTGTAGCCCTTTAGTATAGTTTGAAGAGTCTCACTCTGTCGCTCAGGCTGGAATGCAGTGACGTGATCTTGGCTCACTGCAAGCTTCACCTCCCAGGTTCACGCCATTCTCCTGTCTCAGCCTCCCAAGTAACTGGGACTACAGGCACCCGCCACCACGCCTGGCTAATTTTTTGTATTTTTAGTAGAGACAGGGTTTCACCATGTTAGCCAGGATGGTCTCGATCTCCTGACCTCGTGATCTTCCCACCTCAGCCTCCCAATGTGCTGGTATTACAGGCGTGAGCCACTGCACCCAGCCTTCAGGCTCTCTTTTGGTTCCATATGAATTTTAGAATTTTTTTTTAATTCCATGAGGAATGTCATTGGTAGTTTGATAGGAATAGCTTTGAATCTGTAAACTTTTGAGCAGTATGGTCATTTTAACAATATTGATTCTTCCTATCCACGAGCATGGAATGTTTGTCCATTTGTTCATGTCATCTTTGATTTCTTTCAGCAGTGTTTTGTAATTCATGTTATACAGATCTTTCACCCCCCTGGTCAGCTGTATTTCTAGGTATTTTATTTTATTTTAGTTTATTTTTTCTTAATTTGTTTCGTAACATTTAATAACATGTCAAACTGCATCTGGGCACCAATTTCTTCATCTTGAAGATGACAGTTCTGTCCTTGCTGCTTCTCAGCAGGTAATGCAGAGGTAGAACAATGTCCATGAAAGCAACTTGAGAAGGTATAGTTGTAACTATACCTTAGTTACAACTATATGTGTTTAAGGATTATGTTAAGTTCACATTCCTTGAACTTTTCCAACCTGAAGATCCCCAACTAGTCTTTGAAGAAATCCAGCTCAGGCAGCAACAACCCCCCATCAGATGTCTCAGTTGAGGCGCTCCTAGGAAGAAAATTTAAAAAGAATAGTTTCTGTGATTAGATACCTTTTCTATACTCAGAGTCGCTACTTTTTATCCCCTTCCCTACATATAAATACTTGCCAAAGATTTGTCATTATTGGCCATAAAAACATTATTCAGTGACTGTCTGCCATGTGTCAGGGCCAGTGCTAGACACATTGAATAAAGACCCTCCAGTTCTTATAAGAACATTGTAAGATCAATTTCAGTGTTCCTGTTTTACAAGAAAATAAAGCTAAAGCTCGTGGCACAATGTCCCATTAGTTGTTCCCATTGAAAGAAGCTGGACCATCAGTGGCACCCACTGGAAATGATTGCCAGTGCTGCTGTACATCATCCCAGAGTATATTACTGGGAAGGTAGATGATGAGTGGCACCATCTGCAAGTCTTTGTTTCTGTGTCCTCCTCTTGTCCCTTGCAATTTGGTCAATCTGTTTTCCAACCTGTCCACTCTATTACACTCAGCCATCCCCTCTACCCTAGGCTGTCATGGTCACTTATCTGCTTTTAGGAGAATGAAAAAGAGTAAGGAGAAAGAGCCTGTGCTGTTTGAAGTCACACCTGGACACAAATCCCAGTAGTACCACTTCTAACCTGTGTGGTCTTAGGCAATCATTTTAGCCTATGCTTGGGTTTCCCCACCTGCAGACCGGAGGCAGTAATACCGTAGAATCAGCATGAGGGTTACATGCAGTGATTCATAAAGTGCCTGGTGTGTTGCCTGCCATTTAGTAAGGGCTGAGTGTACGCGAGATTCTTTCCTCTTGTCTCACCAGGATTGTTGTAACCCGCTCTCTGTGTACCATGTCTCCATTGTATTTGTCTCTTCTAATCCTTCTGCCACCACTGCCAACTGACTCTTCCTAAGGGCTTATCCTTGCTCTTCTTTGTGGCCCCAGAAGATCTACTAAAATAATTCCAGACTTTTCATCCTAGGTTGTCAGGATTTACAAAATTTGGCCTCAACTCTTTCCAATGCTGTCTTCAGGAAGCCTCTGGGAAGGCCTCCAGCAGCATTGGGTTGATCCACATGCCCTGTTGCTTCCTGGGTACAGCTTACGTTGCTCCCTCTGTCTAGAGGGAGTTTCTTTCAACTCTGGGGGTTTTACCATGTTGGGCAGGCTGGTCTCGAACTCCTAACCTCAGGTGATCCACCTGCCTCAGCCTCCAAAGTGCTTGGATTACAGGCATGAGCCACCACGCCTGGCCTCCAGAGTTTCAGTTTTGCATGAAGGAAAAGCTCTGGAGATCTGTGGCACAACGTACATAGAGTTAACACTACTGAACAATTATATGTTTTTGCCACAGCTAAAAAGAAAAAGTTTTACTGGGGATGGATAATAGTATCTACTCTAAAGTGTTTGTTATGAGCATTACATGAAATAATATGTGTAAAGTGCCAGGCAACAGGCCCCAAACAAGGAACTGCTCAAAAAATTATAGCCACTGTGCCCAGCTAATTTTTGTATTTTTAGTAGAGACAGGGTTTCACCATGTTGGCCAGGCTGGTCTTGAACTCCTGACCTCATGATCCACCTGCCTTGGCCTCCCAAAGTGTTGGGATTACAGGCGTGAGCCACCATGCCCAGCTGAATCGTTTTTATAGGTATAGGACTACCTGGATATTCTATTTTTGCCCATGTTAGTTTTGGTAAGCTATGTTTTTCTAGAATTTTAAAATTTATCTATGTTTGTAAATTTATACCTCTTTACTATATGTTTAATGTCTGTAGGCTCTGTAATGTACCTCTTTTCATTCCTAGTGTTATTTATGTCTTTTTCCTATTTTCTTTATCAGTGTTTCTACGGGTTTACCAATTTTATTGGTGGTTTTCAAGAATTTGCTTTTGGGTTTATTGGTCTTCTATATTGTATATTTGTTTCTATTTCATTGATCCCACCCCTTAAAAAATTATGTCCTAACTTGTCATTTTTAATATTCTTTTCCTAATTTATGTATATACATGCTTACATTCATACATCACTGATTTTCAGCATTTTTTTCTAACAATGCACTTAAGGTGATAATTTTCTTCCCAGCATTGTTTTATATCAGTCACATAAGTTTTAATATGTCATATATTCATTATAGGTGAGTTCAGATGATTTTCCAATTTCCGTCTTAATTTCCACTTCTACTAATTTTTGAGAAGTGTGTTATAAAAGTTCCAGACATTTGGAGATTGTTTTGTTTTTTCTTGAATTCCAGCTTAATTTAACTGTAACCAGATTGTAAACTGTACGGATATAGTGGACTTGGCCAGAGTCAGGTCTTGTTTTCTGGCCTCACAGGTGCTATGTTCTTTGACACAGGATTTTAGGTTTTACCCGTACATTTTGTAAGGTTATAAAAAATAGAATAAAGGAGGATACTCATGAAATAAAGTAGATGTTCTTTGTTTTTCTTTTGAGTTATCCTCAAGCCTCAATAAACTTTCCATATATAGGATTCTTAGCTTATTACTAGTTGATATCTTTCACTAAAAAATATATATATATGTTTATTGAGCATCTTATGCCCATGAGGCATTTAACTAGATATTGGGTATTTCACAGTGATTAAAATCAGACACCACCCCAGACCTCACAGCCCAGTAGGGCAGACTGATAGTAATCAATTGAACAGCAGAATGGTGTGTTTATAAACTAAGATGAATAGTGTGTTACTTTAAACTAAGATGAATGCTCTAAAGAAAATGAACGTGCTTCTCTGAAAACATATAGCAAATGAATCTTGCCTGCTTGTTCAGGGTTGTAGGGGGACAGGAGGGCAATTCTCTTACCTATGTATTAAGTTGTCATTGTATGTAGAAAATTTAAAGAGATTTGATGTCTAAAAAGATTAATTGCTTGCATGTTGCAAAGCTCTTGTATTATTTTTAGATCATCACAACCATTTGATTTTCTCCTACTGATTAATATTTATCTCATAGGTTCTTTAAAATTTATTTTTTATTGAGGTAACATACATACAGCAACGTGAATTAATCTTAACCAGACAGCTCAACTCATTTCTTACATACATATGCACGTCAGTGACAACCACACAAATCAAGATACGGAGCATTGTCAGAGGGCCCCTTATGATGCCTCATTCCCAGTCAGTGCCCCACCAAGAGGCTACTACTGCTATTCCAATCTCTAACACAAGCCATTTGTGTAATATCTTTTTAACTTAATATGAATGGGATCATATAATAACTATTGTTTTATGTTTGGCTCCGTTCACTTAACATAATGTCTTTGAGATTCATAATGTCATTGATATACTATTGTATATAAGTTTATTCTTTTCCGTTATTGCCTACTATTCTGCTATATGAATATAATCTAATTTATTTAATCATTCTACTGTTGAGGGACAGTGGGGTTGGTATAATTGGGGGATTCTATGAATAAAGCTGCTATGCACATTCTTGTCCGTGGTGAACATGTGCATGCATGTCCCTTGAGTATTTTATACCTCATAAAGGTGTTGCATGGAGTGACACACACAAAGCCCATAGCATGTGTGAAGCTGTCACATGCCCCAAAGCACTGTATTGACTATACTGAATGTAAATGGTGACTTTGGTTGTCTAATACTCTGAGATTAGAAGAAGGAAATTGTGGGACCTGAGCTGTGGGGGTGATGTTTAATCTCATCACACCTTCCCATCCATGTTAGAGAGGCAGATGCTGAACCCAGAGAGAGGACATGTCCTTCCCGGGACCACACAGTCATCAGTGGCCTCTGATCACCACATGGGACTTGCAGATGTTTCATCTCACAAGCTTAGTGTCTTTTAAGCCCGAGACCATCTTTCATAGATGTGTGAAATTTACTTCACAGAAAATTTTATCTTGGACTAAAACCTATCAACAGAGTGTTCAAGCTTGGGCTCCCAGGAGAAGGGCTGGAGGTCATCTAAGGAAGTCGTGGTTGCAGGGTATGGATCTGGAAGGAGTTTGATACTTAAAAGAACACACCCACAGCAAGCATTCTTCAAATAATTCTTCCCTGGCCCTAGCTTTCCACTTTCCCACTGCCTCCCTGGGTGAGTAAATGAGCTATATCCATCAGTGTAAACTCAGAACAGTACTTGCCCTCTGAACCCTCAGCCAGGTTTAAGCACCAGCTGCCCTGTCTAAATGCTCCTCCACTGCTTTTCTAGCCTTAAGGCCTGAGTCAGACATCCTGTCCCCTGGGAAGTCTTCTCCTGCCTCCTGTCTGAGCCTGAGTGACTGACTCTCTCTGTGTTCCTGAAGCCTTTTATTAGCTGACCTTAGCTCTGGGCACAAGATGGACTAGGCTTCTTGGATATATGCTCCATGGAACCCTGAACTTCTTAAAAATGAACTGTGTCAGGTGTATTTCTTGTCTCCTTTCCTGGTGAGATGGAGCTGTGAGGATGGATATTGGGGATGCCTTGACTCCACTAGCTCCTTGACAACTAGCACAGAGCAGGTACCCAGTGAATGAGTGAGTGGATGAATAAGTGAGTGAGTGGATGAATAAGTGGGTGAGTGGATAAGTGAGTGAGTGGATGAATAAGTGAAAGTGGATGAATAAGTGAATGAGTGAATGAATACATGAATGAGTAAATAAATGAATGAGTGAATGAATGAATGAGTGGACAAGTGAACATGAGGGTGAATGAGTGAATGAGTGAGTGAGGGAATGAATAAGTGGCAACTGAGTGAGTGAATGAGAGGGTGAACGAGTGAGTGAATGAGTGAGTGAGCAAGTGATTATGTGAGTGAATGATTGAGTGAATGAATGAGTGAATGAATGAATGAATAAATGAGTGAGCAAGTAAGTGGGTGAGTGAATGAGTGAGTGAATGAGTGAGTGAATGAATGATTGAGTGAATGAATGAGTAAATGAGTGAGCAAGTGAATGAGTGAGCAAGTAAGTGGGTGAGTGAACGAGTAAGTGAATGAGTGAGTGAATGAATGAGTGAATGATTGAATGAATGAATGAGTAAAATGAGTGAACAAGTGAATGAATGAGCAAGTAAGTGGGTGAGTGAATGAGTAAGTGAATGAGTGAGTGAATGATTAAGTGAGTGAGTGAATGAGTGAGTGAGTGGGTGGATACAGAGCACTGTTCAGAACATGGCAGCTCCTCCCCACTCCGCCATAACCATCTCAGCAGCCACCATCATCAGCCCTATGGGTCTTCTTGCTTCTACCCTTGGGCTCCTGCATCCTCTGCTCGCAGCAGCTAAGGAGACCCGTTTCCATCGTATCACACTACTCTTCTGCCCTGATCCCTTCAGTAACTCCCACTTCACTTAAACAATACAGCGGGGGCTGGGCATGGTGGCTCACGCCTGTGTAATCCCAGCACTTTGGGAGGCCAAGGTGGGTGGACCAACTGAGGTCAGGAGTTTGAGACCAGCCTGGCCAACATGGAGAAACCCGGTCTCTACTAAAAATACAAAAATTAGCTGGATATGGTGGTAGGCACCTGTAGTCCCAGCTACTCAGGAGGCTGAAGTAGGAGAATAGTTTGAGCCTGAGAGGCGGAAGTTTCAGTGAGCCAAGATTGTGCCACTGCACTCCAGCCTGAGAGACAGAGCAAGACTCCGTCTCGAAAAAGAAAAACAAAACAAAACAAAAAACAAAAAACAATACAATATGGAAAATGTGAGCTGTGGTTAGATTTCCCGAGTTCAAATCTCAGTCCTTTGTGTGACTTGGCTCAGTTCCTTCACTCTCTGTGTCTGTGGATGGCGCATGGAATGTTATGTGGCTCAATTCATAGGAAACCCTGAAAACAGCACCTAGCGGATAGTCAGGGACTTCATCACTCTTCATTATCAGTGTTGTGAGAATCAAGTTCAGAATAAAACAAAAAATTATAGTGATATTGAGAAGTGACACATCTGAGTTAAGCGTGCAGGGGGACAGTGCCTGGGTTCAAGTCCCAACGTGTCACTTACTGCTCATGTGCCCTTACAGTACATTGGGGTGATAATAGTTTGTGCCTCACAGGTTTTCAGATAATTATGAGATTGAAAGTATGAACATAACTTGAACAGTACCTAACATACCCCCAGTTCTCAGTAAATGTTGCTGGTGAATGTTCATTTCATTAGGCTCCACGGCCTCTCAGGGCTCAGACAGCCTGTGCCCTGCCTCCCTGTCGCAAGCTTTCTGTGCATAAAGCTAAGCTCTTGGCTGCTCCCAGAACTGCTCCATTCTCCCCTGTGTGAGCCCTCAAACATCAGTGATCTGTGATTATCCTCTTCCTTTCCCACCCCACATCTAATCCATGAGGAAATCTTGTCTCCTCCTTCAGCACACCCGGGATCCAGCCACTTCTCAGCACCTCCCCAGCGTCCACCCTGGTTCAAGTCACCATCACCTCTACCCTTGGTGATTGTGACAGCTTCATGCCTGGTTACCCCAATTCTCCCTTTGCCTCTGTTAGTCGATTGCCAGTGCAGCTGTAGGGGATCCTATTAAAACCTCAGCCAGGTCATGTTCCTCTCTTCTCAACCAGCCCAAGGTTCCCCATCTCACTTGGAGGTAAAGCTAAATTGCCGGCAATCGTCTACAAGGCTCCATGTGGTCCAGTGCCCGTTATCTCTCAAGCCTCATCTGCTTGCCTCACTTCTTTCCGGGCTTGTGAAAGCCTGTTTTTCAGGCACCTGCCTTTGAGCTTATTGCACCTTCTTCCTAGAATGCTGTGTCCCAGAGTTTTACATGACAACCTCCCTTTCTCCTCCAGTCTTTACTCAACAACACCTTCTCAAGAAAGCCTTTCCTGGCAACCTCGTCTAAAATTGCCACCCTCAAAAATTACCCACACGCCTCCTATATTTTTTTCTATAGCAAAAATCAACATGATGTATTGATATTTATGTTTACCTTTTTATTTACTGGCTACCTCATTTAGAGTGTAAGCTCCATGAGGACAGGAATTCTTATGTCTGTTTCTTCTCCAAAATGTTCTCAGCACCTAGAGCTATGCTTGGCACACATTAGGTGCTCAGAAAGTTCACGTCACTTGGTGGATATTCACAGAATGCAGGCAGAGGCAGGGTAGCTTTGTGATTTAGAGCCCAGGCTCTGGCATTCGACTGCTAGAATTTGATCCTGGTTCTACCGCCTATTGACTATGGATTTCTGTTAAGTTCCTCAACATCTTTGGACCTCAGTTTCCTTATTCTGTCTTTATAAAGCAGAGAGAATAACAGTACTATGTCACCCAGTTACATAAAAATTTAATGAGTTAACATTCATGAAGCTCTCATAATATTGCCAGACACACAGTAAATGCTCAGTGAGTGTTACCTTCACTATAATTTTCAAAACCTGTTTCCTTCCTCATTCTTTCTAATAGCCTTTAGGATGCCAGGCAGAAACCACGTACTGGGATGAAAGATCTAAGGCCCAACTCTTCCTTTAAGAGGATGCACTCTAGTCAGGGACACAGATGCACCAGACTATTTTAATGCAAAATAAGGGGTATATTTAGGAGGGTCTCAGAACACAGAGTTTGGAGCTTATAATCCTGCTCACAGAGGTCAGGAAGGGTTACTGGAGAAGATGCTGTCTGAACAAGACCTGGGAGTGTGGTGGGTGGGGATGGGGCAAGAGTTTCCACACTGAGGAGCCTAAGTGTGCAGAGCTAGGGGAATCCACTTGGATGGGGCTCAAGTCATGCTGACCTGCTTCTTATCATTCTTATCCTCCAATGTGGAAACCATATGCAAACATATACACACATGCACGCACACACAAACACACACAGACACACACAGAGCCATACACACTAAAATTTACAGCTTCACGAGATTTTTTGCAAGATTATATTAAGCGAAAAAGGGAGAAAGCTGCCAAATGCTTCATGCTCTGAGTTTTCCCAACATTGCAAATTAGCGACACCCTTACCAAATGTCCATTAAGTTCCCAGCATTGATCATGGCAAGATTTTCATACATTAAATAGAAATTTGCTAAGCTTCTGACACGTACCAGACCCCAGCTGAGCACTGAGATGATTGAGATGGGGCCAGAAGGAGCGTACAGCTGATAGCTAAACAGGAGATGACAATACAGTAAGATCAGTGCTCACAGAGACACAGACAGGCCCCTCAGGACACAAAGGACCCAGCCTTTAACTCTGCCTGCAGTGATCAGGGAGGCTTCCTGGAGGAGGCGCCATTTGATCTAAAACTTGCTGGGGGAATAGGAGTACACTAGGCTACTAACTTTGAAAGGGCCTTCTGGAAAGGGAGAGAAACACAAGTAAAGACAGGGACCTGAGAAGTGAATGGCCTATTGGGGAAGGAAAGACATCTGGCACATGTCAGATGGGAGAGGTGGGATACCAATCTGGAGAAGTAGCCTGTGTTGCATGTTGGTTTCTCAGGAAGCAGACTCTGAGGTGAAAATTAGCAAGAAGGAGGTCTACTAGGGGGTGCCTAATTAGGAGGTGCCCTAGGGACCAACATTTGGGGAAGGCAACAGAAGGGAAGGAGGGAGAGTTGTTTAGAGGCAGTAGCTGGCCTTGGTGCAGTCTCAGTGAGGCTTCAGTGGACCCCAGGGTGGTCTGAAGCTGGATGGCTCTTCAGAGTTGTCCTGAGTTGGGGTGAGGGGGCAAGGCTTTTATGCACCCATGTCAATCAGCCAATCACTGTGGGCTGCCCAAGGAAGGGGGACACGTTGGTCAAGGTGGTTCTTTAGCAGAGACAACTCTAAACATGGCTGATAGCTGAAGGCTGTCTCCTCTCAGTACCTCCAGCAGCTGGGGGGCGAGCCTGCAGTCCTATAAGGGGGTCCGGGTAGCACATCATGGCATCCTTCACTAGAGCCTGGCCCTGCTCATGAAAGTGGCTGCTCATGAAGGCTTTGTGCACCAATAATGCGCTTGCAACTTATCCTGAGGCTGCAGACAGCCGTCAAAATTCTATGACCATGGAAAATATATGCATCCAGATTTGTTTATTAGAAAGACTTGCTGTGTGTCAGCTGGAGGAGAGAGGAAGGAGACAGCAATACCTGTTAGGAAGTTATTGTGTCAGTCTAGGTGAATGGTGGCGAGGCCCTTAGCAAAGATAGTGGCAATGGGGACATAGAGGATTTGTGGGTAAAGGAAAGTAATGGCAATCATGATTGATTAAGACCCTGTCACACATCAGACTCTTTAACCTATTGTTTCTAACCTGCCCAATTGTTCTGCAAAGTTTACATTTTTACACATAAATTGAAGATCAGAGAGGTTTAATAACTTGCCTACAATTACACAGTAGTAAGGAACAGAGCTCGGAATAAGCCCCAATTCCATTCTTAAAATTCTGTGCTATTTCTTATGAACTAGCACCTAGGACAGCTCCCCCAAACACCGGACACTCAGAACAGTAGTTCTTATTACTATTGTTATTATGACTATGACTACTACTATTGCCAACATTATCTGAATAAAATCAAGGCCCCAGTACCAGATCTGCATTTTATTAGCAGAAGCACTGAGGATTGCTGACGGCTAATGATGATCTTGACAGTATTAGCAGCAGAAATATTCAAATGCAATTAAAAACTGCAAATATAATAATCAAATGTAAATGAGCGGCAGCCAACAATTACTGGTGCATATACAATTAGCACATATGGTAATTTAGCAGGAGGCATAACTCGCTCCATTTCATTGCTTCTAACAAATTGCTAATTCTCCGCCCTCCCCTTCCTCCTTCCCCTCCTCTTTGCTGCGAACAGTTTCCTCCCCATGTTTGTCCACTCTCTCTGTTGGCAGACACAAGTCTAATTAACTGGACTCTCTTGGAGCCAAGATGCATCCAGTTGCAGCTCAGCAGAAGGGCAGGTCCCATTGCCTGTCTGGAGCTGGCAGGCGGGCATAATTTGAGAATGTAGCATCCTCTGTCCCTTGCTGAAAAATAGCTAAGCTTATAAAATAGCTTCCAGTGTGGAATTCTACACAGCCATTAAAAATGGCAGTGTGGACTCATACAGACATGAAGGGATAGCCACAATTTATGGTTGAGTATTAACCAGTTTTTTAAAAGCATATGAAAACAGCTTGTAAATGTGATCTCATTTTCATATTAAATACATAGAGAGCACTTTGCTGGCAGGAAAGACACCATTATAATCATTGCAGTGATAACTTGTTGGTTGATGTTCATTTAATACTCAGTGCTTTTTTTCTATTTTATGTGTATTTTTCACAGTAAACATTTATTACATTAATAATCAAAGACAAGTCATTGAGTTCGTTAACACCCACATGGAAGAAGACTTAGCTCAAATATCGACTATCCCCTGAAGCCTTCCCTGATCACCCTCCCAGCCATCCCAAAGACTTGAGCGTCTCTTGCCCATACCTCTATTTTAGCATCTTATTTTATTGAGTTGGTTTGTAGAGCTCTCTTTCCACTAGACTGTGAGCTCCTAAAAGACAGCAGGGGCTTAGATAATGTTTGTGGATATGAATTGGTGCTCTCTAAGATAGTGAAAAAAGAGGGACCTCTCACTGGAGGATGGCCCATGTGTGTCAGTGCAGTCCCATGTAATTCATATGTATCATCAGTGCAGTCCCATGTAATTCATAGGTATCATCAGTGCAGTCCCATATAATTCATATGTATCATCAGTGCAGTCCCATGTAATTCATAGGTATCATCAGTGCAGTCCCATATAATTCATAGGTATCATCAGTGCAGTCCCATGTAATTCATAGGTATCATCAGTGCAGTTCCATGTAATTCATATGTATCACCAGTGCCGTCCCATGTAATTCATAGGTATCATCAGTGCAGTCCCATGTAATTCATATGTATCACCAGTGCCGTCCCATGTAATTCATATGTATCATCAGTGCCGTCCCATGTAATTCATATGTATCACCAGTGCAGTCCCATGTAATTCATATGTATCACCAGTGCAGCCCCATGTAATTCATATGTATCATCAGTGCAGTCCCATGTAATTCATATGTATCATCAGTGCAGTCCCATGTAATTCATATGTATCATCAGTGCAGTCCCATGTAATTCATATGTATCATCAGGGTGTGTCTGAGGCTTGATTTGGTTTTCACTGGGCCAGTGGTCCCAGCTGATGATAAGATCACATTCTGCCCAGTCTCCTAAAGCCACAGCAGGGGTGTCATCCCATGTGTTCCCATTAGTCTCTCCCTGCAGAACTCTGTGAAATGTTGACAGTTTGTTGGAGCATTGATGTCCATCTCTGTAGTGAAAGGCAGAGGATGTCCTACTTATTATCCCCAAAATACAACTGCCACAGAACTCACCTCCATCCACCTATGCAAAATCACCTGGCCTGGAAAATCGTCACAGTGGCTAAGAGTGATCAGGAAAGCATGTCCTTGTGTTGGATGGCTTCATTTTTTTCTTTTCCCTAAACAGTATTTTACATATTATGACATGCAGATATCTTAGCGTCCTGTTTGATTTTGACGTATGTATTCGTTTGATCAGTTTTGACAAAGGACCAGTTTTGACAAAGGTACTCTTGTAACTCACACTCACTTTATAGAGTATTTCTATCATCCCCCAAATGTCTTTGATGTAGCCTCCTTGTTCGCTATTACTGTTATCACTGCCTTCCGGGAAACCACTGTGCTTATTTCTATCACTATACATTGGTTTTGCCTATTCCAGAATTTTATATGAATGAAAATATCGTGGGCCTGGCTTCTTTCACAAGCATAATGTTTTTGAGATTTGAGTATATCATTGTATATAGGAGCAGTTTATTTCATTTTATTGTGTAGAATCCCACTGTATGAAAATACTGCAATTTGATAATTCATTCTTCGATAGATACACATTTGGGTTGTTTTGGGTTTGGACTATTATAAATAAGTCTGCTGTGAGCATTCCTATGTAAGTGATTTTGTGAACATATGCTTTCATTTCTCTTCAGTAAATACTTAGGAGTGGAATTGTTTGGGTGTACAGTAAGCATATTTTTAGCTTTTAACTGACAGAGTTTTCCAAAAGTCATCATAAAATTTTACTGGAGTTTTGGTTACTCCATATCCTTATCAACATTTGCAGTTGTCAGTTTTCTTAATTATAGCCATTCTAGGCAGTGTGCATTGGTATTTCTTTGTGGTTTTAATTTCCTTTTCTCCAATGACTAGTGATATTGGGTACTTTTAATCTAATTATTAGTATTATGTATCTTCCTTTGTGAAGTATATGTCTAAGTATTTTGCCTATTTTTAAAACTTTTTAAAAAATTGCTGTGTTGTGCAAGTCCTTTATACATTCCTGATGAAAGTTCTTTGTCATGAATGTATTTTGTGATTTCTTTATCTCAACATATGGCTTGCTTTTTATTTTATTAGTGATGTCTTGATGCCATTATGAATAATATTTAATATTTGGATGAACTGCCATTTTTCTTCTTTATGTTCATTGCTTCCTATCCCCTAATAATTATTACCTACCTCATATCACAAAGGTAGTCTTCTGTGTTCCTTCTAGAAAATATACTTAACTAATAGATCCATTATTGATCTCACATTATTTTTGTGTATGGTGTGAAGTAGCCATTGATATTTTTCATCCCATATAATCCGTTGTTCCAGTCCTAAATGTCAGAAAATCTTTTTCTAATGAATTTCTCTGGTCCTTCGTTAGAATCTGGACAATGGTGCAAAGCACCCACCTCAGAATTACAGCACCTGACACGTGAGAATGCGTGGGTGTTTCTACAACTCCTGAGAGTAGCTGAAGGCTGCTCCTTGGAAAGCGTTAATTCTTTGTTCCTTTTAACCTGCTGCATACATGGGCTTCTGCAGGCCCAGATAAATTTTCTCAGACAGAGAAATGTGGTACCCATGTGGAAGAAGACTTGGCTCAAATATCAACTACGCCCCGAAGCTTTGCCTGAGCACTGCCCCCTTTCGTCCACCTCCAGTTGGAAGCACCTAATTGAAATGATGGGGTCCCAGGTATATGGACAGGCAGTGACATATTTGCTATAGAGAACTACTAATGTAAATATTCCAAGCCACACCAAGAACGTCGAGATGTTTCTAAAATATTTTGAGTTATGGTAGTCTCACTTTTATTTGTTGCATATTTATTAACTTAAAATTAAACATGCTAATAAACCTTTCCACATCTTGTAATTCAAAATTGACTGTTTTCATTTTTTCCCTGTCATTTCAGTCTTCGGCCTACTTTTATGTACTCTAGTTGTTGTAAACTTTACATTTTTTATCCTCTTTATTTTTGGCTTGATATTCTAAGTGTTTTCCTTGTCATAGCATAGTGTTGATTTTAATAGCACATGATATTCCATAATTTGGATGTACTAAAATGTATTTACTCACTGTCCTACTTTTAGATAATAGGATTAGGTACGTTTAATATTTGGTAATATATTAAATGATGAGCATCTTTGTACATAAAAATGTTCAGTTATTTAGTTTCAGTTCTTTAAGGAAACTTTCTAGGTGTTGGCTTCCTGGATGTAAGGGATAGTATACATTTAGTCTCTTAATATACATGTAGTCTCCCAATAATCAAATTCATTAGTAAGTTTAGGATTTAAGCCACGAATGCTACAGTGAATTTTATCAAGGATTTCTCTTATTACCCAAAAATAATAACAATAGCATCACTATCATTCGGACACAATGTCTTTGTTGGGATTTTGACAAACAGATAGGCTCACAATCTGTCCCTAGAGAAATCAGCTTTTTAAGATAGTGCAGTTATAAAACTCACTCTGCAAACTGAGCATATAATGTGGGATTAAAATATACAGCTCTCTTCAGAGCTGCACAAATGTCTCCGGGGAGTGACTGGGGGTAAAAGGGTTAGGTCTGGTTTCAAAAACAATATACAGAGATCTTAATTAATGCTCTGGGAGATCTCGCAACAATAGCTGGTTAATTAAATTCACAGATGGGACTCCACTGAGAGGTGGTGTGAACTCCGGGAAAAGGTGAGGAAATTAGAGAAGGAACTCTGTGAAGTGGCCAAAGAACATACAGTGAATCTGAAGATGTGCGGTTTTCTGAATCAAAATTTTTTAGTCTCGTATTAATTCAGTGTTTTACCTCAGCCGCTCATCCCTCTTAGCTTGGCTTGTTTAAAGGAGCACTGAGTATGGGTGGGAATCTGGGTGGGGGTTCCTTCCTTTCATCTTGATGATGTTTAGCAATTCCCCTTGGCCTCTTTGAGATCCAGGTTCTTGTGTCTTTGCGGAGAATAATAGTTACATTTACTTTGCAAAGTTAAATGAGAGCAAGAGTAGGTAAATGCCTGGTCAACTCCAGCATTAGTTTAAAGTTGCTCATAATTCTTTTTCAACTCAAGCATCTTTTGCCTGAACTTTGATCATATACTTTAAAATATATATTTTTGCCCACTGCAGTGCAGGTTAAATAAAGGCCAGCCAGAGGGCTCCCCATCTCAAACATCTATACTTTTTGGGGTCTATGGACCAAGATAGGACCTGGGAGGTGAATTCCTGAATCCTAAAACCAGGGTGGCATGCAGTGCTTGGATGGAGGACATTGTACTAAAAATGTCATCGTTTGCAAAAGAGAAAACCACATTTGCAGTCATCTTGTTGAAACTGTGAGTGAGGAGGATCTGAAAGATTCCCAGTGAGCAACGGGTATTAACTGGGAAAGAACTGTCCAGTGTCCATTATAGCTGAGTCAGGCTGGGTGCAGTGCCACTGACATGCTCTTAAATTCAGTTCAGTCTTTATAGTTTGAAAATTGAATAAAAGGAAAAACATTTATTAGTCTGTGACCTTGATGCTTTCACCCGCCCCTTCCTGCTTTCCCTGAGTTTCTCAGCTCAGTGCCTAATTTTCTTACATGGAGGTTTGTTTGTACCTAAGCCTTGTATCTGGGTAGGGAGGGACTCCTGTGTTATCAATCTGAGTAACAGCAGCTCCCCTGGGAGAGTGTAGGAAGATGAGAGCATTCTCACATCTCAGGAAAAGAAATGAAAGCTCCAGTACATTAAATGACTCGCCCAGGGTCACGCAGCAAGTCTGGCACACAGCAAGTCAGTTGCACAGCTGGGATGAAAATCAAGTTTATTCATATATTCTGGTTATGCAAGTCTCCTGATGTCTCATCCAGTCTCACAGCCAAAGAGTAGAGAGAGAACAAATTACACGAGAGTGCGGGGGAAGGAAACTGAAAAATGGTCCCATTTATTATTGTAAATGGCAACCCACTTTAAAGAGACGCTGCCTGTACCGTATTTTCTAATGAAAAGAGAATCTGTGAATCCTTCATCTGTTCCTCAGCTCCACCATCTCTGGAAGCTGCTCAGAAGCCGACAGCTCTGCTGCCTGTCTTTGGGGGATAGAGAGTGGGGAGGATGGTTACCGACTCTGAGAAGGGCTTGCCAGCGATGCTTGGGGCATGCTCTTGGGAGGTTGCGTTGGACAAGGTACAAGAATAGTTACAGGACAGCAGTTGGTTCAGGAGCCATTCCATTCTGCTTGCCAACAGCCTGTAGGCTGAAAATGCTCTGCTGTTGCAAGGAAAGGTAAGCCAACTTCTCTGAGGTTTGTTGAGCATCATTTTAGGGAGAGGAATGTAAAGAAAGTCTCACTTTGATATTTCTTTGTGTTTTGGGGCACAGTTCTACCACACTCCACTGCATACCTTTTTCTCTGATGTGGAAAGTTCAAGCAATCTAACCCCTGCTTCTCTCACCACATGCCAGCCTCTCTGGCCTCATTATATGCTGCAAATGTGCTAATCTCATTCCCTACTCAGGACTGTAGTGTTTGCAAATTTATCTGCTTCGACTGCTCTGCCCCAGGACCTTTGCATAGCCACCTTCTCCTCCTCATGCAGCTCAAATCCTTCCTTATCAGATACACATTCCTTGACTAATGTTTGTCCAGCTGCTTTCCCAGCTCCTTTGGTCACTCTCATTACCCTAATTTACTAAGCACTATTTGAAGTTGCTCTGTGTGTGTGTGTGTGTGTGTGTGTGTGTGTGTGTGTGTGTGTGTATGTGTGTGTGTGTAGCAAATACATATGCTTTATGTTGCTTGGCTTTATGTTTTGCTTTATGCTGGTTGACTGCCACTAGACTGTAATCTCCAAGAGTGGGACCCTTCTCCAAGAGAAGGGACCTTCTGTCCTGTTCACGATATATTCCTGCACCTGCACATGACACAGTTGTCAATTTTATTAACATTCCTTTGAAAAGTCTCCTCTGTAGCAGAAAGCAGGCTAAGGGCTTCTGCTTCTGGTTGAAATGGGATAACAGGGACCAAATTTACCCTCCTACCTTAAACAAACAAAAAAGGGGGAAAAACAATAAGCAATAATTTGGAAGACACTGGACTGGACATCAAGCAACAGAGAACAGTGATCCCTGAGGGATCCGAAGTAAAAGACAGGAGCTTTAGGATGACCCCACATTACTGACTTGAGGGAGTTTCCAGGCTGTGACTCTGGAAGCAGGAACTGAGGAAGATCCCAGAGTTCTCTCTGAGTAGAAGAGACGGAATTGAGAGTCTAGAAAGACCAAGGCGGCTAGAGTTCATAGATCAGCGTACCAGAGAGCAGAGCATGCACAGAGACCTTGAGAGAGATGAAGATGGCCTGCCTCGAGTATTCAAGTGAGTGCTGATCAGTGGATGTGAGGACCATCCAAAAGAATTAGTTATAAATGGGCTGAGAAAAGTGCCCGTGCCCACCAGCCAGACCGGAAAACCTCAGAATTCAAGAGGGATCGAGTAGAGAACATAGAAGAGTCTCAGGAGTAGGGCATACTAAGCTTTAGATTAAGTATTATTCCTGCAGTCCTCTCTAACAAAAAGCAAGACTTACAAAGATCAAACTATTTCCAACTAAATAAACTGCCCTTCAAATTAAGGCTCAAGATTAGGAACACAAAAAGGTAATATATACAATGTTTGGCATGCATGGAAGCAAGGCAGTGTGAGGCATTGTGAGGTAATACAGCAATCAGCTGAAACAGACCATTCGTTAGAATTAGCAGACAAGGGCGGTTAAATGGCGGTTATGACCGTATTCCTCATGTTCAAAATAGATGGATGTTATTTAAAAAAGGCCTAAATCATTCTTCTAGAGATTAAAACTGCAATATTTGTGCTGAAAAACACACTGTATAGAATTTACAGCATATTACACATTACAGAAAAAAATTAATGAACTTAAACATAGAGCAATAAAGGAAATACACCGCAGTTCATTCTATGAGTCTAACATTATGTGATATGAAAACCAGACAAAGATATAAGAAAACTGTAGGCGGATATTCCTCAGGAACAGATACAAAAATTCTTTACAGTATTTTAGAAATTCAAATTCAACCATATATAAAAGAATAATAGTGAGATTCATACCAAAAATTTAAGGTTAGTTTAACATTTGAAACACAGTCAGTGTAATTCAGTATATATACAAACTGAAAGACAAAAGGCATGTGATCATCTCTATAGAAGCAGAAGAAACATTTGACAAAATCTAACATTCATTCCTGGTAACAGAAAAAAAAAAAAAAACCTCAACAAATTTGGAATAGAAGGGAACTTCTTCCTCAACACAGTTTGGGGCATTGTATTAGTCAGGCTTCTCTAGAGGGACAGAATGAATAGGATAGATATATATATAAAGAGGAGTTTATTAAGGAGTGTTGACTCACACGATCACAGGTGAGGTCCCACAATAGTCTGTCTGCAAGCTGAGGAGCAGGGAAGCCCGTTCGAGTCCCAAAGCTGAAGAACTTGGAGTCTGATGCTCGAAGGCAGGAAGCATCCAGCATGGGAGAAAGATGGAGGCCAGAAGACAAAGCTAGCCTAGTCTTTCCATGTTTTCTGCCTGCTTTTATTCAGCACCGGTAGCTGATTAGATGGTGCCCACCCAGATTGAGGGTGGGTCTGCCTTTCCCAGTCCACTGACTGAAATGTTAATCTCCTTTGGCAGCACCCTCACAGACACACCCAGGCACACCCAGGAACAGTACTTTGCATTCTTCAATCCAATCAAGTTGACACTCAATACTGACTATCATGGGCGCCTACCGAAAAACTACAGCTATCATGATACTTAATGAGGAACAATTGAATGCATTCCCCTTGAGATCTGGAACAAATATCCGCTCTCACTACTCTCAGTAAACATTGTACTGGAGGGCATAGCTATTTCTGTAAGGCAAGAAAAAGAAATAAAAAGCATTAAGATGGGAAAGGATGAATAAAACTTTATTTGCTGGCAAATGATATGCTTATGTCATTTATCTGAAAAATCAGAGTTTACCAAAAAGGTGGTAAAACTAATAAGTGAGTTCATCAGGGTTGCAGACAAGATCAATATATAAAATTCAATTCTATTTCCATATAGTGGCAACATAATCAGAAATTGAATTTTCTTAACTCTGCCCCCCCACCTCCCTGCCCAGAGACAGAGTGCTTGGTCACCCAGGCTGGAGTGCAGTGATGCGATCTTGGCCCACTGCATCCTCAGCCTCCCAGATTCAAGCAATTCTCCTGCCTTGGCCTCCCAGGTAGCTGGGACTACAGGCGCATGCCACCATGCCCAGCTAATTTTTGTATTTTTAGTAGAGATGGGGTTTCACCATGTTGGCCAAGCACGTCTCAAACTCCTGACCTCGTGATCCACCCACCTCAGCCTCCCAAAGTGCTGAGATTACAGGTGTGAGTCACCACACCCAGCCTGAATTTTTTAAATATCTTTATAATAACAACAGAAATATGAAATAGGGATAGATCTGGATAAACATGTAAAAAAAAAAAAACCTGTACACTGAATACCACAAAACATTACTAATAGAAGGCTTAAATAAGTGGAGATGGATGCCTTATTGATGGGTCTTAAGACTCAATATTGCTAAGCTGTCAGTTCTTCGCAAATTTATCTATATATTCCACACAATCTCAATCAAAATCCCAGCAAGATTTTATGTAGAAATCGACAAACTATTTCAAAAATGTATGTGGAAATGCAAAAGACCTGGAATAGCTAAAACAACTTTAAAAAGTGAACAGAGTTACAAAATTAACCACTTAATTTCAAGTTTTATTATAAATACACAGTAATCGAGACAGTATAGTATTGGTGCCGAGATATACAAATAGATCAATAGAACAGAATAGAATTTTAAAATAGAACTACAAAGATGTGATCAATTGATTTTTGACAATGTCTCTGCCCTCATGAAGCTGCCCTTTTAATGGTAGGGGGTAGGGTGGGGCAGACCATATTGAGATAAACAAACTGAGAGACAGGACTAGCTGGATTTCCTAGGCCAACTAAGAATCCCTAAGCCTAGCTGGGAAGGTGACCACATCCACCTTTAAACATGGGGCTTGCAACTTAGCTCACACCCAGCCAATCAGAGAGCTCACTAAAATGCTAATTAGGCAAAAACAGGAGGTAAAGAAATAGTCAATCATCTATGGCCTGAGAGCATAGCGGGAGGGACAATGATTGGGATATAAACCCAGGCATTCCAGCCGGCAACAGCTACCCTCTTTGGGTCCCCTCCCTTTGTATGGGAGCTCTGTTTTCACTCTATTTCACTCTGTTAAATCTTGCAACTGCACTCTCGTCTGGTCCGTGTTTGTTACCACTCAAGCTGAGCTTTGGCTGCACTACTGTTTGCCGCTGTCGCAGACCTGCCACTGACTTTCATCCCTCCGGATCTGGCAGGGTGTCTGCTGTACTCCTAATCCAGCGAGACGCCCATTGCCACTCCTGATCGGGCTAAAGGCTTGCCATTGTTCCTGCACGGCTAAGTGCCTGGGTTGGTCCTAATCGAGCTGAACACTAGCCACTGGTTTCCTTGGTTCTCTTCCGTGGCTCGTGGCTTCTAATAGAGCTGTAACACTCACTGCATGGCCCAAGATTCCGTTCCTTGAAATCAGTGAGGCCAAGAACCCCAGGTCAGAGAACACGAGGCTTGCCACCATCTTGGAAGTGGCCCCCCGCCATTTTGGAAGTGGCCAGCCACCATCTTGGGAGCTCTGGGAGCAAAGACCCTCAGCAACAAAACCAATTATATAATATTAAGAGATGATGTAGGTTCAACTTAGTCACATCCTGTCTGGCCTTTTTGTTCTGTTATCACAGAGAAAGAGAACGAATTGATTTTGTTCCAGTTTGGCAGATCTTATTTTATGGTAGATAATTCTTTTCCAGTCGTGATTTTAAGAATCTGTTGTGTTCATTTTATTTAAAACTGCTGCTAATCAATTTTGATGCAAATATCTGTTTATCATGGTTCATGTCTGGGCGCTCTCTCACCCAGCCTGGGAGGAGAAGGAGAAGAAGCTCTCTCAGAGGAGGTGCACCGTCTTTCAGGATCATTTCATGTCTTCACCATCCCGTCGAACCCTCTGTAAATCCGTTGCTTGCTAACTCCTGTTCATGCCTCAGATCTTGGCTTTGATGTTGTCTCCATGATTACCTTCATGCCACCCCCATCAGTTTCCGCAGCATGTGGTGTGTAGTGGGTGCTTTGGACACCTCGGAAGAATGGATGGAGGAATGAATTGGGATTGAAGTCTGAGTTAAAGACGTTCTGGAAGGGTCCTCTGTGAGCAGAACCACCCTGAGAGTGGCCCACACTGAGTAATGCTGGTGGTGCTGAGGTCACTGGTGGGGTGAGGAGGAAGAAGTGGGGGCCAGTGACCTCTCATGTAAGATTTGTAGTATTTTAAATAGGACCTATTTTGGAGCCATGCATCCAGTTACCTGCTAGGAGACCTGCTAGTAGAGACTCCAAGTCATCTCTTTTTGTCAAAGAACAAAATGAGAGCACAGCCAGCTATATTTTAAAAGATATTTAGGCTGAGTGTGGTGGCTCATGCCTGTAACCCCAGCACTTTGGGAGGCCAAGGCAGGCGGATCACCTGAGGTCAGGAGTTCAATACTAGCCTGGCCAACTTGGTGAAACCTCATCTCTACTAAAAACACAAAAATTAGTTGGGTGTGGTGGTGCATGCCTGTAGTCCCAGCTACTTGGGAGTCTGAGGGAGGATAATCGCTTGAACCCAGGAGGCAGAGGTTTCAGTGAGCCAAGATTGCACCACTGCACTCCAGCCTGGGCAACACAGCGAGACTCCATCTCAAAAAAAAAAAAAATACATTTAACCAGTTTTATTACATTTTCCTGTCTTTTAAAAAATTATCCAGACTTGTTAAAATGTGCATCCTACTTTGGGGAGGTCAGCGAGGGGCCCTCTCCTAGTATACCACCCTTACCATGCAAGGGTTTCATTCTAGACACTTCTTGGGGCTGTGACTTCGAGATAGAAAATGTGATGTTTCCAGTGCCTCTTATGTGAAATCCTGAAGGAACTCAAACAAAAGGGTTGTTATACATTATGTTGCAGCTTCCTTGCTGACAAGAAAACCAAAGGACTGAAAACAAGCAGATTCTTTTTTTTATTTTAATGGAATAGTAATTGCGTCTGTTTTTCATAAGGCGTCACGTGTTACAAACTGCTGCCACGTGCATCTTTTCATCAGCTTTTCATCACGAGGCTGAGATTTGTTATAATTTTTACAATAATCGTATTACCAAGAGGGAAATGCAGCTCAGAAACATGATGTGCTTGCCCAGAGAGGCACAGCTGGCCAATGGTAGGGTGCGGTTTCCACTTCTACGCTGTCCAAATGCCCAGCCCTTGTTTTTTGTCTCAGCACTGAGAAAAAGAGCCTACAGGCTTTTCCAATTTCCTCATTAATTGAGTCATATAGAGGACACTCTATAAATACTTGTTTAATGCCATTCATTTGGACTGGTTTCCGCTGAAGATGAATGCCAGACTTTGGAATGGGCACCGATTTCTCCAGATAAACTTTTGTCTTATGGAGTTTGTTCTCCCTGACTCCAAATCCTTATAATACATGTGGGGCATTCGAAAGACAACAGGTTGATTTGTTTGGGGTTTTTTCTTTGTTTGTTTTCAAAATAGGACATAACAAGCTTGTTTAACTGTCTGTTTTAGGAAGACAGTGCTGTGGACAGAATGGTGCAGAGAGTCATGCGCATTCTGGCATTGGCTTCAACATGCCTCCTTCATTGGAATCATTGTTTGTGCAAGTGCATAACTCACTCTTTCTTTTCAGCAAGGACAATGGAGAAGCTATTAGAGAACAGGTCATTTCCAGAACAAGAAAGCTGTCTGGAGTATTTTTTTTTTTCAGCCAGCCAATTCATTCTTTTTAAATTGCCGTAGAAGCGTTAGAACATGATAGTCAGACAGTAGCAATTTTACTGGAGTTTCAGTGGATCAACTAAAATAGACATTGAGAAGCTGAAGTGTCTGATTCTTTGTTTGCTTATGAATGCTCTCTTGGACTCATTGTCTCCATCTGTAACATGTGGATAAAAATCTCTTTTCACCTGCCTACTCTACTGTGATGTGAAAATTAATAGGATGTGTTTTACTCACTAAAAAAAAAATTAAAAGATATTAAAAGCTGCACTTCCTCATTTATAGCTGTGCAGTTCATCTTTGTATGGTTTCTGTAGTGTTCAGATTGCCAGATTCTTTAAGAGCCTTTACATTTTATTTTTCTTTCATATCTGAAATGGTTACATTGACAGATACGGATTTTTTTTTAAATGATATGTTCCTGGCAGCCTATAATCTGGTCCTTTGGAATATGTCTTTGACCATCCATAAGAATATTTTGACCCACACTAAACCTGGCCTGTCACTCAGCAGGTGTTCATTATCATTTGTTCAATGAATAAATGAGTGAGTGACCTAGAAACGAAACTGTTTTTAAGGCTACATGCGACACTTTACCACGTAGCCACCATAAGGCTGCCTAAATGAAAGCAGTTGATCAGGAAGACACACTTTGTTGTACTTATCACTGGCAGTCAGTGATGAGGTGACTCAGGTGACTAAAGACAGGCCCCAGGGGTGGCAGGTAGAAGATGATGTGGGAGGTTTTGACTTCTGGAAAGTGATGGGCTAGTCTATGACATGAAGAGCCTGTCAGTAAAAATGCTGAGGAATGGTGGACAAAATACATTTAAAAATTAAGCACAGAACTGAGCTTGAAAGGAAAAATCTTCATGCACCAGGAAGGAAGGAGGCTTCTGAAAACCAGAGCATTAAGGGTCTGAGCCCATGCTGTAGCTACCCAGGGGGCAGGTCAAGGAGCTGAGCTGGTCTCAGTTATGTTGGGAGTTGGGGTTCAGCACATATGTGGGTGTAGGAGATGAGACCTTGGGCCCTTGTGAGACAGGGAGTATGAACTGAGATTGCTACATAAACTGAGGACCTGCCAAAGACTGTGCTTTCATTAAAGAGCCAACTAGAACAACAACAAAAATCTGTCCATCAGCATAAGAGACAACAAGAAGTCTCTAATGGACTCTAGTAAGAAAAGAAAATTCACTTGTGAATTTGGAAACCTAGGCATATATCTCATAAGCACTGAGGCCTGAATCTATATTACCAATATTGTTATAGAGAATAACACTACTACTATAAAGACATACCTGAGACTGGGTAATTTATGGAGAAAAGAGGTTTAATTGACTCGCAGTTCCACAGGCTGTACAGGAACCATGGCTGGGAAGACCTCAGAAAACTTACAATTATGGCAGAAGGGGAAGCAGGAACAATCTTCACACAGTGGAGCAGGGAACAGAGCAAATGGGGAAGTGCTACACACTTTTAAACAACCAGATCTCATGAGAACCCACTCACTATCATGAGAACAGCAAGAAGGAAATCTGCCCCCATGATCCAGTCACCTCCCACTAGGTCCCTACCCCAACACTGATGATTACAATTTGACATGAGATTTGGGTGGGGATGCAGAGCCAAACCATATCATTCTGCCCTTGACCCCTCCCAAATCTCATATCCTTCTCACATTTCAAAACCTTCCCATGCCCTCCCAACAGTCCCCTGAAGTCTTAACTCATTCCAGCACTAACTTGAATGTCCAAGTCCAAAGTCTCATCTAAGACAAGGCAAGTCCCTTCCACCTATAAGCCTGTGAAATCAAAAACAAGTTAGTTACTTCCAAGATACAATGGGGGTACAGGCGTTGGGTAAATGCCCCTATTCCAAAAGGTAGAAGTTGGCTAAAACAAAGGGCTACAGGCACCAGGCCAGTTTGAAACCCAGTAGGGCAGTCATTAAATTTTAAAGCTCCAAAATAATCTTCCTTGACCCCGTAATTCACATCCAGGCCACACTGGTGCAACGGATGGGCTTCCAAGGCTTTGAGCAGCTCTGCTCTATGGCTATGGAGGGTACAACCCCCACAGTTGCATCCACAGACTGGCATTGAGTGCCTGTGGCTTTTCCAGGTACACAGTGCAAGCTGCCAGTGATCAACCATTCTGGGGTCTGGAGGATGTTAGCTTTTTTCTCACAGCTCCACTAGGCAGTGCCCCAGTAGGGACTCTGTATTGGAGATCCAACCCCACATATCCTATCTGGACTGCCCTAATAGAGGTTCTCCATGAGGGCTCTGCCAGGTGTTTCCATACTTTCTCTGAAATCTGGGCAGAGGCTCCTAAAGCTCAACTCTTGTGTTCTGTGCACTCGCAGACTCAACACCACATGGAAGCCACCA
This sequence comes from Macaca nemestrina, assembly GCF_043159975.1. Lineage (NCBI taxonomy): Eukaryota > Metazoa > Chordata > Mammalia > Primates > Cercopithecidae > Macaca > Macaca nemestrina. The sequence goes on from NC_092127.1 coordinate 188,930,304, forward strand.
AGACTTGGGACTTGCACCCTCTGAAGCAACAACCCAAGCTGTACCTTGGCCCCTTTTAGTCACAGCTGGAGCTGGAGTGCCCAGAATACAGGGCGCCAAGTCCCAAGGCTGCACAAAGCAGCAAGGCCTTGGGCCTCACCCACGAAACCATATTTTCCTTCTAGGCCTCCAGGCTTGTGATGAGAGGGGCTGCTGCGAAGGTCTCTGAAGTGTCCTGGAGGCATTTTCCTCATGGTCTTGGCTATGAACATTTGTTCTTCTTTACTTATGCACATTTCGGAGCCTTGATTTCCTCCCCAGAAAATGGGTTTTCTTTTCTACCACATGGTCAGGCTGTAAATTTTCCAAACTTTTATGCTCTGTTTCCCTTTTAAATATAAGTTCTAGTTTCTGGTCATTTTTTTGTTCAACATTTCTCTCAAGTTCAAAGTTCCACAAATCTCTAGGGCAGGGTACAATACTACCAGTGTCTTTGCTAAAGCATAGCAAGAGTGACCTTTACTCCAGTTCCCAGTAAGTTCCTCATCTCCATCTGAGACCTCCTCAGCCTGGACTTCACTCTCCATATGACTATCAGCATTCTGGTCACAAGCATTCAACGAGTCTCTAGGAAGTTCCAAACTTTCCCTCATCTTCCTGGCTCTCCCTCTTCTCCCTGTCTTCTTCTGATCCCTCCAAACTGTTCCGAACTCTTCCCATTATGCAGTTCCATACCTGCTTCCACATTTTCAGGTATCTTTATAGAAATGACCCACTTTTTTGGTACCAATTTTCTGTATTAGTCTATTCTCGTACTGCTATAAAGACATACCTGGCTGGGCGCGGTGGCTCATGCCTGTAATTCTAGCACCTTGGGAGGCCGAGATAGGTGGGTCACATGAGGTCAGGAGTTCGAAACCAGCCTGGCCAACATGGTAGAACCCCATCTCTACTAAAAATACAAAAAAAAAAAAAAAATTAGCCAGGCATGGTAGTGAGCGCCTGTAATCCCAGCCACTTGGGAGACTGAGGCAGGAGAATCACTTGAACCCGGAAGGCAGAGGTTTCAGTGAGTCGACATCGCGCCACTGCACTCCAGCCTGGGGGACAGAGCGAGACTCCATCTCAATTAAAAAAAGAAAAAGAACCATACACACACAGACATACCTGAGACTGGGTAATTCATGGAAAAAACAGGTTTAATTGACTCACAGTTCTGAAAGCTGTACAGGAGGCACGGCTGGGGATGCCTCAGGAAACTTACAATCATGGTGGAAGGGGAAGGAGAAGCAGACGCAGACATAATCTTCACATGACAGAGCAGGAGAGAGAGAGGGCAAAGGGGGAAGGGCTGCACACTTAACCAGATCTCATGAGAACTCACTCACTGTCATGAGAACAGCAAGGGGGAAATCTGTCCCCATGATCCAGTCACATCCCACCAGGTCCCTCCCCCAATATTGGGAATTACAATTTGGCATGAGATTTTGGTGGGGACACAACCAAGCCATACCAGTCACTATGGTATAATAATAACATGATGTCCATTCTCAGCAAACTAACACAGGAACAGAAAACTGAACACTGCATGTTCTCACTCATAAGTGGTAGTTGAACAATGAGAATACATGGACAAAGGGAGGGGAACACCACGCACCAGGGCCTGTTAGGGGTTGGGGGTCAACGGGAGGGAGAGCATTAGGACAAATAACTGATGCATGCAGGGCTTAAAACCTAGATTACAGGTTGATGGGTGCAGCAAACCACCATAGCACATGTATATCTATGTGACAAACCTGCATGTTCTGCACATGTATCCCAGAACTTAAGGCAAAATTTTAAAAAGAAGAAATATAATAAGCAAATAAATAATAATACCATGATGTAAATTTTAAATCATGCTAAACTCAGCAATAAAATTGAGAGATATGCACCGTTGTGTTAATGCTTTAAAAAGGCAAGACAAGAATAAATGCAAAACTCAAATTAGTGTTTCCATCTGGGGGATGGAAGAGGACATAATTGAGATGAAACACACAAGGTTTAGGTACCATTGGACAGGTTCTGTTTCTTAAGTTGGATAATGGCTATACCATTTATGTAATTATATTTACAAATCACAGATATATATGTTACATAGTTTATTCTTTGAAATATATTTTTAAAAAATTGATTTACCTATTTTTAATTCATTAATATTGTTTTTTGTTGACAAGTCATAATTACATATACTTATGGGTTATAATGTGAGGTTTTGATATACATATACAATATTGAATAACTAAATTAAGCTAAGTAACATATCCATCACCTCACTTACCTATCATTTGATGATGAGACATTTGAAATTTACTCTCTTAGTTAGTATAAAGCAGTCCCACTTATCCGTGAGGGATACGTTCCAAAACCCCTAGCAGATACCCGAAACTGCAGATAGTTCCAAATCTTATATATATCATGTTTTTTACCTATACATTAAACTGGCCCTCTGCATCTGCAGAGGATTGATTCCAGGACTCTTTACAGATGCCAGAATCTACAGATTCTCAAGTCCCTTATACAAAATGCCACAGGATAGTTAGCCTTCCATATCTATGGGTTCTGCATCTGTGGATACAGAGGGCCTACTATATATACTTATCATGAAGTTTAATTTATAAATTAGGCACGGTAAGAAATTAACAGTAATAACTAACACTAAGAACAATTATACAATCTACTGTAATAAAAGTTATGTGGATGTGATATTTCTCAAAATATCTTACTGCGCTGTACTAATGCTGCTGCTTGTGGTGATGTGAGATGATACAAAGTTTATGTGATGAGATGAAGTGAGGGGACTGACACAGGCATTGTGAGGTAGCATTTGGCTATTATTGACCTACTGATGAGACAGAAGAAGAATCCTCTGCTTCAGGTGATCCCGGATTATCAAGCCATGACAATGTCAATGACCAGTGGCTGGGTAGCATATACAGCATAGATACACTGGGCAAAGGGATAATTTGTGTCCTGGGCAGGACAGAGCAAGATACTATGAGATTTCATCACATTACTCAGAACAGCACTCAACTTAGAACTTATGAGTTGTTTATTCCTGGAATTTTCCATTTAATATTTGCAGACCACAGTTGACTGTGGGTAACTGAAACCACAGAAAGCAAAATCATGGAGAAGAGGGGAACTACTGTATACAATACATTATTATTTACTATAGTACCCTGCTGTTCCATGGGTCTCAAAACCTATCCTTCCTGTTTATTTGAAACTTCATACCCTTAGATGAACAACTCCCCATCTCCTTCCCTGACCACCCCTCCCTAGCCTCTGATAACCACTCTGTACTTCTATGAGTTCATCTTTATTAGATTCCACATATAAATGAGATCATGTGGTATTTCCTGCCCTGTGCCTGGCTTATTTCGCTGAGCATAATGTGCTCCAGAGTCATTAGTGTGTCACAAATGATAGGATTTCCTTCTTTTCATTAAAGGCTAAATAGTATTCCATTGTTTATATTACCCAGTCAGCAGAACAAAAAGGAAAAAAAGAATAAAAAAGAACAAAGAAAGCCTATGGGAATTATGAGACACTATCAAGATGTTCCTGAAAGAGAAGAAAGAGAAAAAGTCTGAGAAAGCGTATTTAAGGAAATAATGGCCCCCATATTTCCCAAATCTAGGGAACGACAACAAAAACATCCAGGTACAGGAAACTCAGGTTGCCAATCAAGTTTAATCCAAAGAGGAATTCACCAAGAAACTGCATAATCAAATTGTCAAAAATTAAAGACAAAGAATACTGAAAGCAGCAGGTCATAAGAAACAAATCACATTCAAGGGAGCCCCAAGATGGCTTTCAGCAGATTTCTCAGCAGAAACCCTGCAGGCCAGGAGAGAGCGGGATGATATATTCAACATGCTGAAAGAAACACAAATGTAAATCAGAAATATTTTACCTGGCAAAGTTGTTCTTCAGAAATAAGGGAGAAGTAAAAATTCCTGGACAGACAAAAGCTAAAGGAGTTCATCACCATTAGACCTGCAGAAATTGCTAAAGGGTGTTTTTTGTTGTTTTTGTTTTTTAAGCTGAAACAAAAGGCCACTAATAAAAAAATATGAAAGTAAAAAAAAAACTCAGTGGTATAAATAATATACTGCCATACTCAGAATTTTCTAATTGTACTGTAAGAGTGGTGTGTAAAAGCAATTTTATTCCTACTCGGAGGGTTAAAACACAAAACTATTCAAAAATTGTCTAGGGATACAAATTACAAAAACAAATGTAAATTTTGAAATCAAAATCATAAAAGAGGGAGAGGGAGTGAATGCATAGAGCTTTTGTATGTGATTTAATTTATCTTAAATTAGGTTGTTATAAGGATAAAATATTTTATGTAAGCCTCATGGCACCCAAAAAGCAAAAAAAAACTATAGTAGTTGCGTAAAACACAAGAAGAGAAAACCATCAAACCTCAAAAGAAGACAGCAAAAAAAGAAGGAAATAGTTTTAAATGGCAACAAGTAAATTGAACAAGATTAAGACAAAAGTAAACTTTAACTCTAAAAACTAGGTTTAAGAGACGTCTTAGGCAGTAATAATAGAAGGGATAGAATACAATAGTAATAGAAGGGATAGAATAATAGAAGGGGTGATATAGTAAAACTACTCGAGGGTTCTTATGGTTTTTTTGGCCTTATCAATTACTATGCTAAAATGTACATTAATCTATTATAAAAAGTTAAAATGTATTCAAACTTACACACAGACCCTTACAGACCATACAGGGGGACATTCGAAGTCAATAGACATGTAAACAAATGTAGAGATGTAGTGTGAAATCGTAACTGCATAAAACTCACTGTAGCACATACAGTACGACTGTAATAATTTTACAGCCACCTTCTGTTGCCAATGCAGTGAGCTCAAGTGTTGCTTCTGCTTAAAACATCATATGATACTAATCATCTCCACGTGAGCCGTTCATCTTTCCAGTCAATTGCATATCACAGAAAAAGTGATTTATCTCTCGCAGTTCTTGTGTATTTTTTCATCAAGTTTAGTGCAATACTATAAACCTTGAATAACACCGTGGAACCCATACAAAGTGCCACTTGTGATGCTAGAAACACTCCCAAGAAACAGAAAAGTCATGATATTACACAAAAAAGTTGAATTGCTTGATATGTACCACAGCGGCAGCAGTGGTTGCCCATCATTTTAAACAAATTGTTCATCTTATAAACAGAGATGTAAACTTATAGTATCAATATACAGTACAGTATTATAAATATATTTTCTCTTAAGATTATCATAATAGCATTTTAATTTCTTTTTTTTTTTTTTTTTTTTTTTGAGATGGCGTCTCGCCCAGGCTGGAGTGCAGTGGCCGGATCTCAGCTCACTGCAAGCTCCGCCTCCTGGGTTCAGGCCATTCTCCTGCCTCAGCCTCCCAAGTAGCTGGGACTACAGGCGCCCGCCACCTCGCCTGGCTAATTTTTTGCATTTTTAGTAGAGACGGGGTTTCACCATGTTAGCCAGGATGGTCTTGATCTCCTGACCTCGTGTGATCCACCCGCCTCGGCCTCCCAAAGTGCTGAGATTACAGGCGTGAGCCACCGTGCCCGGCAATAGCATTTTAATTTCTCTAGCTTACTTTATCGTAAGACTACAGCACATAATACATATTACATACAAAATATGTGTTAATCAACTGCTCATGTCCTTGGTAAGGCTACTGGTCGACAGTAGGCTATTAGTAAACTCTTAAGACAATCAAAAATTACACATAGATTTTTTAGTGTTGTGGGGGTTGATACCTTTAACCCCCATGTGGTTCAGGGTCAACTTTATATAAAATGATAAAAATATATCTGTGACCACAATAGTTATAAACATTCTGAACTTACTAAAGAATACCCAAACTCTCAGTCTGAATATTTTAAAAACCTATGTGTAGCCTGTTTACAAGCATCATGATGAAAAGCATGAAGATAGTGAAAGACTGGACATAATGGGATAGAAAAACATAAACCAAGAAAAGAATTATAGTACAAATCGACTGCACTGCAAAAGGAATTTTTTAGGATCCTGAGAATAACTGCGGCAATGATAAGAACAATTCACATTTCTGAACTTGTATGATCCTCACATAAAATTGAGAAATATATGAAGGAAAAATTGCCAGAATTACAAGGAAGAGTAAGAAATCTAATATTTGGTAAGAGATTTTTAACACACCTCCCTTATTGGCAGATAGATCAAATGGTAAGTAGCGCACAATTTAAAACTTCAAGCTAATGGATGGAAATACAACTCTGCATGACACAGTAAAACTGCATGTCAGTAGACATCAGGCTCACTCTAAATTGCGTTCTCCCCAAAATTCTCATGATAAATTGCTAACCCCCTGTACCTCAGAATATGACTGTATTTGGAGACAGGTTCTTTAAAGACATAATTTAATTAGATCCCATTTGTCAATTTTGGCTTTTGCTGCCGTTGCTTTTGGTGTTTTAGACATGAAGTCTTTGCCCATGCCTATGTCCTGAATGGTACTACCTAGGTTTTCCTCTAGGATTTTTATGGTATTAGGTCTAACATTTAAGTCTCTAATCCATCTTGAATTAATTTTTGTATAAGGAGTAAGGAAAGGATCCAGTTTCAGCTTTCTACTTATGGCTAGCCAATTTTCCCAGCACCATTTATTAAATAGGGAATCCTTTCCCCATTTCTTGTTTCTCTCAGGTTTGTCAAAGATCAGATGGCTGTAGATGTGTGGTATTATTTCTGAGGACTCTGTTCTGTTCCATTGGTCTATATCTGTGTTTTGGTACCAGTACCATGCTGTTTTGGTTACTGTAGCCTTGTAGTATAGTTTGAAGTCAGGTAGCGTGATGCCTCCAGCTTTGTTCTTTTGACTTAGGATTGTCTTGGAGATGCGGGCTCTTTTTTGGTTCCATATGAACTTTAAAGCAGTTTTTTCCAATTCTGTGAAGAAACTCATTGGTAGCTTGATGGGGATGGCATTGAATCTATAAATTACCTTGGGCAGTATGGCCATTTTCACGATATTGAACTAAAGAGCTTCTGCACAGCAAAAGAAACTACCATCAGAGTGAACAGGCAACCTACAGAATGGGAGAAAATTTTTGCAATCTACTCATCTGACAAAGGGCTAATATCCAGAACCTACAAAGAACTCAAACAAATTTACAAGAAAAAAACAAACAACCCCATCAAAAAGTGGGCAAAGGATATGAACAGACATTTCTCAAAAGAAGACATTCATACAGCCAAGAGACACATGAAAAAATGCTCATCATCACTGGCCATCAGAGAAATGCAAATCAAAACCACAATGAGATACCATCTCACACCAGTTAGAATGGCGATCATTAAAAAGTCAGGAAACAACAGGTGCTGGAGAGGATGTGGAGAAATAGGAACACTTTTACACTGTTGGTGGGATTGTAAACTAGTTCAACCATTATGGAAAACAGTATGGCGATTCCTCAAGGATCTAGAACTAGATGTACCATATGACCCAGCCATCCCATTACTGGGTATATACCCAAAGGATTATAAATTATGCTGCTATAAAGACACATGCACACGTATGTTTATTGCAGCACTATTCACAATAGCAAAGACTTGGAATCAACCCAAATGTCCATTAGTGACAGATTGGATTAAGAAAATGTGGCACATATACACCATGGAATACTATGCAGCCATAAAAAAGGATGAGTTTGTGTCCTTTGTAGGGACATGGATGCAGCTGGAAACCAGCATTCTCAGCAAACTATCACAAGAACAGAAAACCAAACACCGCATGTTCTCACTCATAGGTGGGAACTGAACAATGAGATCACTTGGACTCAGGAAGGGGAACATCACACACAGGGGCCTGTCATGGGGAGGGGGGAGGGGGGAGGGATTGCATTGGGAGTTATACCTGATGTAAATGACAAGTTGATGGGTGCAGCACACCAACATGGCACAAGTATACATATGTAACAAACCTGCACGTTATGCACATGTACCCTACAACTTTAAAAAAAAAAACGATAAAAGAAAAAAAAAGAATTTGAATCTTTTAATGCTATTTTAAATAAAATTGTTTTCTGTATTATATTTTCAGATTATTCATTCCTAGTGTGCAGAAATACATGCGATTTTTTTGTATATTAATTATGTTTGCTGCAGCCTTACTAAATTCATGTATTAGTTTTAATAGGTTTCTTTGCAGATTAAAAAAATCACATACAAATCAAGTAATTTTTGATCAGAGATAGTTTTACTTGCTTTCTAATCTAGATGGCTTTTATTTATTCCTCTTTCCTATTTTCCCTGACTATAGCTTCCAATACAGTGTTGAATAGAAGTGGTGAGAGCTGGCATCCTTGTTTTCTTCCTGATCTTAAGGGGAAAGCATTCAGTCTTTCTGTATTAAGTCTGATGTGGTTGGGTTTGTTGTTGTTTTTGTTTTGTTTTGTTTTGTTTTTTCATAGATGCCCTTTATTAAGTTGAGGAAACCCCCTTCTTTCTTTCTTTTTTTTTTTTTTGTTTCTTTTGTTTCTGGGGGATACATGTGCAGGTTTGTTACATGAAAATATTGCATGATGCTGAGGTTTGGGCTTTGATTGAACCTATCTCCCAGATAGAGAACCTAGTACCCAATACATAGTTTTACCACATTTTCTTTATTCAGTCCACCACTGATAGGCACCTAAGTTGATTTCATGTGATAGGTACCAAGGTTGATGCCATGTCTTTGTTATTGTGAACAATGCTGCAATAAAAACACCAGTGCAGCTGTCTTTTTTGGTAGAACAATTCATTTTACTTTGGGTATATACCCAGTAATGAGATTGCTGGCCCAAATAGTAATTCTATGTTTAGCTCTTTGAAGAGTCTCCAAAATGCTTTCTATGGGAACTAAACTAATTTACAACCCCAACAACAATGTATGAATGTTTCCTTTCCTCTGGAACTTTGCCAAAATCTATTAGTTTTTGACTTTTTATAATAGCCATTCTGACTGATGTGAGATGGTATCTCATTGTGGTTTCGATTTGCATTTCTCTGATGATTAGTGACATTGAGCAGTTTTTTCGTATGTTTGTTGGCTGCTTGTATGTCTTCTTCAGAGACATGTCTATTCATGTCCTTTGCCCACTTTTTCATGGGGTCTTTTGTTTTCTTCTTGTTGGTTTGTTTTGGTTCCTTATAGATTCTGAATATTAGTGCTTTATTGGGTGCATAATTTGCAAATATTTTCTCCCATTTTTTACATTGTCTGCTTAATCTTTTGCTGTGGTAGTTTCTTTTGCTGTGCAAAAGCTCTTTAATTAGGTCACAACTGTCAATTTTTTTGTTTTTGCTCTCTTTGCATTTGAGGACTTAGTCATAAACTTTTGCCTAGGCCAATGTCCAGCAGAGTATTTCCTAGGTTTTGTCCTAGGAATTTTTTTTCTTTTTTTTTAAATTACACTTTAAGTTCTGGGATACATGTGCAGAATGTCCAGGTTTGCTGCATAGGTATACATGTGCCATGGTGGTTTGCTGCACCCATCAACCCGTCAGCTAGGTTTTTAGCCATGCATGCATTCAGTATTTCTCCTAATGCTATCCCTTCCCTTGCCCCCCACCCCCTGACAGGCCCTAGTGTGTGATGTTCCCCTTCCTGTGTCTGTGTGTTCTCATTGTTCAACTCCCACTTATAAGTGTGAACATTTGGTGTTTGGTTTTCTGTTTCTGTGTTAGTTTGCTGAGAATGATGGTTTCCAGCTTCATCAATATCCCTGCAAAAGACATTAACTCATTCTTTTTTATGGCTGCATAGTATTCCATGGTGTATAAGTGCCACATTTTCTTTATCCAGTTTATCATTGATGGGCATTGGGGTTGGTTCCAAGTTTTTGCTATTGTAAATAGTGCTGCAAAAAAACATGTGTACATGTGTCTTTATAGTAGAATGATTTATAATCCTTTGGGTATATACCCAGTCAAATGGTATTTCTGGTTCTAGATCCTTGAGGAATCTCCACACTGTCTTCCACAATGGTTGAACTAATTTATACTCCCACCAACAGTGTAAAAGCATTCCTATTTCTCCGTATCCTCTCTAGTATCTGCTGTTTCCTGACTTTTAATGATCGCCATTCTAACAGGCGTGAGATGGTATCTCACTGTAATTTTGATTTGTATTTCTCTAATGACTAGTGACAATGAGCTTTTTTTCCTACGTTTGTGGCTACATAAATGTCTTCTTTTGAAAAGTGTCTGTTTATATCCTTTGCCCACTTTTTGATGGGGCTGTTTTTTTTTTTTTTTTTTTTCTTGTAAATTTGTTTAAGTTCCTTGTAGATTCTGGATATTAGCCTTTTGTCAGATGGATAGATTGCAAAATTTTCTCCCATTCTGTAGGTTGCCTGTTTACTCTGATGATAGTTTCTTTTGCTGTACAGAAGCTCTTTAGTTTAATTAGATCCCATTTGTCAATTTTGGCTTTTGTTGCAGTTGCTTTTGGTGTTTAGTCATGAAGTCTCTGCCCATGCCTATGTCCTGAATGGTATTGCCTACGTTTTCTTCTAGGGCTTTTATGGTTTTATATCATATGTTTAAGTCTTTAATCCATCTTGAGTTATTTTTCTATAAGATATAAGGAAGGGGTCCAGTTTCAGTTTTCTGCATATGGCTAGCCAGTTTTCCCAATACCATTTACTAAATAGGAAATCCTTTCCCCATTGGTTGTTTTTGTCAAGTTTGTCAAAGATCAGATGACTGTAGACGTGTGGCATTATTTCTGAGGCCTCTGTTCTGTTCCATTGGTCTATATATCTGTTTTTGTACCAGTACCATGCTGTTTTGGTTACTGTAGCCTTGTAGTATAGTTTGAAGTCAGATAGCATGATGCCTCCAGCATTGTTCTTTTTGCTTAGGATTGTCTTGGCTATACAGGCTCTCTTTTGGTTCCATATGAAATTTAAAGTAGTTTTTTTCTAATTCTGTGAAGAAAGTCAATGGTAGTGTGATGGGAATAGCATTGAATCTATAAGTTACTTTGGGCAGTATGGCCATTTTCATGATAATGATTCTTCCTATCCATGACTATGGAATGTTTTTCCACTTGTTTGTGTCCTCTCTTATTTCCTTGAGCAGTGGTTTGTAGTTCTCCTTGAAGAATTTCTTCACATCCCTTTTAAGTTGTATTCCTAGGTATTTTATTCTCTTTGTAGCAATTGTGAATGGGAGTTCACTCATGATTTGGCTCTCTGTTTGTCCATTATTGGTGTATAGGAATGCTTGTAATTTTTCCCATTGATTTTATATCCTGAGACTTTGCTGAGAAGGTGCTTATCAGCTTAAGGAGTTTTGGGACTGAGACTATGGGGTTTTCTTAATATGCAGTCATGTCATCTGCAAAAAGAGACAATTTGACTTCCTCTCTTCCTATCTGAATACGCTTTATTTCTTTCTCTTGCCTGATTGCAGTGGCCAGAACTTCCAATGCTATGTTTTATAGGAGTGGTGAGAGAGGGCGTCCTTGTCTTGTGTCAGTTTTCAAAGGGAATACTTCCAATTTTTGCCCATTCAGTATATTGGGTGTGGGTTTGTCATAAACAGCTCTCATTATTTTGAGATAGGTTCCATCAACACCTAGTTGATGTTTTTTTTAGCATGAAGTGGTGTTGAATTTTGTACAAGGCCTTTTCTGCATCTATTGAGATAGTCATGTGGTTTTTGTCATTGGTTATGTTTATGTGATGGATTACATTTATTGATTTGCATATGTTGAACCAGCCTTGCATCCCAGGGATGAAGTCAACTTGATTGTGGTGGATAAGCTTTTTGATGTGCTGCTGGATTTGGTTTGCCAGTATTTTATTGAGGATTTTTGCATCGATGTTCATCAGGGATATTGGCTTGAAATTTTCTTATTTTTTTGTTGTGTCTCTGCCAGGTTTTGGTATCAGGATGATGCTGGCCTCATAAAATGAGTTATGGAGGAGTTCCTCTTTTTTTATTGTTTGGTCTAGTTTCAGAAGGAATGGTACCAGCTCCTTTTTGTACCTCTGATAGAATTCGGCTGTGAATCTGTATGGTCCTGGACATTTTTTGGTTGGTAGGCTATTAATTACTGCCTCAATTTCAGAACTTGTTGTTGGTGTATTCAGGGTTTTGAGTTCTTCCTGGTTTAGTCTTGGGAGTGTGTATGTGTCCTGGAATTTATTCATTTCTTCTAGATTTTCTAGTTTATTTGCATAGAGCTGTTTATAGTATTCTCTGATGGTAGTTTGTATTTCTGTGGGATCAGTGGTGATACCTTCTTTATCATTTTTCATTGTATCTATTTGATTCTTCTCTCTTTTCTTCTTCATTAGTCTGGCTAGTGGTCTATTTTGTTAATCTTTACAAAAAACCAGCTCCTGGATTTACTGATTTTTTGAAGGATTTTTCATGTCTCTATCTTCTTCAGTTCTGCTCTGATCTTAGTTATTTCTTGTCCTTTACCAGCTTTTGAGTTTGTTTGCTCTTGGTTCTTTAGTTCTTCTAATTGTGATGTTATGGTGTCGATTTTAGATCTTTCCCACTCTCTGATGTGGGCATTTAGTGCTACAAATTTCTCTCTAAACAATGCTTTAATTGTCTCCCAGAGATTCTGGTGTGTTGTGTCTTTCTTTTCATTGGTTTCAATGAACTTATTTATTTCTGCCTTAATTTCTTTATTTACCCAGTAGTCATTCAAGAGCAGATTGTTCAGTTTCCATGTAGTTGTGTGGTTTTGAGTGAGTTTCTTAATCTTGAGTTCTAATTTGATTGCACTGTGGTCTGAGTGACTGTTTCCTATGATTTCCATTCTTTTGCCTCTGCTGAGGAGTGTTTTGCTTCCAATTATGTGGTCAGTTTTAGAATAAGTGTGATGTGATGCTGAGAAGAATGTATATTCTGTTGATTTGGGGTGGCGAGTTTTGTAGATGTCTATTAGGTTCACTTGGTCTAGAGCTGAGTTCAAGTACTGAATATCGTTGTTAATTTTCTGTCTCATTGATCTGTCTAACTAATATTGAAAGTGAGGTGTTAAAGTCTTCCACTATTATTTTGTGGGAGTCTAAGTCTCTTTGTAGGTCTCTGAGAACTTGCTTTATCAATCTGGGTGCTCCTGTATTGGGTGCATATATATTCAGGATAGTTAGCTCTTCTTGTTGCATTGATCCCTTTACCATTATGTAGTGCCCTTCTTTGTCGTTTTTTTATCTTTGTTGGTTTAAAGACTTTTATCAGAGACTGGGATTGCAACCCCTGCTGTTTTTTGCTTTCCATTTGCTTGGTGAATATCCCTCCATCCCTTTTATTTTGAGCCTGTATATGCATTTGCACATGAGATGGGTCTCCTGAATCCACAGATGGATCTTGACTCTTTATCCAATTTGCCAGTCTGTGCCTTTTAATTGGGGCATTTATCCCATTTACATTTAGGGTTAATATTGTTGTGTGTGAATTTGATCCTGTCATTATGATGCTAGCTGGTTATTTTGCACATTAGTTGATTTGGTTTCTTCATAGTGTCGTTGGTCTTTATATTTTGGTATATTTTTGCAATGACGGGTTTGCAGGGGCTGGTACTTGTTTTACTTGCCATATTTAGTGCTTCCTTCAGGAGCTCTTGTAAGGCAAGCCTGGTGGTGACAAAATCCCTCAGCATTTGCTTGTCTCTAAAGGATTTTATTTCTCCTTTGTTTATGAAGCTTAGTTTGGCTGGATATGAAATTCTCGGTTGAAAATTCTTTTCTTTAAGAATGTTGAATATTGGCCCCACTCTCTTCTGTCTTGTAGGGCTTCTGCAGAGATATCTGCTATTAGTCTGATAGGCTTCCTTTTGTAGGTAACCTGATCTTTCTCTCTGGCTGCCCTTAACATGGCTTCCTTCATTTCATCCTTTGTGAATCTGATGATTGTATGTCTTGGAGTTGCTCTTCTCAAGGAGTATCTTAGTGGTGTTCTCTGTATTTCCTGAATTTGAATGTTGGCCTGTCTTGCTAAGTTGGAGATATTCTCCTGGATAATATCCTCAAGTGTGTTTTCCAACTTGGTTCCATTCTCCCCATCACTCTCAGGTACACCAATCAATTATAGGTTTGGTCTTTTCACATAGTCCCATATTTCTTGGTGGCCTTGTTCCGTTCTTTTCATTCTTTTTTCTCTAATCTTGTCTTTGTGCTTTATTTTATTAAGTTGATCTTCAGTCTCTGATGTCCTTTCTTCCACTTGATTGATTCGGCTATTTATACTTGTATATGCTTCACAAAGTTCTCGTGCTGTGTTTTCAGCTCCATCTGGTCATTTATGGTTTTTTAAAAACTGTTTATTCTAGTTAGCACTTCCTGTAACCCTTTATCAAGGTTCTTAGCTTCTTTACATTAGGTTAGAACATGCTCCTTCAACTCGGAGGGGTTTGTTATTACCCACCTTCTGAAGCCTACTTCTGTCAATTCGTCAAACTCATTCTTCATCCAGTGTTGCTCCCTGGCTGGAAAGGAATTGTGATCCTTTGGAGGAGAAGAGGCATTCTGGTTTTTGGAATTTTCAGCATTTTTGCACTATTTTTTCCTCATCTGCATGAATATGTCTACCTTTGATCTTTCAGGCTGATGACATTTGGATGAGGCTTTCGCGTGGGCATCCTTTTTGTTGATGTCAATGCTGTTGCTTTCTGTTTGTTAGTTTTTATTATGACAGTCAGGCCCCCTCTTCTGCAGGTCTGCTGGAGTTTGCTGGAGGTCCACTTCTGACCCCGTTTGCCTGGGTATCACCAGCGGAGGCTGCAGAACAGCAAAGATTGCTGCCTGCTCCTTGCCCTGGAAGCTTCCTTCCAGAGGGCCACCTGCAAGATGCCAGCTGGAGCTTTCCTGTATAAGGTTTCTGTCGACCCCTGCTGGGAAGTATCTCCCAGTCAGGAGGCACAGGGGTTAGGGACTCACTTGAGAAGGCAGTCTGTTCCTTAGCAGAGCTCGAGCACTGTGCTGGAAGATCTGCTGCTGTCTTCAGAGCTGGCAGGCAGGAATGTTTAAGTCTGCTGAAGCTGCTCCCACAGCCACCCCTTCCGCCATGTGCTCTGTCCCAGGGAGATGGGAGTTTTATCTATAAGCCCCTGACTGGAGCTGCTGCCTTTCTTTCAGAGATGCCCTGCCCAATGAGGAAGAATCTAGAGAGTCAGTCTGGCTTCAGCAGCTTTGCTGCACTGCAGTGGGTTCCGCTCAGTCTGAACTTTCCTGTGACTTTGTTTACACTGTGAGGGGAAAACTGCCTACCCAAGCCTCAGTAATGGCAGATGCCCCCCACCTTAACCAAGCTTGAGCATCCCAGGTTGACTTCAGACTGCCGTGCTGGTGGCAAGGATTTCAAGCCAGTGGATCTTAGCTTGCTGGGCTTTGCACGGGCGGGACCCACTGAACAAGACCACTTTGCTCCCTCGCTTCAGCCCCCTTTCCAGGGGAGTGAATAGTTCTGTCTTGCTAGGGTTCCAGGTGCCACTGGGGGACGAAAAAGAAAAAAAAAATCTGCTGCGGCTAACTCAGTGTCTGCCCAAACAACCACCCAGTTTTGTGCATGAAACCCAGGGCTCTGGTGGTGTAAGCACCTGAGGGAATCTCCTGGTCTGTGGGTTGGAAAACCATGGGAAAAGCGTAGTATCTGGGCCAGATAGCACTGTCTCTTATGGCACAGTCCCTCATGGCTTCCCTTGGCTAGGGGAGGGAGGTCCCAAGCCCTTTCTGCTTCCGGAGTGAGGCAACATCCCACCCTGCTTCTGCTCGCCCTCCATGGGCTGCACCCACTGTCTAACCAGTCCCAGTGAGAAGAACTGGGTACCTCCATTGGAAATGCAGAAATCACCCACCTTTTGCATTGGTCTCACTGGGAGCTGCAGACCAGAGCTGTTCCTATTCAGCCATCTTGCCAGATCCTTCTTTTTCTCTTTTTTTAAAATCATCTTTTAACATTGAAAAGGGGGAGGAAACAAGAAGCACAAAGGAATTTCCTTCCCTCTTCATGGGCCCAGGGCCAGTCCCAAGCAAAGTGCTGCAGTAGTGCCCTAGGATTTTTATAGTTTGAGGTCTTACATTTAAGCTTTAATCCATCTTTAGTTAATTTTATGTATTGTGAGACAGGTCAAGTTTTATTCTTCTGCATATGGCTACCCAGTTTATCCAGCGCCATTTATTGAATAAGGTGTCCTTTCCCCATTGTTTATTTTTGCCTGCTTTGCCAAAGATCAGTTGGTTTTAGGCAAGTGACTTTATTTCTGAATTCCCTAGTCTCTTCCATTGGTCTGCGTATCTATTTTTGTACCAGAATCATGCTGCTTTTGTTACTGTAGCCTTGTGCTATAGTTTGAAGTCAGGTAATGTGATGTTTCTTGCTTTGTTCTTTTTGCTTAGGATTGCTTTAGCTATCCATTCTTTTTTTGGCTCCATATAATATGTTATGAAATTGGATCAGTAATTTTAAAAACCTGTCAACCCAAAAAAGCTTTGGACCAGATGGATTAACAGCCAAATTCTACCAGATGTATGAAGAAGAGCTGGTACCAATCCACTGAAACTATTCCAAAAATTAAGGAGGATGGTTTCCTGACTAACTCATTCTATGAAACCAGTATCATTCTGATAACAAAATTCAGCAAAGACATAACAAAAAAAGAAAGCTACAGGCCAGTATCTCAGATAGACATACATGCCAATATCCTCAAGGAAGTACTAACAAACCAAATCCAGCAGCGCATCAAAAAGTTAATTGACCATGATCAAATAGGCTTTATTGATGGGATGCATAGATGATATGCAAATCAATAAATGTGATTCATCACATAAACAGAATTAAAAAATAAACCATATGATCATCTCAATCGATGCAGAAAAAGTATCCAATAAAATTCAACATCCCTTCATGATAAAAACCCTCAACTAACTAGCCATGGAAAGAACACACCTCAAAGTAATAGGAGCAATCTATGACAGATCTACAGCCAACTTCATACTGAGCAGGCAAAAGCTGAAAGCATGAACTGGAATAAGACAAGAATGCCGACTGTCACCACTGCTATTCCACGTAGTACTGGAAGTCCCAGCCAGAGCAATCAGGCAAGAGAATGAAAGAAAAATGCATCCATATAGAAAAAGAGGAAGTCAAATTATCTCTCTTTACAGACCACATTATTCTATACTTAGAAAACCCTAAAGATTCTTCCAAAAGACCCATAACCCTGATAAATGACTTCAGTAATGTTTCAGGATACAAAATAAATGTAAATGTACAAAAATCAGTAGCATTTCTGTCCACTAATAACATTCCAGATGAAAACCAAATCAAGAATGCAATTTCATTTACAATAACCACAAAAAGAATAAAATACCTAAGAATACATCTAACCAAGGAGACGAAAGATTTCTACAAGGAGAAGTACAAAACATTGCTGAAAGAAATCATAGATGGCACGAACAAATGGAAAAACATTCCATGCTCATGGATTGGAAGAGTCAATATTGTTAAAATGTCCATACTGCCCAAAGCAATTTGTAGATTCACTGCAATTTCTATTAAATTACCAACATCATTCTTCACAAAATTAGGGGGACACCTCCTTCCATTCCTAGTTTGTTGAATATTTTTATCATGAAAGGGTACTGAATTTTATCAAATGCTTTTTCTGAATATATTAAGATGATCATATAGGTTTTATCTTTTATTCTATTAATATTATATTTTAGATTGATTTTTGTTGTGTTAGACCAACCTTGCATTCCTGGCATAAATCCTACTTGGTCATGATGTATAATGCTTGTATATGTTGCTGGATTCTGTTCCTAGCGTTTTGTTGAGGATTTCTGTGTCTGTATTTATGAAGGATATTGATATGTAGTTTTCTTTCTTATGATGTCATTGGTTTTGGTGTCAGGTTAATGCTTGCTAGAAAGCATTGGAAAGCGTTTCCCTCTATTCTGTCTTTTGGAAGAGTTTGCAAAAGATTGTTATTAGCCCTTCTCTGAATGGTAGAATTAATCAGTGAAGCCATCTGAGTCTGGGCTTTACTTTGTGAGTATTTTTTAAATTATTATTTACATTACTAATTCAATCTTTTCACTTATGAAAGTCCTTTTCAGATTTTCTATTTCCTCTTGAATAGTGTTGATAATTTACATAATTCTACTAATTTGTCTGTTTCATCTAGAATATCTAATTTGTTGGCATAAAATTCGTTATACTATTTTTTTATAATCCTTTTATTTCTGTAAAGTTGGTAGTAGTGTTTTCTTTTTCATTTCGAATTTAATAATTTGAGTTTCTTTTTTTTTTTTTTTTTTGGACAATCTAGCTAAAGTTTTGTAATTTTTTTCACTTTTCCAAAGAACCAGATTTCAATTCCATTAGTGTTTTTTGTTTTGTCTTGTGGTGGTTTTTTTTTTGTTGTTGTTGTTTTTTTGTTTTTTTTGGAAAGCCATTAGTTTATTTCAACGAAGTAGAAAATACTCTAATCTTTATCATTTCCTTTGTTTGGGTTTAGTTAATTTTTTTTTTCTAGTTTCTTAAAGTAGAAGTTATTAAGATGTGTCTTCCCTTTAATTGTAGTGTTTAGTCCATTTGTATTATGTAGTTACTGATAAGGTATTATTTATGTAGCTACTTTGTGATTTTTTTCTATATGTCTTGTGGGTTTCCCCCCATTATTCCTCCATTACTTCTATCCTTTGTGTAATAAAAACATTTTCTAGTATACTATTTTAATTACTTTGTTCTTTATTTTACTGTATTTTTAAGTTATTGTCTTACTGGTCACTTTGAGAATAACATTTTTAAGTTAAAACAGTCTGATGTATGTGTGTATGTGTTTTAGCAACTTTTTATTTCCATATAATTTCAAAATTACAAAAATTGTAAAAGAAAATAAAGAATTATATATGCTTTCAGTGTACCGCCAGATTAACATTTTTCCTCATTTGCTTTACATTCTGTGTATGTTTTCAGAACTAAAATTCCTAATTTTAATCAAGTTTAACATATTCTTATTATTAGTTCTTTTAACATCCTGTTTAGAAATCTGTCTACCCTAAAGTCATAAAGATTTTATTTTATGATTTTTCTAGAAGGTTTATTGTTTTACATTGTACATTTAGATCTACAAGTCATCTGAAATCATCTGCATATAATTTGTAGTTTGTACCAAAATTTATTTTTCCCTGTATGGATACCCAATTAATACAGAACCATTTGCTGAAAAGATCAACATTTGCCATTGGTTAATATATTCCTTTCCCCTTTGTTTTATTAAATTTTAATTGGTTTTGAGGAAACAGTTAGTGTTTGGTTAGATTAAGTTCTTTAGTAGCGATTTCCGAGATTCTGGTGCACCCATCACCCGAGCAGTGTACGCTGTACCCAATATGTAGTCTTTTATTTCTCACCCCCTCTCACCCTTCCCCCAAAGCCCCCAAAGTCCACTGTATCATTCTTACTCCTTTGCATCCTCATAGCTTAGCTCCCACTAATGAGTGAGAACCTATGAAGTTTGGTATTCCACTCCTGAGTTACTTCATTTAGAATAATGGTCTCCAGTACCATCCAGGTTGCTGCAAATGCCATTATTCCATTTCTTTTTATGGCTGAGTAGTATTCTATGATATATGTGTGTGTGTCTGTGTGTCTGTGTATATGTATATGTGTGTATCTGTGTATGTATATCACATTTTTTTATTCACTAGTTGATTGATGGGCATTTGGGCTGGTTCCATATTTTCGCAATTGCGAATTATGCTGCTATAAACATGTGTGTGCAGCTCTCTTTTTTGTATAATGACTTCTTTTTCTCTGGGTAGATACCCAGGAGGGGCATTGCTGGATCAAATGGTAGATCTGCTTTTAGTTCTTTAAGGAATCTCTGCGCTGTTTTCCATAGTGGTTGTAGTAGTTTTCATTCCCACCAACAGTGTAAAAGTGTGTCATTTACACCACTTCCATTCCAACATCTATTATTTTTTGATTTTTTGATTATAGCCATTCCTACAGGAGTGATGTGGTATGGCATTATGGTTTTTATTTACACTTCCCTGATAATTAGTGATGTTGAGCATTTTTTCACATGTTTGTTGGTCATTTGTATATTATCTCTTTATAATTGTCTATTCGTGTCCTCAGCCCACTTTTTGGTGGGAGTGTTTGTTTTGTTCTTGCTAATTTGTTTTGAGTTCCTTGTAGATTCTGGATATTAGTCCTTTGTCAGATGTATACATCGCGAAGATTTTCTCTCTCTGGGTTGTCTGTTTAATCTTCGGATTATTTCTTTTGCTGTGCAGCAGCTTTTAGTTTAATTAATTCCCATTTATTTATGTCTGTTTTTATTGCATTTGCCTTTGGGGTTTTGGTCATGAAGTCTTTGCCTAAGCCAGTGTCTAGAAGGGATTTTCCAGTGTTATCTTCTAGAATTTTTATGGTTTCAGGTCTTAGATTTAAGTCTTTTATCAATCTTGTGTTGATTTTTGTATAGGGTGAGAGATGAAGATCCAGTTTCATTCTTTTACATGTGACTTGCCAATTATCCCAGTACCATTTGTTGAATAGGGTGTCCTTTCCCCACTTTGTGTTTTTGTTTGCCTGGTCAAAGATCAGTTGGCTATAAGTATTTAGCTTTATTTTTGAGTTCTCTATTCTGTTCCATAGGTCTGTGTGCCTATTTTTATACCAGTATGATGCTGTTTTGGTGACTATGGCCTTACAGTATAGTATGAAGTCAGGTAATGCAGTGCCTCCAGATTTGTTCTTTTTGCTTAGTCTTGCTATGGCTATGCAGGCTCTTTTTTGATTCCATATGAATTTTAGGATTGTTTTCTCTAGTTCTCTGAAAAATGGTGGTGGTATTTTGAGGGGAATTGCATTGAATTTGTACATTGCTTTTGGCAGTGTGATCATTTTCACAATATTGATTCTACCCATCTATGAGCATGGGATGTGTTTCCATTTGTTTATGTCGTCTATGATTTCTTTCGGAAGTGTTTTTACTTTTCCTTGTAGAGCTCTTTCAGCTCCTTGGCTAGGTATAGTCCTAAGTATTTTATAGTGTTTTTTTGTTTGTTTGTTTGTTTTTTGCAGCTATTATAACAGGGATTGAGTTCTCGATTTGATTCTCGGCTTGGTTGCTATTGGTGTATAACAGAGCTACTGATTTATGTACGTTGTTTTGTATTCAGAAACTTTGCTGGATTCATTTACCAGTTCTAGGAGCTTTTTTCAATTAGTCTTTAGGGTTTTTCTAAGCATACAATCATGTCATCAGCAAACAGCAACAGTTTGACTTCCTCATTACCAATTTGGATGCCCTTTATTTTTTTTTTCTTGTCTGATTGCTCTGGCTAAGACTTCTAGTACTATGTTGAATAGAAGTGGTGGTGAAAGTGGGCATCCTTCTCTTGTTCCAGTTGTCAGTGTGGGTGCTTTCAACTTTTTTCCCATTCAGTAGAATGTTGGCTGTGGGTTTGTCATAGATGGCTTTTATTACCTTAAGGTATGTCCCTTCTATGCCGATTTTGCTGAGAGTTTTAATCATAAAGCAATGCTGGATTTTGTCAAATGCTTTTTCTGCATCTATTGAGATGATCATGTGGTTTTTGTTTTTAATTCTGTTTATGTGGTGTATCACATTTATTGACTTACGTATGTTAAATCATCCCTGCATCCCTGTTATGAAACTCACTTGATAATGGTGGATTTTTTTTTTTAATATGCTGTTGGATTCCCTTAGATAGTATTTTGTTGAGGATTTTTGCATCTATGTTCATCAGGGATATTTGTCTGTAGTTTTCTTTTTTTGTGATGTCCTTTTCTCATTTTGGTATTAGCATGATACTGGCTTCATAGACTGTTTTCAGGAAGATTCCCTGTTTCTTTATATTTTGGAATAGTGTCTCAATAGGATTGGTCCCAATTCTTCTTTAAATGTCTGATAGAATTCAGCTGTGAATTCATCTGGCCCTGCACATTTTTTTTATTGGTAACTTTTTAATAACCATTTCAATCTCACTATGTGTTATCGCTTTGTTCAGGGTTTCTATTTCTTCCTGGTTTAATCTAGGAAGGTTGTGTATTTCCAGGAATTTATCTGTCTCCTCTAGGTTTTCTAGTTTATGTGTGTAAAAGTGTTCATAGCATCCTTGAATGATCTTTTGTATTTCTGTGGTATCAGTTGTAATACCTCCCATTTAGTTTCTAATTGAGCTTATTTGGATCTTCTCTTTTCTTTTTGTCGTTAATCACACTAATGGTCTATCAATTTTATTTATCTTTTCAAAGAACCAGCTTTTAGTTTCATTTATCTTTTATATTGTTTTTTGTTTGTTTCCATTGTATTTTGTTCTGCTCGAATCTTGGCTATTTGTTTTCCTCTGCTGGGTGTAGGTTTGGTTTTTTCTTATTTCTCTAGCTCCTTCACATGTGACCTTGGATTGTCCACCTGTGCTCTTTCAGACTTTCTGATATAGGCATTTAATGCTATGAACTTTCCTCTTAGTACTACTCTTGCTGTATCTCAAAGGTTTTGATATGTTGTATCACTATTATCGTTCAGTTCAAATAATTTTTTGAACTTCCATCTTGATTTCATTGTTGATCTGATGATCATTCAGGAGCAGGTTATTTAATTTCCACGTATTTGCGTGGTTTTGAGGGTTCCTTTTGGAGTTGATTTCCAATTTTATTCCACTGTGAACTGAGAGAGTCCTTGCTATAATTTTGATTTTCTTAAATTTGTTGAGGCTTGTTTGTGGCCTATCATATGGTCCCTCTTGGAGAATGTTCCATGTGCTCATGAAAAGAATGTATATTCTGCAGTTGTTTGGGTGGAATGTTCTGTAAATATTTGTTAAGTCCTAGGGTATAGTTTAAGTTCATTGTTTCTTTTCTGTCTTGATGACCTGTCTAGTGCTGTCAGTGGAACATTGAAGTCCCCCATTATTATTGCATTGCTGTCTATCTCATTTCTTAGGTCCAGTAGTAATTATTTCATGATTTTGGGAACTCCAGTGTTATGTGCATATATATTTGGATATGTGATGTTTTCCTGTTGGACTAGTCCTTTTATTATTAAATAATGTCCCTCTTTGACTTTTTTAACTGTTGTAGCTTTAATCTTTGTCCACCCCTTTACCTTAAGTTTATGAGAGTCCTTATGTGTCAAATGATTCTCTTGAAGAGAGCAGATACTTGGTTGGTGAGTTCTTACCTATTCTGCCATTCTGTATATTTTAAGTGGAGCATTTAGGCCATTTATATTCATCATTAGTATGAAGACGTGAGGTACTGTTTTATTCATTGTGCTGTTTGTTGCCTGAATACCTTGTTTTTTTGTGTATTATTGTTTTATAGGTCCTGTGAGATTTATGCTTTAAGGAGATTCCATTTTGTTGTGTTTTGAGGATTTGTTTCAAGATTTAGAGCTTCTTTTAGCAGTTCTTGTAATGCTGGCTTGGTAGTGGCAAATTCTCTCAGCATTTGTTTGTCTGAAAAAGACTGTACCTTTCCTTCATTTATGAAGCTTAGTTTTGCTGCACACAAAATTCTTGGCTGAAAACGGTTTTGTTTAAGGAGGCTAAAGATAGGACCCCAATCCCTTCTAGCTTGTATGATTTTGGCTGAGAAATCTGCTGTTATTCTGATAGGTTTTCCTTTATAGGTTACCTGATGCTCTTGCCTCACAACTCTTAAGATTATTTTCTTTGTCCTGACTTTAAATAGCCTGATGATTATGTGCCTAGGTGATGATCTTTTTGTGATGAATTTTCCAGGTGTTTTTTGAACTTGTATTTGAATGTCTAGATCTTTAACAAGTCCAGGGAAGTTTTCCTTGATTATTGCCTCAAATATGTTTTCCAGACTTCTAGATTTCACTTCTTCAGAAACACGAATTGTTCTTAAGTTTGGTTATTTAACATAATCCCAAACTTCTTGGAGGCTTTGTTCGTTTTTTAAATTCTTTGTTCTTTGTCTTTGTCAGATTGATTTAATTTGAGAACCCTGTCTTCAATCTCTGAAGTCCTTTCTTCTACTTGTTTGATTCTATTTCTGAGACTTTCCAGTGCATTTTGCATTTCTCTACATGTGTTCTTGATTTCCAGAAGTTGTGATTGTTTTTTATTTATGCTGTCTGTTTCACTGGAGAGTTTCCATTCCTATTCTCTTTTTTTTTTATTTTTTTAAGCTGGACTTCACCTTTCTCTGGTGTCTCCTTGATTACTTAATAATTGACCTCCTGAATCCTTCTTCTGGCAATTCACAGATTTTGTCTTCATTTGGATCTATTGCTGGTTATCTAGTATGATCTTTTGGGGGTATTAGATAACCTTGTTTTGTCATATTGCCAGAATTACCATATTTTCTGGTTCCTTCTCATTTGGGTAGAGTGTGTCAGAGGGAAGATATGGGACTTAAGGGCTGCTGTTCAGATTCTTTTGTCCCGTGGGGTACTCCCTTGATGGGGTGCTCACCCCTTTCCCCTAGGGATGGGGCTTCTTGAGAACCAAACTGCAGTGATTGTATTTCTCCTCGGGATCTAGCCACCCAGCAGAGCTACCAGGCTCTGGGCTGGTATTGGAGAGTATCTGCAAAGACACTTGTGATCCATCTTCAGGTCTCTCAACCATGGACATGAGCACCTACTCCAGTGGGGGTGGCAGGGGAGTGAAGTGAACTCTGTGAGGGTCCTCAGTTGTGTTTTTGTTAAGTGTGCTGGTTTTGTGTTGGTTGGCCTCCAGCCAAGAGGTGTCACTTTCAAGAGTGCATCAGCTGTAACTGTATGGAGAGGATGAGGAGATGGGCGGGGCCATAGAGCTCCCAAGACATTATGTCCTTTGTCTTCAGAGTTCTTGGCTGTCCCACAGAGCCTGCAGCATCAGTCCACTTCCTTCAAAAGGTCTTTGGATTCTTTTGGCTTTCTTGGTATGTTTCTCCAATAGTTCTTGGAACAAGAGTTCACGAGTGGTTCTCCACATGCTACTCTGTCCATCCAAGTGAAAGCTGCAAGTTAGTCCTGACTCCTATCCACCATTTTTCCCAAGTAGGTGACTTTAAGTAATCTACACTCTTCCAATGCCTCAGTTTCTTCCTTAGTAAAATACGTATTTTTGTGTATTCCTCTAGAGTTACTATAAAGATTATAGGAGTAAGTACATGCTATGTGTCAATCACTCTGTGTGCTTAGCATCGGAAAGTTAGTGTCATTCATTTAGTCACTCATTCATATGTGCCAGGTGCCTTCTTCTTATCAGGTAACACCATGGAGGCAGGGACATGATTCCTTTTACTTAATATTGTATCCAGAACACCTAAACCAGTGCCTAGCGTGTAGTTGGTATTCAATGAATATTTGTTTAATAAATTATCTTGTATATCTCAACAAAATGAAGGCTATACATAACAAACCCATAGTCAACATCATACTGAGCAAGGAAAAGTGTAAAGCTTTCCTCTAATATCTGGAACCAGACAAGGATGCTCACTTTCACCATTGTTATTCAGCTTAGTACTAAATGTCCTAGACAGAACAATTATGCAAGAGAAAAAAAAAATAAAGGGCATCCAAATTGAAAAGGAAGAATCAGATTGTCTCTGCTTGCAGACGACATGATCTTATATATAGAAAACCCTAAAAGCTCCACAAAAAAACTCTTAGGAGTGATGAATGAATTCAGTAAAGTTGCAGGTAAAAACTGACATACAAATGTAATAGCATTTCTATACACCCACAAAAAACTAGTGGGAAAAGAAATTAAGAAAACAATTTCATTTACAATAGCTACAAAATAATACATATAAATAAATTTAACCAAGGAGGTAAAAGATCTCTACAAGGGAAACTATAAAACAGGGGCGAAAGAAAATGAAGAAGACACAGAAAATTGGAAAGTTTTCTCATGCTCATGGATTAGAAGAAGTAATATTGTGAAAATGACTATACTACAAAAAGTGACCTAAAATGGAATCCTTATCAAAATACGAATGACATTCATCACAGAAATAGAAAAAAAATCCTGAAATTTTTATGAAACTAGAAAAGATGCAGAATAACCAAAGCAATCCTGAGCAAAAAGAACAAGGTTGGAGGTATCACACTACCAGACTTCAAAATGTACCGTAAAACTATAGTAGCCAAAACAGTATGGTATTGACATGAAAACACATAGACCAATGGAACAGAATAGAGAATCTAGAAATAAATCCACATATCTACAACCAACAAACTTTTGGCAAAGGTACCAATAACATTTACTGGGGAAAAGGACAGTCCCTTTAATGAATGGTGCCAGAAAAACTGAATATTTTAATGCAGAAAATGAACCTAGACACCTATCTCTCATTATATAAAAAACAACTTAAAAGGGATTAAGGATTTAAATGTAATACCTGAATCTATGAAACTTCTGGAAGAAAATATAGGGGAAATGCTTCAGGACATTGGTCTGAACAATGATTTTTATGGAGAGGACCTCAAAAGCACAGACAGCAAAAGCAAAAATAGAAAAAATGGGGCCGGGCACAGTGGCTCACACTTGTAATCCCAGCACTTTGGGAGGCCAAGGCAGGTGGATCACCTGAGGTCAGGAGTTTGAGACTAGCCTGGCCAACATGGTGAATCCCCATCTCTACTAAAAATACAAAAATTAGCCGGGCGTGGTGGCAAGTTGCTGTAGTCCCAGCTACTCGGGAGGCTGAGGCAGAAGAATCGCTTGAACCCAGGAGGTGGAGGTTACAGTGAGCCTAGATCACATTACTGCACTCCAACCTGGGCAACAGAGCAAGACTCCATCTCAGAAATCAAAAAAGAAAAATAGGATTATGTCAACCTAAACACCTTCTGCACATCAAAGGAAACAATCAACAGAGTGAATAAACAACCTTCAGAATGGGAGAAAATATTTGCAAATTATTCAACTGGCAAGGGATTAATATTCAGAACATAAAAGTAACTGAAGCAACTCAACAGCAAAAAACAAGCAAATAATCTGATTTTAAAATGGGCAAACGAACTTAATAGACATTTGTCAAAAGAAGTCATACAAATGGCAAGCGTATGTGGAAAAAAATGTTCATCATCACTAATCATGAGGGAAATGTAAATGAAAACCACAATGACATATCATCTCACCCCAATTAGAATGGCTATTACCAAAAAGACAAAGATAACAAATGCTGGCAAGGATGTGGAGAAAAGGGAACTCTTGCACACTGTAGGTGGGAATGTAAATTAGTATAGCCATTATGGAAAAACAGTATGGAGCGTCCTAAAAAAATAGAAATAAAATGAACTATCATACTACCCAACAATCCCACTACTAGGTATATATCCAAAGTAAAAGAAATCAATATGCAGAAGAAGTATCTGCACTCCCACATTTATTGCAGCACTATTCCTAATAGCCAAGATATGGAATCACCTTAGGTGTCTGCAAATAGATGAATGGATACAGAGAACGTGGTATATGTACATGATAGAGTACTGTTTAGCCATAAAAAAGAAAGAAATTCTGTCATTCATGGCAACATGGATGAGCTTGGTGAACATTATGTTAGATAAAACAAGCCAGGCACAGAAAAGAAAATGTCTCATATTCTCTCTCATGTGTAAGAACTAAACATTTGATCTCATAGAAGTAGGGAGTAAAATAGTGGTTACTAATGGTGGGGAAAAGTGGCAGGGAAAATAAGCATGGAGGGAGGATAGCCAAAGCTTGGTTAACAGATATAAAAATACATCTGCCTAGGAGAAAAAAGTCCTATGTAGATGTGGTATAGAAAAAATCCTGTACCACTATAAAATTACTTTAGTTAACAACAATTTATTGTATATTTTCACATACCTAGAAGAGCAGATTTTGAATGTTTCCAACACAAAGAAATGATAAACATTTGAGATGATGCTTATGCTAATTACTCTGATTTTTATCATTATACATTGCATACATGTATCAAAATATCACACAGTACTTCGTAAATATGTACAACTATTATGGGTCAATTAAACATAATAATAAAAATTTAAAAGAGCAAAATAAACCCAAGGCAAGCGGAAAGAATGAAATAATAAACAGTAGAAATCAACGACATTGAAAACAGGAAAGCAATAGAGAAAATCAATGAAAGGATAAGCTGATTCTTCAAAAATATTTAAGAAAGTTGATCAAGCTCTAGCAAGACTGGCAAACATTAAATGAAAGAAGAACAAATAATGAAAACCAGGAATTAAACAGAGGCTGCCAATACAGATTCTGCAGCCATTGAAAAGATAAGGAGAATATTGTGAACACATTTTTACTCATAATTTTGACAGCTTAAAAGACATGGACCAATTCCTCAAAAAGCACAAACTACCAAAATTCAACCAAGGAAAAAATAAACACTCCTATATCTGTTAAATAAATTAAATTCACAGTAGCTCCTGAAAATTAAATCAGGTTCAGATGGTTTCATGAGAGAATTCTATCAAATGTTTAAGGAAGAATTAGCACCAGTTTTACACAATTTCTTCTGGAAGATGGAAGAGAAGTGCATACTTTTAAATTCATTTTATGAAACTTGTATTATCCTGATAACAAAAGCAGATGAAGACAGTATGATAAAAGAAAGACCAACATAGCTCTTGAATATAGATACAAAAATCTAAACCAAAATATTATTAGGTTGGAGCAAAAGTAACTGTTTTTTTGCAAAAACCACAGTTACTTTTGCTCCAACCTATTATCGAGTAGAATCTACCAATGTGCAAAAAGAATTACACACCACAACAAATTGGGATTCACTGTAGACATGCAATGCTAGTTCAATATTTTTAAAGCAGTCGATGTAATCTACCATGTTCAACAAGCTAACGAAAAAATCCTATTGTTATATCAGAAATGCTCTTTCTGCATCTAACATCTGTGGTAAACATTCATGATAAAAACTCTCAGGCAACTAGAAATAGAGGGTAACTTTTTCAATTTATAAGGAACATCATGGTGACAGACTGAATGCCTTCCCTCTAAGACTGGGCATGAGATAAGGATTTTTGCTTTTACTACTCTTATTTAGTAAACTACTGGAAGTTCTAGCCACTGCAGTAAGTCAAGAGAAAAATAAGGCATATAAATTAGAAAAAAGAAAATAAAACTGTCTCTATTTTCAGATGGCATCGTTGTTTACATTAAAAAATAACAACAAATTTATTAAAATTAAAATATCCTGGAACTAAGAAGTATGTATGTGTGTGTGTGTACAATTGTGACAGCAAGGTTGTGCTCTACAACATTCATGCATAAAGATCAACTTAGAACTGTGACAACAACGTTACAGTATACAGCATTAACATCTAAAGATTAATCACACTTCTATATACTAACAACAAACATGTGGAAAGCAACAATTTAAAAATCCCATTTACAGTCATTGCATAGATAATAAACTACCTAGATATAAATGTAACAAAAACATTTACACTATTTATATGCTGAAAATGATAAAATGCTGATTAGAGAAATCAAGGAAGACCTAAATAAGTGTGGAAACACACCATGTTCATAGATTCAACATAGTAAAGATAACAATTCTCCTCCAAGTGATTTAATGCAGTTGCTATCAAAGTCCAAGAAAAGTTTTTTGCAGACATGGACAAACTTATTTTAAAATTAATGTGAAATGTCACAGGGTCTATAATAGCTAAGTGATTTTGAAAAAGAAAAATAAAGCAGAAGGAGTCAGCCTACTCAATGTTAAGTGTTATTATGTAACTACAGTAATCAAGACAATGTGGTATTAGCATAGGAACAGACACATAGATCAATGAAACAGAATTTGAACCACACAAATATGCCCAACTGCAAAATTTCAAAAGCAATATCATGAAGGAAGGATACTTTCTTCAACAAATAGTAACTGGACGACTGTAAGCAGAAGAATGAACCATACCCAAACCTCATGCCTTACGTATTTTGAAACAACTCAGCTGGGCGCTGTGGCTCACGCCTGTAATCCCAGCACTTTAGGAGGCCGAGGCGGGTGGATCACCTGAGGTCAACAGTTCAAGACCAGCCTGGGCAACATGGTGAAACCCTGTCTCTGCTAAAACTACAAAAATTAGCTGGGCATGGTGACAGACGCCTGTAATCCCAGCTACTCAGGAGGCTGAGGCAGGAGAATCGCTTGAACCCAGGAGGCGGAGGTTGTAGTGAGCCAAAATCAAGCCATTGCACTCTAGTCTGGGTGACAAAAGCAAGACTCCGTCTTAAACAAAAACAAAAACTTAAAATGGATCATGGATTGAAGTGTCAAGTGTAAAACTGTAAAATTTTGAGAAAAAATATCATAGGAGAAAATAGAACCAGTCACATAGCCAACAAAGTAGCAAAACGGGCTGGGAAATTTGCAGGGTATTTTAAAACTTTCTATTAAATAAAGGAGATAAAATAAAAATACAAAGTTTGTTTTAAAAATTTGACATTGATAGAAAAAGTGAAGAGTGAAGAGCTAAGTGAAGAGTCTTCAGACTTGCTTCAGACCAAAAGCATGTTACATAAAGGTAAAAATTCATAAACTGGACCTCATTAAAATTGAAGATTTATGCTCGGCAGAAGACTCTGTGAAGAAGGATTAAAAAACAAACTACAGAGTAGAAGAAAATATTTGCAAACCACGTATTTGACAAAGGACTTGTATCTAGACTATATAATGAGTTATCAAATCTTAACAGTAAATTTTTTTAATCCAATTAAAAATGAGCAAAAGACATGAACAGACATTTCACAGAAGAGGACATACAAATAAACACATGAAACAGTGTTCATCTTCCTACACCATTAGTGAAATGCACATTAAAATGCAAAATGTCCATTAGGGAAATGCAAATGAGATGTGACCACACACCTGTCAGAATGGCTAGCTTAAAAATAGTGATAACATCAAGCGAAACAAACAGATCTATATGTATCTTGGATAAATTTTACAAGAATTTCTTTAAGAGGGAAGATAAGCCACAAAACAGTAACAATAATACTCAGCAATGCTTACTGAGTATTTAATTATATGTCAAACACTGCTTCAAGTAATTAATATGCATAAACTCAATATTATCTAAAACCATATATTATGTTTATCTGTTTCACAATTTTATATGATTTATGGATGCATATATTGTAGTAAAAGTAAAAAGAAATAAGGAATATCTCAACATCAAGTACTAATTGTTAATACCTCTGGAAAGAGTAGATGAAGGAAGGAACGGATGGAGTAAGCCAATTCTTGAGTGTTTTTTTGTTTTTTTGTTTTTTTGAGACGGACTCGCCCAGACTGCAGTTTCCCCTGAGACTCCAGCACCCAGGCTGCAGTGCAGTGGTGCGATCTCAGCTCACTGTGACCTCTGCCTCCTGGGTTCAAGCTATTCTCCTGCCTCAGCCTCCTGAGTAGCTGGAATGACAGGTGCATGCCACCACGCCCAGCTAATGTTTGTTTTTTTAGTAAAAGTGGGGTTTTGCCCTCTTGGCCAAGCTGATCTCGAACTCCTGACCTCAGTTGATCTGCCCGCCTCGACCTCCCAAAGTGCTGGGATTATAGGTGTGAGCCAGCGGGCCCGGCTGAGTATTTTATTTTTTAAAGAGAGCTGACATTAATAAGGCAAAATGTAACATCTGCTTAGTTTTGGTGGAGAATATGTATGTGTCTGTTATGCTACTTCCTGTATAAATATATTTATATATTTTTCAAGTTATAGATATATAACTTGAAAAAAAATTTGTAAGGAGGACATTAGGCTTAACCACTGAAGCAACACTCAGTGAACACTCCTGCCCTGGACCAGGCCCTGAGTGGATACTGGAGGATTCCAGGGAGGTCAGACAAGGTGCCATCTGCAAAGAGCTCCTATTCTTGTTTGGGAGGCTTCTTGGAGAAGGTGACAAGTGATTTCCTTATTTGAAGGATAAACGAATAGATAAGAGTTATTGACTTAAAAATCTATTGATGAGCTTCTGTGTTCATTAGGCATTCATCTGAGTGTTCTGGATAGAACTGTGAAAAATGTAGCTCGGCACTTCTCAAAGTGCTGTCCCCGTACCAACGGGATCAACATCACCTGAAGATCTGTATGTATAGAGTTGCCAAATTTCAGGTTTTATCCCAGGCCTACCAAGTCAGCAGCTCTGAGGTGGGGCCAGCAATCTGTGTTTTCACAAGGCCCCCAGGTGCTTCTGAATGCCTGCTGAAGTTTGAGAACCACTGGTAGAGAAAGCCTTGGCTCTCAGGGCTTGCATTTGTGTGTACTTGTGCACATGCGTGTGTGTGTGTGTGTGCGTGCATGTGTGTGCACGCTTATGTAAATGCATCCGTGTGTGTGTGTGCTTGTGTGAATGCATGCACGTGTGTATGTGTGTGTAGGGGGAAAGGGCAGACAGGACACAACAAAACAGGTGAGTAAATGAGATTATTTTGCGTAGGGATAAATGTTATGAAGAAAGGTTTAAAGGGGCTTAGAGAAAATTATAGGATGTCAGAAAGAAGTGGGGCTTCTAAAAATAGGCTGTGAACGAAGGCCTGCCTGAGGAGTTGTCTTAGGAACTAAGACTAAATGATGAGAAGGAATGATAGGAAGATGGAGCAGGGGTAAGAACTGCAGGCAGAGAGACCAGCAAGTGCGAAGATCTCAACCCTGGAACAGAAAGAAGAATGAAAGTCAAAATAAATAGATGAAGAAAACAAAGTCAGGAGCAAGATAAAATGAGATTGGAGAGTCCTGATCACACAGAGCTTTGTAGGCTGTTAAGGGATCCTGAATTTATTCCAGGTATATTGGGACATCACTGCAGTGATTTAAATGGTGAATTGGCTAGGCCCAGAATCACAGGGTAGGTACTTTCAGACAAAGGAACAGCATAAGAAAAGGTACAAAGGTATGAGAGAGAGAGCATATTTGACTAACTCCAAGTCCTTCAGGATGACCGGAGCAGAGTTCATCCTGAAGAAGGATGCAGTAGGCTGGATTCATGGGAAAGCTCTTGAGAATAATAAAAATAGCAAAGTTTTTTTTGTTTTGTTTTGTTTTTTTTTTTGAGATGGAGTCTCGCTTTGTCACCCAGACTGGAACGCAGTGGCGTGATCTCTGCTCACTGCAAGCTCTGCCCCCCGAGTTCACGCCATTCTCCTGCCTCAACCTCCCAAGTAGCTGGGACTACAGGCACCCACCACCACACCCGGCTAATATTTATTTATTTATTTATTTATTTATTTATTTTTGTATTTTTAGTAGAGATGGGGTTTCACCATGTTCACCAGGATGGTCTCCATCTCCTGACTTCATGATCCGCCCACCTTGGCCTCCCAAAGTGCTGGGATTACAGGCGTGAGCCACCGCGCCTGGCCAAAAATAGCAAGTATTTTTCAAGCACTCATTATATGTCAGTCAGTTTTCCAGTCCCTTGACTCATAATAACTCATGAAATCTTGGCAGCACCAGGACGTAAACACCACGATAATCCCTGTATGACTAATGAGGATATGGGGCCCAGAACCTAGGACTTTGCCTCCAGAGCCTGTACACTTCAATAGGGTTTGTGTACTCGGCTGAATGGGGCTCATCACTGCTTACCAATGAAGCAATAATGACTCAACTGCTCTCCTGCCTAAAGCAAAAGTCCTCCGACTAATCGGATATGTAGCCACCAGAGCAGCTGTTCCAAAACTCAGATCTGACCAGGACTTTCTCCTGTTTCCAACTCCTTCGTAGCTTCCCCTTGTGCAAGAATAAAGTCCAAACTTCTCATCATGACGTACAAAGCCCTTCTTGAAGGGTCTCCTCCTCACTCCCATCTTACCCCTCTCCAGCACTCACCCCAGCCATCCAGAGCTTGAACCCATGCTCACTATTCCTCTCAGCCTTTGTTCATGCTGTTCCTTATTTCCGGACTATTGTCTCTGCTCTCTGCTCTTCTCTGGTTGTAGCAACCAGGGCTCAGCTTCAAGGAAGAGAATACAGTCTAGTTAGTTCAGAGAAAGGGATTTGTTACAGGGTATGAAATGTCTTCTCAGAATCCCTGGGAGGCAGAAGAACTGACTCTGGGCTGAAACTCAGAGCTCTGCCCCAAGTCACAGGGAGAACTGACCTGCAGAGGATGTGGCTGCCCCTGCTGCAGCTGAGAAGCTGCCTCCCAGAATGAGACCTCAGACATCGCCCCACTTTGCTGAGTCTTACGTGGATGCAACTTACTGAGAAACCTACATCATGAAGGAGCTCTAGCTGCATGGAGTCTGGGAAATGAGCTTGGCAGATTTCTAGCCTTTGCAGTTACAGGAAGACACTCTTGCAGGAGGGTGGAACAGACATTGATGAACCAATTCAAGTCTCCACTCTACCTAGACGTCTCTTCCCTTTCAGAATCCCTCCCCTTTTTTGATAGGTCCCTCCCCTATGTGTTTCTACGCTACCTTGTCCTTCCCCTCCTAGAGTACAGTGAGCACCTTGAGTAGAGCGACCACATCTGGTTGATGAATGATTCCCCCTCCCATGATAGGGCCTGGTACATAGCAGGTGTTCAGCAAACGTTCAGGCATACTCACCCTGCAGAACGCCTCTGCAGTTAAGATTTTCCTGGTCCAGTGCCTCTTGATTTTTATTACTAAGGCTGTGTGGACTG
Source organism: Macaca nemestrina (assembly GCF_043159975.1). Lineage (NCBI taxonomy): Eukaryota > Metazoa > Chordata > Mammalia > Primates > Cercopithecidae > Macaca > Macaca nemestrina. The sequence goes on from NC_092127.1 coordinate 188,964,980, forward strand.
TATTAGATTGAACCATATGAAATTTACTTCTGTGGTCAAAACTGGGTAAACACTGGCAATTTCACATGACTCAACCCTGGATGTATCTATCAATACTTTTTCAGCTATTGTTTATATGGAAAAAATTAGATTTACAGTCCTGAAACTCAATATAACATTTTTACAATGTGATATCAGGGCAAGTCTCAAGTTACATTTCAGGTACAGCTAGTGAAACGTCAGCACCAAGTGTAGTCAGTTTGAAAAATCATATTAAGTATCTATCGCCACAGGGATGTGGGTCTCAGACACTGCTGAGGGTAAACAAGACCCTGTTACTGCAAAAACCCAAAACTAAAACATCATTCACTATATTTAGTGTTTGATCATGAGGATGGAATGGAAACACTTGACATATTAGCAGATGGATCTCCTGTCTATTTTGTTGTGTTTACCTTGTGTTTGAAGAAATTGGTTGAGAAATTTGGTTTGAAGAGCGATGCATTGTAATTTTTCCCACTTAAAGTAATGGGAAATATATTTTCAGTGTCTTCAAACAGAATGACTGGTTTTTAGGAACAGGTTGATTATATTCAACAGACGATGCATGTGTCCTGAATGCTGAAAAGTTCATCACTGTAGACTCAGAAGGGTGTGTACTGTGTGGCTGAAGGGAAGGGTCTTTGAGAGAGTATAAAAGGGCTTTGAAGGTGTGGTTGGCAAAAGGATTTCAGAGGGAGGGGGTTGGAGCAAAGCTGAGTGCGACACTAGGCAAGTTACTCAGCTTCTCCGAACCTCAGTTCTGTCACCTCTAAAATGGCCATAATAATGCCTGCACTAAAGCATTGGAAGATTAAGTGACATCTCCAATGTAAAAAGCTCACATAGAGCCAGGAGCCTCCGTCAATGGTATTATAAAAAGCACTTAGGACCATGGCTAGTACATAGGAAGCACTCAGCGTGTGTGAGTTATCATTATTCCTTCCCCATTCTTTCATTCAATGCCCCTTGTAAGAGAATGCAAGTTATAAATTTCTTTTGGAATTTGGCCCAAGAACAGCAGTTTGGCTTCATCTTATTTAATCAAGTGGTGAGAGCTGCATTGGTCATTCTGCATTGCCCTTTGCTTTCTTTCCACTGCTAAGGGAGCTGGAGCTACTGTTTCAGGCTCACTGTCCCCGTGAACAGTATGTATGCCTCTCCTTTGTTGTGCGTTTATCCCACTGTCTCCTTTATCAAAAGCCCCTGGTGCCTGTTTCAAAGCCCCTCCATGGAGTGGGACGGGGGCAACGTGGACCTGTAGCCTGCCTTCGCCTCATCACACAATCGCTCCTGCCCCAAACTGCCTCTGCCTGGAAGTGCTGGATGGCTTTGAGAGGTTCCTATGTTGTTGCCTTGGTATACGGGAGGCAGTTGTAAGCTAACCAGCTTCCTTCGGCTTCCTGGAAAGGAGATAGGAGGTGAGAATCAGTCCGGTGTGAAGAACGATGAGAGCTATCATGTTTGAGTGGCTTTAAGACTCTTGCACCTCAAGTCAAATTTAAAAAAAGGTGGGTGGGGGGGAGCAGGGGGCTGGCTGAACACAGTGGCTCACACCTATAATCCCAGCACTTTGGGAGGCCAAGGCAAGAGGATTGCTTGAGGACAGGAGTTCAAGACCAGCCTGGGCAATACAGCAAGACCTTGTCTATAAAAAAAACAATAAAAACCTTATCATTGTGAATGTTATTAAAGACATGTATCAAGCACAAGTCAGGCTTGATAAGCTCTTTTTTCCTTGTACAATATGAGCTGTCAGAAAGCCCAGCGCTCCATAGTTGGATTTCTGTAGCCTGTGAGGCTATTCTTAGCTCCTCTCTTGCTGGCTGTTACATTTTTAAGAATCGCTAGAGGTGAGCATAGTGGGTGAGACCTCCCCTCCATCTGCTCCCCTCAGTGGTCAGATGGAATGGAAAGTGGCCTGAGGAGATGCCCAGCTCATTGCTCCTGCAGATGCCACCCAGTAAAAACACAGGAGATGAGTGTTGTAGACATGTGGCTTTTCCTGGCTGCAGAGATTTTCTGAATCCCACAGAATCATCTCTGGGCACCCAGTGACTTTTGCCTCAGGAAGAAGAAGAAAGGTACCTGTTTCAAATAGTTCAAGTGGCATCATGCTGCCTGGAGACTAAAAAGGTTTAGGGTTTTCTCCAGACTCTTCCTTTCCCTTTCCACTTCCCCTACCTTTAACAACTGCGTAAGTTTTGTGGATGCTCCACTGTTGGCCAGGCCCTGGGCAAGGTGAGATGGAGAGTCAGTCCCTCATCAGGTAAGAGGAGGAGCTGAACCAAGCTGTTCCAACTCCAGATTTCCCCCAGCAACAGGCACTACCTCCCTCATACGTGTTCACGTGTATTTCCTGTGTTATTAGCATGGCTGACCTCTAGTTTGTAAGCAGCCTTCGAGGCTGATGATGACATGCTTTCCAAGAAAACTGACCTAGGGACCTTGGACCAGTTAACCTCTCCTGGACTTGGTTTCCTCCATTGGGCAATTGAGGGTGATAATGCCCACGTCTCATGGTTAGATGGGACAAGTGTTAAGGGATGAGCAGGGGGTCTATGAAGAAAACCTCTTCTCCCTTCTTGATTTTAGGACTAACAGAGAGACCAGAGTCTGACAGGTAGAGGTGGAAGTATCCAATTCATGCTAACGTCAATCAGAGCAACCCACTGTAGATCAGCAGCTGAAACGGCTTGCTAACTCTTGAGTTCTGAAATGGAATCACCTCTGAGGCACAGGAAACGGTGGTCACCTGCAAGTCCCCCTCCACTAGCCAGGCCCTGGCTGTTGGAGAGAGCAGGCAGGAGTATAAGCCCTCTGTGGGCAGGTCCTGAAGCAGAAGGGGAGCCCGAGGGAGCTGTGCTGAGCACGGCTGCTGCTTCTAGACTCACTCATCAGATCTATCACTTCTGCACCCTGCAAGGGAGGGAGAAGGCTATGGAGAGAGACCGGTGAGTCACTCAGGCTAATGGGAGTTCCTGGTCTCTGTGACAACAAGAGACCAGAGAAAAAGCAGGTTCCTGTAGGCAGTGACATAAACAGTAGGGCCTAGCACCCTTCCTTCGCCATCAACCCTCTACCCTCTGTCTTTTTTCTGTACAATGCCCCACTTTTGTGTAGACATCATTGACTGACCCAGTGTGCCCCACAGAATGTGGGTGCTTCAGGTGTTTGTGGCCCATTCATTCCGGAGTGTGTGGGATGCTCCTGGCTATGTGCTAAATGCAGGGGATGGTGCTGAATTAGCTAGGTCCCTGCACTCAGAGTTCACTGGCTGGTGGGGAAAAGAGACCAGGAGAGCGATGGTGACTTGGCCGCAAGGAAAGTGCTATAGGGCATCAAGCACAGAGTCTGGGTTCTGGACATGGACTATCTTGGCTCAGTCCCAGCTCTGCCATTCCCTGCCTGCCATCTTGGACACGTTACTTAATCTCTCTCAACCTCAAGGTCTTGAGCTGTCCAAGGTAGTTTGTAATAACTCCTACCTCAAAGGATTGTTGGGAGCATTAAATGAGTGCATATACATAAAGCACTTAGGCTGGGCATGGTGGCTCACACCTGTAATCCCAGCACTTTGGGAGGCCAAGGCAGGCAGATCACTTGAGATAAGGAGTTCAAGACCAGTCTGGCCAACATGGTGAAACCTTGTCGCTATTAAAAATATGAAAACTGGCTGGGCGCGGTGGCTCAAGCCTGTAATCCCAGCACTTTGGGAGGCTGAGACGGGCGGATCACGAGGTCAGGAGATCGAGACCATCCTGGCTAACATGGTGAAACCCCGTCTCTACTAAAAAATACAAAAAACTAGCCGGGCGAGGTGGCGGGCGCCTGTAGTCCCAGCTACTTGGGAGGCTGAGGCAGGAGAATGGCTTGAACCCGGGAGGTGGAGCTTGCAGTGAGCTGAGATCCGGCCACTGCACTGCAGCCTGGGCGACAGAGCGAGACTCCAACTCAAAAATATATATGTGTGTGTTTGTGTGTGTGTGTGTGTGTATGTGTGTGTATATATGTGTGTGTGTGTATATATATCTATAAACTAGTCAGGCATGGTGACACGCACCTGTAATCCCAGCTACTGGGGAGGGTGAGGCAGGATAACCGCTTGAACCCAGGAGGCAGAGGTTGCAGTGAGCCAAGATCGTACCACTGCATCCCAGCCTGGGCAACAGAGGGAGACTGCATCTCAAAAAATAAAAATAAGAAAATAAGGCACTTAGAATGGTGTCTGGCAGAGAGTATGCATCACATCAGTGTTAACTGTTATTATCATAAGGGACTAGGGGGTTGCCTGCCTCAGTTTCCAGAGTTAGGGAAGGCTTAAAGAAGGGAGCATCAGTCTTAACCAGGGTTTTTCAACCTCAGCGCTGTTGCCATTTTGTAGTAGGTAACTGTGGTGGAGGCTGTCCTGTGCATTGTAGGATATTTAGCCGCATCCCTGGCCCCAACTCACTAGATGACAGCAGCACCCCTCCCAAATGTGACAACCAAAACTGTCTCCACACATTGTCCAGTGTCCCCAGGGGAGCAAAACTGCTCTGGGTTTGGGAACCCTGCACTAACCTGAGAAGTGAGTGATGGACAAGAGGACAGAGGTGGTGCTCCAGGAATAAGGAATATTGTGGGTGAACGTGTAGAATTGTGAGAGTGTGGGTCCATCCAGGGACTTGTCCTAACATGACAGCTCCCTTATGAAGATCTTAAGCCCAGTTAAGCACTCAAGTGCTGACTTCTCCCACTAAATCCTTGGCTTCTGGCAAGAGCCAAATGCATAGGAGAAGCCTACTGAGTACTTGCTGCTGTGTGTGTGAGCCCGTCTTTGTGAAGTCGTCCCTGAAGAACATTCACCTCATGCTCTGCTCTAAATTTATCCTGTTCTGAAGAAAGTTCATCCGTGAGCATGATGCACAGTCTCATTGCTTTGCCCCATGTAGCAGTGCTTCTATGAAACTGGATTTTTAATGCCTTCAGCCTACCTTGAAGCACATCATGCAAAAAATTCCTGTTCCACTTATTACTGTGTTTAGAGTTATTTTATGTGGACCCATAGTTCACCACATTACAGAACACTATCTTCATAAGAATCCAGTGGAAGAAATTTCCCGCTGATTTCAGTACCAGGACAAAAATCTTGCTTTTCCTAAACAATTGGTTTTTTTTCCACATCAGCTCTGAATCATGTGGCAGATCGCGTTTCTCTTTTTACTCTGTGTGCTGGGGAGATTTGAGGCACATTGATGGCCCATTTCAGGCAAGCACACAGGATCTTGAGGCATAAATTGGGGTATTTTTTCCTGATTCTATTTTCTTGGTTTCCTTTTTTTCTGTGAGTTGATCTTTGTCTTCCTTATTTTTAATTCCATTATGTTATATACATTTCACAAGTCACCTGAATCCTTTCTGGAATAAGGTAGGAAATTAATAATTTTTTAAAAAATAAAACATGGAAAATCGCATTCTTTATGTTGTTCTATTGCAATAGCCAGGCAAGGATTTATGCCTTCACAGCACACAATTTTCTTTGCTCTTGCAAGGAGAGCCTAATTATCCAGATTTTTCCATTAGGTCAGAGTTACTGTGATAGAGCTTAGCTCTCTTATTTGTGATCTCCATCATTTCCATGACAATGTTCAGCACTATTATGAGAATATAATTCTAATTCTAATACGAGAAGAAGCAAAAGGGACAATGTCACAAAGCTGTGGAATAGTGCAAAACTACAGAGAGAGAAATGAAAGGTCATTCTCTGTTCTCCAGTAATAATATTGAGTCTCCCGGGGAATGTAGGGTCTGTGGCCTGGGGCAGAATGTGGATCTGCAGTGAGAAAAAGCTACAACCTGAATTATTGCTTAAATTATTGTTCTCTTTGCATTTTGGTTTTCCTCTTTAGGATTCATTCCAGTGTGCAAGTTTCCCTCTGAAAATTCATGTTGCTCCTTCAGAGAGTTCTGATGGAATACTGAATGAGATGCCCTTTGACAGTTTAGCTGTGACTTGAGAGTACAGAACTCACTGGTTATTAATGTAATGTTTCAACAGTCCATCAGCTATTAGAATACAAAATTGCACATCTGTAGGAGGCATATTATATTTGATTCTTGTGGTTTCTTTTGGGGCATCTATATTCTTCTATCCAGTAGCAAATACATGAAAATTTGTATCAGGTACCTGAGTTCCAAGTCACAGAAACTCAAAGTAAAGTAACTTAACTTTTTAAAAAAACAGTCATTGCTCATGTAAATATGAAGTTTAGGGATAGGTCTTTCTTCTGACGAGGTGGGAGCCAGTACCTCCAACAGTGCCTCTTTCTGCATTTAGCTCCCAGCCCTGCTTCCCTCTCTGCAGGTTCTCTCCCCAGTCAGGTCTTATTGACATTCTTTTTTGTTTCCTAGTGCCTATAAAAGTTATGTTTATATGATACTGTACTCTATTCAGTGTGCAACAGCATTATGTCTAACAAGTATACATAGCTTCATCTGAAAATACTTGATAGGTACAATGCTAACACTCATCTGAGTCTTCCTTCAACAAATCACAGTCTTTTTGCTGGTGGAGGGTCTTTCCTCAATGTTGATGGCTGCTTACTGATCAGGGTGGTGGTTGCTGAGGGTTGGGGTGACTGAAAATTTCTTAAAATAAGACAACAATGAAGCTTGCCACAGTGATGAACTCTTCACTTCATGAAATATTTCTCTGTAGCCAGTGGTGCTGTTTGTTTGCATTTTGTACACAGTAGAACTTCTTTCAAAAGTGGAGACAGTCCTCTCAAATCCTACAGCCCCTTTATCAACTAAGTTTATGTAATATTCTAAACCTCTTGTGTCATTTTAACAATGTGTACAGCACCTTCATCAGGAGCAGATTCCATCTCAAGAAGCTAGTTTCTTCACTTATCCATAGGAGAAGCAGCTCCTCATCTTTTAACATTTTATCATGAGATGGCAGCAGTTCAGTCACATTTTCAGGTTCTACTTCTGATTCTAGTTTTTCTGCTACTTTTACCATATCTGCAGTGCCTTCCTCCACTGAAGTCTCGAACCCATGACTTCATCCATGAGGGTTAGAATCCACTTCTTCCAAACTCCTGTTAATGTTAGTACTTTGACCTTTTCTCATGAATCACGAATGTTCTTAATGACATCTAGAATGGTGAATCCTTTCCAGAAGATTTTCAATTTACTTTGCCCTGATCCATCAAAGGAATCACTATCTATGGCAGTTATAGTCTTTCAAAATGTATTTCTTAAATAATGAGTCTCAAAGGTCAAAGTTACTCCTTCATCCATTAGCTGCAGGATGGATGTTGTTTTATCATGAGCTCTTGGGTGACTAACAGTGGTAATATTTTGAAAGGAATTTTTTTTTCGAGAAGTAGGTCTCAACATTGGGCTGAAAATATTTGGTAAATTTTGCTGTAAACTGGTGTGCTGTCATCTGGGGTTTTTTATTCTACTTACAGAGCACAGGCAGAATAGATTTAGCGTAATTCTTAAGGGCCCTGGTATTTTCAAAATGGTAAATGAGCATTGACTTCAACTTGAAGTGACCAGCTGCTGAAACAAGAGAGCCTCCCTAACAAGAGAGCCTGCCTTTGAACCTTTGAAGCCAGGCATTGACTTCTCCTCTCCAGCTATGAAAGTCCTAAATGGCATCTACTTCCAATATAAAGCTATTTGCTGTTTTTTTTCTACTTTGCAAATCTCCTGTTTGGTGTATTCACCTTCACCAATGATCTGAGCTAGATCATCTGGGTAACTTGCTGCAGCTTCTCCATCAACACCTGCTGCTTCACCTTGTGCTTTTATGTCCTGGAGATGGCTTCTTTTCTTAAACCTCATGAACCAACCTTTGCTAGCTTCCAGCTCTTTTTCTGCAACTCCCTCACCTCTCTCAGCCTTTACAGAATTGAATAGAGTTAAGGCCTTGCTCTGGATTAGGATTTGGCTTAAGGGAATGTTGTAGCTGATTTGATCTTCTATCTAGACCACTAAAATTTCCTCCATATCAGCAATAAGGCTGTTTGGCTTTCATGTCTTACATGCGTACATTGGAGTAGCAATTTTTATTTCCTTCAATAACATTTCCTTTGCATTTATAACTTGGCTAACTTTATGGCGTTAAGAGTCTAGCTTTCAGCCTATCTTGGCATTTGGCATGTCTTTCTCATTAGGCTTAATCATTTCTAATATTTGATGTAAAGTGAGAGATGTGTGATTCTTCCATTCACTTGAACACTTAGAGGTCTTTGTAGAGTTATTAACTGGCCTAATTTCAATGTCGTTGTGCCTCAGGGAATAGAAAGGCCCAAGGAGAAAGTGAGAGATGGGAAACTACTGGTCAATGGAGCATGAGAACACATCCAACATTCATCCATGAAGCTTTGGGTGCTATACGGATGCCATTTGCAGTGCGTCAAAACAATTGTAATAGTGACATCAAAGACCATTTATCATCGATCACTATAGCAGATATAATACTGTTTGAAATATTGCAAGAATTACCAAAATGTGACACAGAGATACAAATTGAGCAGGCGCTATTGGAAAATTGACCCTGATAGACTTACTGGAGGCAGGGTTGCCACAAACCTTTAATTTGTAAGAAAGTGAAGTACAGTAAAACAAGGTAGTCCTGTGCTTCCCAGCGAGACTGTGTCACTTACGCGCTCCTCTTTGTTGAGGGGAAGGAGCATGAATGAGATTATACTGGCCCTGAAACAGATCTAAAGTCCAGCTGGTGGCCGGGCTCAGTGGCTCATCCCTATAATCCCAGCACTTTGGGAGGCCGAGAGTGAGAGTGAGAATAATAATTAGTAATATCAACAGTAATAAAAGCTTTCTGGGCAAACAAAAATATTTTCGCTGAAACTTCTAGAAATAGTGCCTTGAAACTATGACAGAAATATTGGGAACGTCTGGGCAGCAGTGAGGCTTTGGGCTGCCCCTGGGTACTCTGGGTGCCTCTGCCCAGAAAGGCAGAAGGGCCTCTCAGCACGGGACAGCCTGGGAGAAAGACGGCAGCTTCAGCCCTGCCCCCTCCACCCTCGCAGCACTTCCTGTGAGTCTCTGACCGTACACACTTCATTCCATCTCTGAGGTTTGTTCCGGTCTCTAATTCCATGAGGAGCAGGGACTGTATCTTACTCCACTCCTGCTCATCCATGTCACCACGGTGACTCCCAAAGGTGGCCCTCCGCTGTTTGTGCAGGTTGTGGGTACTAGGCCATGATCCAGCCTCCCGCCATGGATCACGCTGTTTCCCTCTCTGTCTGAGTCACACAGCCTGTGTGTTCCTGACCCGGTAAACCCCTTATGGGCAATGACTTTCCCAATTCCTCCCGCCCACCTTCGCCTCCTGGAGCACTGGCCTCCTCCCTTCCCACACTCCCCCGCACCCTGGAAAGACTCCTAGAATGCCCACCTGTGCATTGCCAGTGACTGTCTGCCTGGCCCCTCCCAGGGCACTGTGCACTCCTCCAGGGCAAAGACAGTTTCTTTGTCCCAGTGTCCCCAGCACATAACCCAGTGCCTATCAGACAGTAGGTGTTCCGTAAGCACCTGGTAAATTCATGATCTGGGGATACAATAAATAGCCCCCTTCCTTGCCTTAATTTCTGAACAATTATAAACAATGGGTAAGACACACAAAGAGGATAGATACGACTTGTGTCCAGCCATCTCCTCTCGCCTGGACCCAATCTCTGCAACAGGAGCTGAAGAGGATTAGAGGTCCTTCCAACCCTGGAATTCCCTGTCCTGTAAGCATGCAGTTCTGTTGCCTGTCCTGGGACCAAATCATACATCAGGCTCCCTCCCCAGGGCTGCACACCCAGGATACTGGAACACAGTGGGGGTGCATTACAGCAACATCCCAACAGTGTATGGTCATCAGGGCACTGCAGCGAGTGAGAGCCAGGGGATTTGGGTTCTTGTCCCCATACCTACACTGACTCACCAAGTCCCTTCTTCCCTCTGGGCCTCAGTTTCCTGTTCTGTTAAGTGAGGGGAAGGACCTAACTGATTCGGACTAATATCTAAGGATCTAAGACACAGATCTAAGCTTCCATGATTATATTCTGCAATTCTGTGATTATATTACATGATTCCATTATTATACCCCATGAATCTACAAGGAACTTGACAACATTTTGTGATGTGATGCTATCCTACAATTGTTTAACAACAGTCTCAGATTCTATATGTTGGCTCTTCAGTCCTTAGAAAGCCCAAGTGCATTTTTTAAAAATGAATTTGGTACTGTATCAATTTTCTACTGTTTCAAAAACAAAACAGAATACCACCCTAAAACTTAATGGTGTAAAAACACCACCATTTAATCATCTCATGTTTTGTGGGGTAACTGGGCTCAGCTGGACTGTTCTTCTGCTCCACATGCTGTCTGGGGCTGCAGTGGAATATCAAAATGCTCAAGGCGGCTGACTTGTGTGGCGGCCAGTGGCTCTGGCTGTCACTGGGAACTCAGCTGGGGATTCGGTTTTCCTTCTTTTGTCCTCTTCATGTGGCTTGGATCTGGCTGGGTTCCAAGAGGCAAGAATTAGAAACTGCCCATTCCCTTAAGGCCTAGACTTGGATGTCCCGTAACTGCATTCAAGAGCTGCAGAAACAAGCTCCACGTGGGGAGCAGCATGCATGTGCAGGGAATGGAGGGAGTGTTTGGGAGGGGAGTGTGTCTTTGGAGGCTAGCTCCTGCAAACAACTGACACCATCTCATTAAAGCACCTGCTAAAAACAGATGAAGAAACATGCTGGAGTCCTGTCGTAGTTGAACTATCATCTGTCTGCCAGAGCCTGGGAACTAATGCTGGGTACTCCTGCTTGCCTTTGCTATGTAAGAAGTGAGGAAACCCCAACAAATGTGGAGGCAGCCTGAGAATTAAAAGCCTTTGCCCCTTCCCCTGCACTCCCATAGCGCCATGACTCAGGCAACTCAGTGCCTGTCTCTGAGCCTCAGTTTGCTCTTCTGTAAAATGGGGGCATTGGTCTTGAGGGTGCTGAAGGTGCCTCCACCCCTAATGTTCTCTGTCCCTCTGTGCTCCTAGGTACTCCTTCCAGGACGAGGAGGACATGTTCATGGTGGTGGACCTGCTCCTGGGAGGAGACCTGCGCTACCATCTGCAGCAGAATGTGCATTTCACAGAGGGGACTGTGAAACTCTACATCTGTGAGCTGGCACTGGCCCTGGAGTATCTTCAGAGGTACCACATCATCCACAGGTAACTGGGCTGCTGGCGGGATGCCTGGGACAGAGGCACCATGGGCTCTGAGCAGTCTGCGGTAGTAGGGGGAGAATTTTGTCTTTGACATGGTTTAAAAGTGGTAGTGCATCAGGGGAAGAAAAGCAGAACACTTTTATTCCTATTTTTTTTATGTTCTTTACAACCAGCACGTACACCTCCCATCCTGTACCCATACACTACTGCTTAGAGATGTAACTGGTGGCTGGCCTTATCTTCTCTGCTCCAGTATGCCTGGGGAAGCTGGAACATTCTGTCCCCCTTGTCTCAAGTCAGAAAAGTTATAGTAGCATTATTATACTAGTGAGTTGGGAGTGTGAGGGATTCTACTCTCTTTTTTTCCGTACTTAGAAATCAGTGCTGTGCATTGTGGAGGATTTCTTTCTCTTGGGAAGCCTCAGTGCTGGCTCTGGGCTTTGCATAAAAGCTCTGAGTTTCTGCAGCCTCCTCAGGGACCTTGCTTCTCCCTGCCATGCACAGCAGTGCCGTGTCCTACACAGATGAGCAAAGTGACTTTGTCTGCAGAAGCTGGAACTCAATGAAAGGCTTTGGAAAGTGATGATGTCATTCATAACTCTTCTCACTGACCCCAGAAGAGGTAGCTGGTGTGAGGGGCTCCAAATTGGTTTACCCATGGTCTTGCGCTGTGCTTAGTTGATCTCCTTGTAACTTAACTAATTTTGGAAGATTTGGAAAAGATGAGGACTTGAACTTCTAGGTAAAGATGACAGATTAAGCACATATGTCTACATTTTACCCTTCTTAAACTCCATTAAATGACAGTAAGGAATATTTTAAAAGTGATAAAGTTAGGAAGATAGGGAACACTGGAAGGGGGCCTCAGTGAAAACAGTGGGGAAAGGTGGAAAGAAAGATGTAAAGTGATCGATGACTTAGGATACCAGAAACTGAATTTAATGTTGCTGCTGAGAGTGTCAAGAACTAATAGATACTAAAGAATTCCCCCAAAGCTCAGGAATTGGCAGCACCTGGTTATCTATGGGATGGGGGCAGTTGGTGAAAAGAGGCTATAATAAGGTGAATTGTTGAAAACTTCTTAAGTAGTATTGAGAAACACAGACCTGTTTCCCAACTCCACAGAGCTGGGCGGTTGCCCGCTTCCTTACCCAAAAGAGAAAACTAAAGGTGAGTCTGCTAATGAGGGTAAAATGGAGAGTGTCTGGGCTAAGTGACATCAAGCCTGCCTGGGTTGGGATACTGTACTAACAATGGCAAGATTATCTGAACATATATGTACTACATACTGAAATGACAGCACCCTCCCCCCCACACACAACTGAGAGAATGGTGCCTTTATGCCTTCATTGGCTACGCAGGGAACTCAAGTGATTTCAGTGGAAATGTGACGGAGCCCAAAGGAAAGAGATTGTGCCAACAAAGGTTTTCCAGGACACCTTAGAGTATAGGTTATAGTAAACAAGCGCCATTTATTCATTATCAGCTCCCAATTAAGTTAATGACAGCATGGGATTATCAGACATCCAAGGAAATCATCTAACTTGAACATCAAGATCCAATCAACAAAATGGGAAAAAAATAATAAAGCTTAGGCTAAACAGCGACTCTGGAAACATCAGAATAACTGATCAGTATTTTCAGAGGATAAAAGAAGAATTTTGCATGTGTGAAACAAGAAATAGCAGTTTTTTTTTAAATTCAGGGAACAAACATCAGAGCTCTTATAAATCAAAATTGTAACAGCAGAAATTTAAAGAATTCAAAATATATGTTGGAAGATAAAATCTTTATACTTTTCTATAAAGTAGAGTAAAAAGGCAAAGAAAAATATGAGAGAAAACATAACAAAGTTAAAGAATCACAGGTTTCAACACAAGAAATAATAAAGACAAAACATAAAGGAAGAAATCATCAATGAAACGATTAAAGAACCATCTCCCAGACCTGAAATACATGATTTTTCATATTGAGAGAGCCTACCAAGGGCACAGAGTAATGGCTAGAAACAGACACATACCAAAACAAATGTCAGATCTGATCAGCTTCCAGAGAAGAGCCACATGTCATAGAGGCTGAAGAATCAGGATAGTTTCAAATTTTTTTTGTTTCTGTTTTTGTTTTCTGTTTCTTGAGACAGGATTTTGCTGTCATTCAGGCTGGGGTGCACTGGTACGATCGTGGCTCACTGCAGCCTCAGCCTCCTGGGCTCAAGTGATCCTCCCACCTTGCCCTCCTAAGTAGCTGGGACCACAAGCACACACCACCAGCCCTGTCCAATTTTGGGGGGTATTTTTTTTGTAAAAACAGGTTTTCAGCACGTTGCCCAGGGTGCTCTCAAACTGCTGAGCTCAAGCAATCCACCCACCTTGGCCTCTCAAAGTGCTAGGATTACAGGTGTGAGCCACAGCACCCAGCCAGTTTAGAGTTTCTTAAATGCTCAAAGGCAGTGCAGACCTGCTACTCAACCATGTGTGAGGGTATACATTTTTCCTAGTTCCAGGTTTCAAAAAGCGGTCCTCCCATATACCTTTTCTCAAGTACTAGGAAAATGAGATGGACTCCAAAATGAATGAATGAATCAAAGAGGACAAACAAATGGAATGCAGAAAGCTGGAACTCCAGCAAATCAGGTAGGCATAGGAAGTCTCCAGGATGATGCTGACGGGGTGTCAGTTGTGCCTCACATGTATGCCATGACCAGTTCTGATTAGTGTGGATCAGAGACCCTGGGAGAGACTTATCCAGGAAAAGTGAACTGATAGAATTCCTGATGCACCTGGCCTTGAGAGATTTATTTAGCTAGCTGGGAAAGAATCTGAAGTGGAGTTATGGGAGGTTCGGGGGAAAAAACTCAGTAAAAATAACATCATTAATTTTAGGGAAGGAAAATGTTGCACATGACAACATCTGCATAGAGTACAGCTTACTAAATGGGTCAGCCCTGGATATAATACCTAGTCCTATCACCTAAACCCTGAAAATCTAACCAAAAACTCAATGATACTCCATTGAGAAACTGGGGAAATGGGAAGGATGACTGAGTCTCCTGGGATTAGAGAAAGACGGCTAAATCTTTATCTTCCCTAGTAGGAAGTCCAGTCTCCAGGGAGAGCCTGGAGTTAAAAAGTGAAGGAGTCATTATAAGTCTGTCATTTAGAGATAAGGAGTTAGATACCAAAATTATAACCTGGAAGAGATGAGTGGATAGAGGATAAATGGGGGAGAAAGTGATAGGATTAATGCTATTGTGACAAAATGTGTTTGTAACAGAAAGTGATAGGGATTGTTGTATTGTAACAAAACTTGCAAAACGATTGGCTCTTTGAACTATTTGCATATAACTTTGATACAAATAACAGTAGCAAACGCAGCAAAATGAAAAGGAGGAGAAGGAGAATAGTAGTAGTAAAGATATTGTTCAGCGTAATACACAACTGTTCATTCACTCAGTCATTCGCTAGCTTTTGAATGAATGCAGGCATTCTGGTTGTGGAATCTGTGCTTGTCAGTGTGATGCTGTACTTCCTAAAGAAGGTCACACCATGGTAGAGTATGCTTCTGTTCCTTGATGGGGCTTCTTTCAAGGTGCTGAAAGAGTTCTTTACAGATCAGTTGTATATGTGTCATTCATGAATTACTGTAGCCATTCATGAACTAGAGTGCAATAGATAGATGATCCATGTGTCCAAATTCCCTGAGACACTAAGTCATGTGGACATTGGTGAGATAAATGCCAGTGTTCCAGAGCTGAGCTGGATGAACAAGGCAGGAAATGGAACCATTGCATGACAGCATGGCTGGCTGGAGCCATTTCATTATGATTCACCAGATTTCAGAAAAAGTTTTAAGTCATTCTCAAATATTCCTCTGGTAGAGGTCATCTGCTCTTAGATTCCAGATCTACCCTGGGGAAAGGAGCTGTCCGGTAATTTATGGGAATGTTTTAAAGTTTACTAAGCAAATATGTAATGATTAATTTTCTATGTCAATTCGACTGGGCTAAAGGATGCCCAGAGAGCTGGTAAAACACTACTTCTGAGTGTGTCTGTGAGGATGCTTCCAAAGGAGATCAGCATTTGAATAAGTGAACTGCATGAAGCAGATGGCCCTCCCCAATGTGGTGGGCATTAGCGATTCCTCGGAGGGCCTGAATAGAATGAAAAATTGGAGCCATTCACTCTTCCTACTTGAGCTGAATCATCCGTCTTCTCCTGTCTTCAGTCATCACTGTTCCAGGTTTTTGGGCTCTCAGGCTTAGACTGGGACTTACACTCACAGCCTCCAAATTCTCAGGCCTTCATGCTTGAACTGAATGGCACCACTTGCTATCCTGGGTCTCCAGCTTGCAGATGCAGATCCCAGGACTTCTCAGCCTCCAAAACCAGCCGATTCCCATAATAAATCTCTGTTATATATGTTTATCTATATTCCATTTCTTTTGTTTTTCTCGGAGAACGCTGACTACTGCAGTTGAATTACCTTCCCAATTCTAAAATTATAAACTTGGCAAGGCTTTGAATCAGTCTTTTTTACCCCCTTCCATATGGTTCCTAAATCCCCCTTTCAATGTGTGTATGTGTAGATTTGAAACTATGTATCTGAACACAACCATGTGTAAGGATGTATGGAAATGCTGTGCGATGTTTTGCATTAATTCAACAGCTAAATTGTTGAATCCTCCACTGCGTCTGTACCAGACACTTTCAATGCCATATTTATACCCTCAGATGAGTGTTGCTTCTTTCAAAGTAGCCACACTTGGAAGTGGAGGAATTATCCCACAAATGCAAGCCTGGGTTGGATTGCCAAGGATATTTATCTTCCATCTTATTGGACTTAGACGGGCTACCAAACTCTGCTCAACTTTTTGGACCTCGATTTTCTAATCTGAAAAATGCTCCTAATTAAACCTACTTCTTGGGCTGTTATGCAAATTTTATGAGAAAGTGTTCATAAAGAATTTATCTGTGCCTGGCTTCTTTTAGATGCCTCATTCTTATTTCCTCTGTCTGGGGGAACTGGACTTGAAATCTGATGTTCAATCTTTCCTATATACTCTGTGTGACAAAACTCCACCCTTTGAGGATGGTGTTATAGACCTTTAGAAAATAAAAGATATTTTACGGCATAGCCCAGTGACTTTGATAGTGCCCAAGCAGGGAAATACCACTATCAGTCCCAAACAAATTGTTTTAAAGCAATGAGAAGATTTACTTTTCATAGCATTTGAATTGGCCCTTCATTCTTTAAATACCCATCTGGGAAAGGCTGTGTACCAGCTCCCAGGAAGAAAATGATGAATGGGACTCAACTTTCTGGGTAGAACAGGCACCCCCACAAATGATTGCAGCCAAGGCTGCTGACCGTGACAGAACACTACACAGCACCAGTGGGAGCTTCAAGGAGGGGCGCCCAGCCAGCCTGAGTTGGGGAGTGGGGCAGGGGCTGAGTTGGCAGAGAAGGCTTCCTCTGCCATACTCTGTCTGTGATTTGTGGGATAATTAGGAATTAGAACTGAGAAAAGGAATGCAGAAAGCACTGGGCAGAAGGGCCCAAACTTGAGAGGCCCCAGGTGGGTGGACCCTGTATTGCAAGGCTCAAGGGTGGTAGGGAGCACACCCTAACAGGCCCTGCTTTTCTCATTTATTGATGGGTTGAAGCTTGGGAGTGACATGGTCTAACTTGTCATTGAGAATAATCTTTCTGAAGGCCCTAGAAGTGCATCCCAAGATGGATCTTCATCCAAGGCAGGACTCCTTGGCTACGTATCCAGGGTATACAAAACTAAATAAATAACAGCAGTGACAATGAATCAAGTTTATTAAGCAATGAATCAAGTTTATTAAAATGTGTTGACACTACTTTAAACTATATACGTATACATATGTGTGTTTGCATATGTGTATATATGCACATGGGGTATATACATGTGCATGTACACACATCGTATATATAAATATTTATAAACACCCATACATATATAATACACACACCCACATACATGTACACACACAAATATTTAATCCTTACAGCAATGAAATGAGCTAGGTAGTATAATGACCCCATTTTGCAGAGAGATTGGGTGATTTGCCCCAGGACACACAGCTGGCGGGTCATGGAACCCTGGCTTTGAAACAAGGCGTTCAAACCCCAGATCTCAGGCTGATGACCACTGAGCATACAGCTCCCTTGTTCCAATTGCACTGAACTGTTTACAAAATGCTCATAGGAGTGAGTGCCTGCATATATTAACATACAAATGAGCACATATGGATTTCATCGACTCCTCACATCCGCCCCAGAGGAAGGCACTGTTCCCATGGTGTGGATGAGGCAGCAGGCATTTCTGGGAGCTAAGCCTCTAACCCGGGGTCACACAGCTAGTTAGCAGTGGAATTGGAGCTTTTAACTGGAACATGACTTGTAGTCAAAGGCTCTCTGCACTACACCTTGTTGCCTCCCCAGATGCAAAAGCAAAGCTAAGGTTATGTCCTGTTCACAGTCACATCAGCTAATTGTTCATAGATACCCAAAACAGGAACCAGATGCTCGCTTCTTCACGGAGTGTTCCTGACCACATTTTATCTAGCTAGGTTCTCACTTTATTGCTCACCACATACTTTCCCAAAGCACTTTGTCTACTTTCTTCCTGGCATGTAATCCTAATTGATAATGATTTAGGCAATAACTTACTTCTAGGCATCCAAGGAATAAATTTGCTATATTAGGCTGTTCTTGCATTGCTATAAAGAAATACATGAGACCGAGTAATTTATAAAGAAAAGAAGTTCATAAAGAAAAGAGGCTTAAGTAGCTCATGGTTCTGCGGGCTGCACAGGAAGCATGGTGCTGGCATCTTTTCAGTTTCTGGGGAGGCCTCAGGAAACTTGCAATCATGGTAGAAGGCAAAGGGGGAGCAGGCACATCACAGGGCCAGAGCAGGAGCAAGGGAGAGAGGGGAGGTGCCATACACTTTTTAAAATATACTTTAAGTTCTAGGGTACATGTGCACAATGTGCAGGTTTGTTACATATGTATACATGTGCCATGTTGGTGTGCTGCACCCATTAACTCGTCATTTACATTAGGTATATCTCCTAATGCTATCCCTCCCCCTCTCCCCACCCTATAATAGGACCCAGTGTATGATGCCAACAGTCAGGAACAACAAGTGTTGGAGAGGATGTGGAGAAATAGGAACACTTTTACACTGTTGGTGGGAGTGTAAACTAGTTCAACCATTATGGAAGACAGTGTGGCAATTCCTCAAGGATCTAGAACTAGAAATACCATTTGACCCAGCAATCCCATTACTGGGTATATACCCAAAGGATTATAAATCATGCTACTATAAAAACACATGCACACATTTGTTTATTGCAGCACTATTCACAATAACAAAGACTTGGAACCAACCCAAATGCCCATCAGTGATAGACTGGATTAAGAAAATGTGGCACATATACACCACGGAATACTATGCAGCCATAAAAAAGAATGAGTTCATGTCCTTTGTAGAGACATGGATGAAGCTGGAAACTATCACTCTGAGCAAACTGTCTCAAGGACAGAAAACCAAACACCGTATGTTCTCATTCATAGGTGGAAATTGAACAATGAGAACAGCCATACACTTTTAAACAAGCAGGTCTCGTGATAATTTCCTCACTATCAAAAGGACAGCACCAAGGAGATGGTGCTAAACCATTCATGAGAAATCTCTCCCCAGGATCCAGTCACTTCCCAGCAGGCCCCACCTCCAACATTGGAAATTACATATCAACATGGAATTTGGGCGGGGATGCACATCCAAACTATATCACCTGCCTAGTCTGTAAGTTCTCTAAGGGCACACAATTTTTCTGCCTTGTTCATCTTCATATCTTCAACACCTAATATAATGCCTGGCACATAGTAAGTGCTTTAGAACTATTTGTTAAATCAGTGAAGAAATAATAAAGAAAGTAAGAGCCTACCTTACTTGAAGTTGCTTGACAATAGAAGTTCACATTTAATAAATCAATATCGATATCCTGAACTGCTTCCTAGAACTTTTCTAACCAAATATTCTTTGATATATGAGAAGCTAGCTCCTGAAAAGTTTGTGAGGGAGGGGTGCAAAGTAGCCTATCACAAGTATGACATTCCTTTGAAGTCTTAGATATTATGTTAAAAATTTCTCTAAGTTTTGCATTCTGCTCTATGATGTAGTCATGATTCTTTTAATACACAAAGTAGTGCTTTAAGCTATGATTCATATGAAAATAGAGAAAATGAACAATGAAGGCTGTTCAGAGTCTCCACCATCCATAGGCAGTGCTGTTGCATTGCATCCATCAATTTGGGGAAGGTGAGCTGATTTGAAGAGAACTCATGCCTCATGTGAAGTGCAGGACCCCAGTAATTCTCTCCTTTCTCTGGCCTCTTAAAAATCCAATTCAGAGTCACATAAATATGAAGCTATGAACAGCAACCATTTGTTCACTGTTTTGAACAGAGCACTGATCTAAATACTAATCAAAGTGGGTTTGGTACATTTTCAGGCTTTTTTTGGTGAAAATTTTTACCAGTAGGGTTACCTACATGAAATCGTGTCTGAAATGCCTGAAACCTATTGCGTAGTGTCTCTTACTATCTTGGGAAACATCTTCCAGCGAAGTCCAATGACCTATGATGCACTGCGTTTTTCTCCTGACCCTGAATTTGCATCCCATATAAATTAACTAACAGTCTCAGTACTGATGACCCACTCACTTCATCAGACTCACAGTCTCTTTTTACAAGGGAGGAACCTTGACATGTATAAGAAAACCTTTGCCTTGGAGTTGCTGATTCCAGTCTTGGGAAAATATCTGCTTATTAAATTAAATATTTGTGAAGGCTTCTTTATTATTGAGTGAACTATGAATCTTATCTGAGTTTTTTCTTTTTTCCATTTTTTCTTTTTGGCAAACTTTGTCAGAGATCTTTTTCTTTTTTTTGTCTTTTAATTATTAAGAGCAGTAATAGATTACTTCTGAAACACTCTCCAACACCTTTCTTTAGTTAAAACAGTATTATCTATGCAAGCATGCAAAGACACTTCACATTTCTCAAGGCCAAGTGCGGTGGCTTACACTTTGGGAGGCCAAGGCAGGAGGATTACTCAAACCCAGAAATTCAAGAGCAGCCTAGGCAACATGGCAAAATCCCCTCTCTACAAGGCTACTTGGGAGGCTGAGATGGGAGGATCATCTGAGCCTGGGAGGTCGAAGCTGCAGTGAGCCATGATAGTGTTGCTGCACTCCAGCCTGGGCGACAGTTGAAAAAGATTAGATAATTAAAAATAATACTTAAAAAAAAGAAAAATGCTTCCTGTTTCTCTGCAAAATTACCTAAAAGATAAGTATAGAAATGCTAACTTTTATACAATTTATCATTTTTATCATCTTATTGAATTCAACAGGAACATTTTAAAGTAAATTCTTTTTTTTTTTTTTTTTTTTTGCTATGACAGTGTAACTGGGTTTAAGCCCAGATCTTATTTTAAATAGATAATATGTGTACATATTATAAAATTTAAAAGATTCAAATGGTATCAATGAAAAATAAGTTATAATTCTCCCTTTTTTTTTTTTTTTGCATTTTCATGAATTTACAGCAGATGCTTCAAACTCTGTCTTTAAATTCCTCGTTCCTGTTCCCATAGACCACTTAATTTTAAAATGTTAACACATTAAGGCAAATAAAGGATACACTAAAAGCACATGCATGTTTGAAATATGTTATTGGAAATTAGAAAAAAAAATTGTTTATGAGACATTAGACCATAATGACAACCAACATTTCTGAGCATTTTGCAACTGGTTCTGTGTTAAATGTTCTGCAGGTGTGAGTTCACCTAGTCCTATTAGTAGTCCCATTTTACAGGTGAGACCACTGTGTCTCGTGGAGGGTGAATAACTCACCTAAGGGCAAACAGGAAGTGACCACCCCAAGTCACCAAGCTTGAGAGCCTAAGCCCATACTGTCTCTAGTCTGATAACCTATGGTAATCAAGTTGTCCAACAACACGTATCCATAGAAGTGATCTGATATCCAAGCTTTCATGACGGAAACGTCACATGGATGACCCTCATGGAAAAATGAAATTCTTTTCTTTTGCTTGTGCGTGAAACTAAATATGTATTTTAAGTGACACTATTCAACGTCCTCCCTCCCTGAAGTTCTTGGCATTCCCTGTCATATTGTGGGACAGTGGTCCTTTCCCGTTGAGTTTGCATGAACTGACGGGAATATCATTTGTGTTCCTACATTGAAATGCTTGTGGGTGTATGGTTGTTATTTTCACATACGGATTTTGAGCTTGTGCCTCGTGAGTTCTGGAAGGCAAACTAACTTGACTCCTGATATTTTGGCAAAATTTTCTGTGTCTGTCTTAGAAAACTAATTGCAGGATGAGGCTGGGGTAGTGGCTCCCATTTGCGAATACTACCTTACTGAGAAGTCAAGTGTGTTTAAGCTGTGGGGACAAGAATTATACCAAGTAGCAAGTATGATCAGGCTTCTGGTCCCATGACCTTTTTGGCAAAGGCTCATGACTCATTTAATAGCAGTATACGTGAAGAAGATTCCAGGTTTTCCCAAACAGTGGCTTTAGTGGCTTAAATTGGGCCTTGGGCAGTATCCTGCCCTCTCTGGGTCCAAGTCTGGGTTCCTTCTGATGAGCAGTGGAGTTTGTAAACAAACAAACCCAAACCTCTGACTTAGTTCCCAAAATAATGGGACACAGGAGCAAGACTGTGAAGTGGACAAAACCCAAATTGCATAACTGACGCAGGGAGGGATTGGGGTTACCCTTTGTGTAGACAGGGTCCAGGCCTGGCCACTCACCACTGTAAAGAGTAGTGCTAAGAGCCTTTACATGTTGTTCTAGCTCAGAGACCATGGGTAAGTCAATGACTGCTCTGGACATGATTTTGCTACTCTATTAACAAGGAGGAGTGCTCACCTCCCACAGAGTTGTTGAGGGATTGAATAAACTGAATTGAGTGTCAGTCACTGCCTTAGTTGATTTTCACACTGTAATAAAGAAATATCCAAGACTCAATAATTTATAAAGAAAGAAGGTTTAATTGACTCACGGTTCTTCATGGCTGGGTAGGCCTTAGGAAACTTACAATCCTGATGGAAGGGGAAGCAAGCATGTCTTACATGGTGGCAAGTGAGAGAGAGCACATGTGAAGGAGGAACTGTCAAACACTTATAAAACCATCAGATCCTGTGAGAACTCACGCACTATCATGAGAACAGCATGAGGGAAACTGCCCCTATGATCTGGTCACCTCCCTCTAGGTCCATCCCTAGACATGTGGGGATTATGGGGATTACAATGTGAGGACATGAGATTTGGGTGTGGATACAGAGCCAAACCATATCAGTCACCATAAAAAGTGTTCACCAAGTGCAGCTCATTTGTCTTGGGAAGCTAGAAGGGAGCTAGAAAACTCTACAGTTAGAAACTGGATTCAGCTAAGAACAGAGTGTGACACTCAGATTTCGCTAAAGACAGCTGACACCTTTGTTGTGAGTTCAGGCACATCATCTAATCTCCCTGAAGCTTTGGTTTATTTTCTAAGGTTAAAAATACTATCTACAGTGAATGTAAACATGATCTCCCCAAAATATCCACATTTTAATACCTAGAACCTGGGAATATGCTATGTTATACAGCAAAGGGGAATTGTGGTGCAGATTGAATTAGGGTGGCTCATCTGCCATTATTGAGATGGAGGAGATTGTCCTGGATTATTTAGTAGAGCTTATTTACTCAAAGAGCCTTAAAACTGAAAGGGGGTGTTTCAAGATTGCTGACTACATACATCTGGTAGTCACTTCATCCATGGAGAGTGATATGGCTTGACTCTGTGTCCCCACCCAAATCTCATCTTGAATTGTAATCCCCACATGTCAGAGGAGGGGCCTGGTGGGAGATGACTGGATCATGGGGGTGGATTTCCTCCTTGCTGTTCTCATGATACTGAGTGAGTTCTCACAAGATCTGATAGTTTAAAAGTGTTTGGCACTTCCCTCTTTGCTGTCTTTCTCCAGCTCTGCCATGGTAAGACATGCCTTGCTTTCCCTCACCTTCCACCATGATTGTAAGTTTCCTAAGGCCTCCCCAGCCATGCAGAACTATGAGTCAATTAAGCCTCTTAAAAAAAAAAAATAAATTACCCAGTCTTAGGTAGTTCTTTATAGCAGTGTGATAATGGACTAATACAGAGAGGAAACAAAATAATGAGTAGATAATCACTCTTTCAGTAGATCATCTAAGAGAGAACACAGGAGTTCAACAGAAAAGTAATGGGAAGCACCAAAAGCAAGGAAGGAGAGGGAAGCAGGGCAACCCATTTGGCTGGGATAGGCTGTTAGGAGAGGTTCCCTAATGCTGGAAAATAAAGAGACCCCTGAGGGGTCCAGATTCCCACAGCAGATTCCTACAATCCTAGGCATGGGAGAGCCCCTTAACCTTTCTGGCCCCTGAGACTAACACAAGGAACTACATGGAGACTGTGGGAAGGCACTGCTCCAGAGAGGGAGTCCATTCTGTGTCCCACACCTTCTCCCCAGTCCTACGCAGCTGCAGCAGGCTGCCGTTTTGAGAGCCCAGCCACACCAGACTGCATTCTTCCCTGGGACCCAACACCCCTTGCACTTTTGCATCTCTGGAATCCCCTGGACATTCCGCATCCATAGCCTTTGCTGTAGGAACCAAGGAGGGAGCAACAACTGGCAGTGACATCACCCGACCTCCAGTGAGGGGTGGCTGCGCAGTTTTATGTGTGTTGAGGACAAATCCCCACCTACTGCTGCAGGGTGCTGTGGGGCTGAGGTGAAAGCAAAGTGCACACCCCCAAGTTGCCTGCTTACAGCTGCTCCCACTAACAGCATCCCCACACTACTCAGTAACAGAGCTTCGGCACAGCCACTGCCATCTTCACCTGAGCATTCCATCAGAGGCCTGAGGATCACCACAACCCTACCTACAATAGGCAGCGTCTGCATGCACCATCGGGGGGCCTGAGGGCAGTTCTGCCTTTCCCAGCTTCACCCCTCACCAGTACCTGAGTATGCAGTTGAGGGGCCTGGGGGAATCATCTAACCCAGTCCACCACTGATGGCACCTTAACACTCCTCCCAGAGTCTGAGGTCAGGCCCAGTCGGCCTGCCACTACCGTCACAGCAGGTACCTACCCACATGTGCCACCTGTAGGTCTGAGGGCTGGCCTGCCCAGCCCATCGTTGCCACTACAAATACCAGCATGGACTGCTTGGGTTCCAAAGGGTTGTTCTACCATTGCTACTGCCCATCATTCATATCATGCCTGCTGCCCAGGAGCTTGAGAACCCGCCAAACTTACTGGCCCACTACTGCCATTCTCGGCACCTGAGAAAGCCACCTAGAGGCCCAAGAGCTGGCCTGCCTGGAACAAATAAAACCAATGCCAGTATATGCCACCCTTGGGCCCAAGGACGGGCACACACACTGCATCACTGTCACCAGTGTGACCCAAAGACTGGCCCACCTTGTATCCCAGTGCCCAACAGAACTTCAGCAACAACATGCTAAGCCACAAAGGAAACAACAGACACTATCAGTGCTGTTTCATACCTGAAGAAACCATACAGAGACTACACTGCTGCACCCACCCAGAATCAAAGCCAAAGTTCTCTACACTGCCAACACAATATACACATCTTTAGGAGAAAGTCTTCCCCTATGAAAGATGCCAGATGCACAGATAACAATGTAAGGACACAGGAAATATGAAAAAGTAAGGAACTATGACACCCCAAATGAACAGAATAATTCTCTGGCAACACAGATCCCAATCAAAAACAAATGTATTGAATCCTAAAAAAAGAATTCAAAATATTGATACTAAAAGTTCAGTGAGATATAAGAGAATATTGAAAAGCAACGCAAAGAAATCAGAAAAGCAACTCAGGATATGCATGAGAAATCTACCAAAGAGGTAGATATAAAAAACAACGAAGCAGAAATTCTGGAACTGGAGAATTCATTTAATAAAATACAAAATACATTAGAAGGCTTCAGTAATAGACTAGATCAAGAAGGGGAAAGAACTTGAGACAGATCTTTTGAAATAAACTACTTAGACAAAAATAAAGAGAAAAGAATAAAAAATAATGAGCAAAGCCTATTGACATGTGGGACACCATAAATCAATTGGATATTCAAATTTTCAATTTCCCAGAAGGGGAATAGAGAATGAAAGGGAAATAAAACCTATTTAATGAAAATTCTTCAAGTCTAGCAAGACATTTAGACATCCAGATACAAGAAGTTCAAAGTTCCCAGCATAGATACAATTCAGAAAGGTTTACTCCATGGCACATTATAGTCAAAATGTTAAAAGTCAAAGATAAAAATTAAAAACAGCAATAGAAAAGCATCTAGTCACTCATAAAGGACTTCCCATCAGGTTAATAGCAGATTCTTCAGGGAAAAAATTAAAACTGCAAGTCAAGGATGCTACACTCAAAGTTATCTTTCATAAATAAAGGAGAAATAAAGTCTTTCCCAGACAAGCAAAAGCTGAGATAATTCATCACCACTAGACCAGCCCTACAAGAAATGCTTGAGGGAACCCTACCCCTGGGAGTGAAAGAATCATAACTCCCACCATGAAAACACACAAAAATATTAAAACCACTGGTAGAACAAGACACAAACAAACAAAAAAAAAAAATGGGAAAAACTCAAATGTTACCACTAGAGAATACCACCAAAATGCAATGATAAACAGTAAAAGAGAAAGGAACAAAGGATGTACAAAACAACTAGAAATCAATTGAATGACAGGAATAAACCCTCACATATCAATAATAACCTTGAATTTAAATGGATTAAACTTTCTACTTAAAACATATAGACTGGCTGAGTGAATTTAAAAGCATGACCCAACTATATCCTGCCTGCTAGAAACTTATCTCATCTGTAAAGACATATATAGACTGAAAGTAAAAGGATAGAAAAAGATACTCCATGCAAATAAAAACCAAAAATAAGCAGGAGTAGCTCTACTATATCAGATAAAACAGACTTTAAGTGAAAAATGTAAAAATAGATAAAGAAGGTCATATAATGATAAAGGGCATAATATAAAAATATATGTACCCAGTAGTGAAGCACCCAGATACATAAAGCAAATTTTATTAGCTCTAAAGGGAGAGATAGACTCCAGTAAAATAATAGTTGGGGAATTTAACAACCCACTCTCAGCATTAGACATATCACTTAGACTAAAATTAACAACAACAACAACAAACACATTGGATTTATGCTCCACATAAGACTAAAAGGACCTACCAGACATTTAAGACCATTTCAACCAACAGCTACAGAATACATCAGCACATGGAATATTCTCTAGGCTAGACCATATGTTAGGACACAAAACAAGTCTCAACAAATTTTTAAAAATTGAAATTATGTCGAATGTCTTCTTAAGGCATCAATGGAATAAAACTAGAAATCAATACCAAGAGGAACTTTGGAAACTATACAAACACATGGAAATTAAACAACATGCCCCCTGAATAACAACTAGATCAAGATAGAAGTTAAGGAGAAAGTCAAAATATTCTTAAAAGAAAATCAAAACACACATGCCAAAACGAACATTAAAAGCAGTGCTAAAAGGGAAGTTTATAACAATAAATATCTGCCTACATCAAAAGAGTAGAAATATTTCAAATAAACAGTCAAATGATTTACCTCAAGGAATTAGAAAAAAAAGAACAAACCAAATTCAAACTTAATTAAAGGACAAAATAATAAAGATCAGAGCAGAGCTAAATAAATGAAATAGGGACAAAACAAATACAAATGATCAACAAAAAGAAAAGTTGGTTTTTTGAAAAGATGAAATTGATATATCACTAGCTTGACTAAGTAAGATAAAAGAGAAACTCAAAATCAGAAATGACGAAGAAGACATTACAAGTGGTAACACAGAAATATGAAAGATCATCAGATACCATGATGAACAATTATGCACTAACAAACTGAAAAACCTAAAGGAGATAAATTTCTGAACACATACAACCTACCAAGATTAAATCAGGAAGAAATAGAAAACCTGGGCAGACAAACAGCAAGTAATGATACTGAACTAATAATAAAAAGTCTCTCAAAAAAGAAAAGTCCAGGACCAGATGGCTTCACTGCCAAATTATACCAAACTTTCAAAGAACTAACACAGTTTTCCTTAAACTATTCTAGAAAAGTGAAGAGGAAGAAGCTCTCCCTAACACATTCTATGAGGCCAGCATTACCTTGATACCAAAACCAGGCAAGGATGCAACAACAAAACAGAATTATAGGCCAATATTCCTGATGAACTTAGACATAAAAATTCTCAACAAAATACTTACAAACCAAATCCAGCAACACATCAAAAAATTAATACACATGATCAAGTAGAATTTACCTCAGGAACACAAGGATGGTTCAACACATGCAAATCAGTAAATATACTACATCACATCAACAAAATTAAGGGCGAGAAACAAATGATCATCTAAATAGATGCAGGAAAAGCATTTGATAAAATTCAACATCCCTTCATGATAAAATCTCTCCATAGACTAGGCATAGAAGAAACATCCCTCAACAAAATAAAGGCCATATATGACAGAACCCCAGCTAACATCATACTGCATGGGGAAAAGCTGAAATCCTTTCCTCTAGGAACTGGAATGAGACAAGGATGCCACTTTTTCTGCTCTTATTCAACATAGTACTGAAAATCATGGCCAAAGCAATCAGAAAAGAGAAGGAAATTAAAAAAAAAAATCCAGACTAAAGAAGAAGAAGTCATTTGTCCTTCTTTGCTGATGATATTATGTGATATCTAGAAAAACCAAAAGACTGCACCAAAATACTCTTAGATCTGATAAATAAATCTAGTAAAGTGGCTAGATACAAAATCATATAAAAATCATCAGCGTTTCTATTCACCAATAATTAACTAACTAATATTGTTAAAATGACCATACTACCCAAAGCAATCTACAGATTCACGGCAATCTGTGTCAAAATACCGACATCGTTTTTCACAGAAATAGAAAAAACAATCCAAAAATTCATAGGGAACCACAAAAGAGCCCAAATAGCCAAAGCAATCCTGACCAAAAAAGACAAAGCTGGAGACATCAAAATAACTGACTTCAGAATATCGTAAAGCTATTATAACCAAAACAGCAGATTATTGGTATGAAAATAGACATGCAGATCAATGGAAAAAAATAGAAAATCCAGAAATAAATCCACATATTTAAGGTAACTGATGTTTGCACAAGATGCCTGGGGAAACAACACCCTCTTCAATAAATGATGCTGGGAGAATTGATATCATACGCAGAAGAATGAAACTGGACTCATCTCTCACCACATACAAAAAACAACTCAAGATAGATTAAAGACTTATATGTCAGACAAGAAACTATAAAACTACTGGAAGAAAACAAGGAAAACCCTTCAGGACATTGCTGTAGGCAAAGATTTTGTGGCTAAGACCTCAAAGCCTAGACAATGGAAGTGAAAATAGACTAATGGGACTATATTAAAATAAAAAGCTTCTTCACAACAAAGGAAGCAGTTAATACAGGGAAGAGGCAACATTTTGAATGGGAGAAAATATTTGTAAACTATTCATCTGACAAGGGCCTAATATCCAGAATATACAGGGAACACAACAGTAAAAAAATAAAAATAAAAAGTGGGCAAATGACATGAGCAGATATTTCGCAAAAGAAGACATAAAAATGACCAACAGGTATATGAAGAACTGCTCAACATCACTAATCATCAGGGAAATGAAAATCAAAAGCACAAGAAGATATTATGTTACCCCAATTAGAATGACGACTACTAAAAGGACAAAATAATAACATGCTGGTGAGGATGTAAAGAAAAGAGACCCCGTACACTATTGGTGGGAATGTAATTTAGCACTACTACTATGGAAAACAGTACGGAGATTTCCAAAAAACTAGAAGTAAAACTACCATCCGATCCAGGAATCCCACTGCTGAGTGTTTATGAAAAGGAAACGAATCAGTGTATCAAAGGGATACCTGTGTGCTGATGTTTATTGCCACGCTATTCACAATTGTGAAGATATGGAATCAACCTAAGTGTCCATCGGCAGACAAATGTATAAAGAAAATGTGGTACATAGACACATTGCAATTCTATTCAGCTGTGAAACAGAATGAAATCATGTCATTTGTAGCAACATGGATGGAACTGGAAGTCATTATGTTAAGTGAAGTAAGTCAGACACACAAGGACAAATTGTGTGTTCTTACTCATGTGCAAGGCCGAAAAATGTTGATCCCATGGAGGTTGAAAGTAGAATGGTAGATACCAGAGGCTGGGGAGGGTGTGTAGATTGCAGGGGATGAAGTAAATTTGATCTCTGTGTACAATTTTAGATGGAGTCTCACTCTGTGGCCCAGGCTGGACTGCAATGGCACCATCTAGGCTCACTGCAACCTCCATCTCCTGGGTTCAAGGGATTCTCCTGCCTCATCCTCCCGAGTAGCTGGGATTACAGGCATGTGCCACTATGTCCTGCTAATTTTTATGTTTTTAGTACAGACAAGGTTTTGCCATGTTGGCCAGGCTGGTCTTGAACCCCTGACTTCAGGTGATCCGCCTGCCTCGACCTCTCAAAGTGCTGGGATTACCGGCACGCCTGGCCCCAATGGAAGGCATAAGTTCTAATGTTCCATAGCAGAGAAGGGTGACTCATTAGCAATATTATATTGTATATTTCAAAGTAGCTAGGAGCCTGAACTTAAGTTGTTCCCTTAAAACTTAAAATACTTAAAATACTTTGTATTTATGATAAATATGATATGATAAAATACTTCTATGATAAAATACTTCATATTTATCATAGACATGATAAATATTCAAGGTGATAGATATCCCAAATATTCTGACTTAAACATTACACATTCTATGCACCCCAAATATTCTGACTTGAACATTACACATTCTGTGCACCCCATAGGTCAAATATGTATCAATTAGTTTTTTAAAAATTAATATAAAAACTAAAAAATAAAGTGAAAGAGGGAGGCAGAAGAGGGTGTCAAATTGATGCGACATGAGAAGGACTCAAACCTTAACCCACTATACCTGGCTTTGATGATTTCATGAGCCAAGAAATGCAGACAGTTCTAGAACCTGGAAGAGGGAGGAAAACATTCTCCCTGAGAGCCTCCAGAAGGGACACGGCCCTGACAACACCTTGACTTCCCATGCTGGTCTTCTGACCTCCAGATACATTTTGTTGTTTCAGTCCACAAAGTTTGGAGTAATTTGTTAAAGCAACAACAGGAAACGAATCCTCTACGTCACAGGGATGTTGAGAAAACAAACTGAAATAATGTGTGCTGCATATTTAAGCTTAGTACCTAGTGAGTGATCAACAAATGTGAGCCTCTGTGAAAATGCTCACTGCTGTTATCGTTAGAATATATGAGGACCTTATATATAAGCCTGCCATGCCCATCTCTCCAGACTTGACTCTTGCAACCATCGTCTGGCTCCATGCACAGACCCTAGTAGTCTCCATGCCAGGACTACCTACATTTCTTTCAAGTTCACGTGTTTTCTACCTCTCTTCTTCCTTTGCATGATTATCTCTCTTTAAGACATGCTTTTATTTGTCCTATCCACCTGATTAACTTTTTCTTATCTGTCAGAACTTATGATGAGATTCTGAAGGCACTGGCAGAATTTCTCAACCTTGGCATTATTGATATTTTGGACCAGACAATTCCTTGTCATGGGGGCCTGTCCTGTGCACTGTGGGATGTTTAGGTGGGGCAGTGGCTTCCCTACCCTAGATGCCTGAAGCGTCTCCCACTCCTTTCCCCCAAGCTGTGATAATCAAACATGTCTACACACATCATCGAATGTGCACCAGCAAGTGACATCACCCCTGGAGGAGAATCACTACATTAGGAGGATATGATACCTGAATCCTTCCCTGAACCACAGCTATGCAACCTCTCAACTTCCTTGAGGAACACAATCTTCCAGAAACTTCAAGTGCCACTTTATTTATCTCTGGACTGGAGCTCCAAACCTTGATGAAGACATTTCTAGTAGCAGCAGTGGAGGACAGGAAACCTCATTCTGCTGAGCTGGTTAGGACTGAGCACCTTCAGACCAGAGGCCAAATGTACCCAGGAGGATGCCACTGAGAGAGGCAGGCACTGGGATTGGTTGGTCCCATGGCAAGCGCAGAGCAGATCCATACCCTGGCTGTGGCCACCTCCCTGGGCAGGGCTGCAATGTGAGAAATAGATCATGGAGGAGGTGGCTTTATATCTGACTGCATGGGAGGGAGAGACAGATGAGAGACTCCTTTCTTGCCTTCTGGTAGCACTCCTCAGCCTGTGGCAGCATCAGTCTGATTTCTACCTCCATCCTCACATGACCACATCCTCCCTGTCTTCCTGTCTCAAATCTCTCTTTCCCTTAAAACAGCACCAGTCATTGGGTTTAAGACCCACCCTAAATCCAGGATGATTTCATCTCCAGATACCTAATTTAATTACATCTTCAAATACCCTATGTCCAAATAAGGTCACATTGAGAGACATCAGGGTTAGGACTGGGACATAGATTTGAGAAGACACAATTCCACCCACTACGATCATGTTCTGACTCCAGGACTGCTGCTTTGCGAAGACTCCCAACTGCCCCAAGAAGAATTGGGTGGACCCCTTTTTGAGCCTCTTTATGAGCTACACTAACCCCTTCACTAGGGCTTCCCTGCAGTCGCTTATTGTGTATATGAGACATCCAAATTTGCAACCAGGCAGTCCTTCTGGAATTACCTCTATTTCCTGGTTACCTATTGTAGGTCTCAGCACATGGTAGGTGTTTAATAAGTGTATATTGCTGGGCGTGATGGCTCACCAGCCTGTAATCCCAGCACTTTGGGAAGCTGAGGCAGGTGTATCACCTGGGGTCAGGAGTTCGAGACCAGCCTGGCCAACATGGTGACAGCCTGTCTCTACTGAAAATACAAAAAATTAGCCAGACATGGTGGTGCACACCTGTAGTCCCAGGTACTCAGGAGACTGAGGCAGGGGAATCGCTTGAACCCGAGAGGTGGAGGCTGCAGTGAGCCAAGATTGTGCCATTGCACTCCAGCCTGGGCAACAACAGTGAAACTCAATCAATCGTTCAATCAATCGATCAATGTATATGCCTTGAGTGAAGGCTTGAGGCCCCAGGAATTGAAAGGATTTGCTCACACAGTGAGTTCTTTCTGCCCTGGCAGGCTCTGAAATAAACCAAATGGCAGGTTCACATTCAGTCAGTCACATTTAATTGGCACATACTGTGTTCCAAACAGTGCAGTAGAAACTACAATGCATAAATACACTGTCCCTTTCTTCAAAACCCAGACGCTCTGTGAGTGTGCATTGAGCACCTACCATGTGCCTGCCATAGGGCTCGCAGTTGGCCTGGGGGGGCAGGTGTGTGATGACAACTTCAGTTGATTTGGGAGGTGCTAGGTCAGAGTATGGAACATGAAGGAGCAAGGATAAATTGTGGCATCAAGGATCAACCGGGCTTTTAGGAGATGATGACCCAGATTGGGTTTTGCATTTTGAGGGAAGGGGATGTTTCCTAAGACAAAGCATTCTGGAAAAAAAAAAAAAAAATTCTCTGGGCAGTCTGAATGTATATTTACTAATGGCAGTGGAAACTGTTACAGCCCTTTTGGAATAGTATCTGGCAATAAGAATCAAGTACTTTTTAAATATTCACACACTTTGACCTGCTAGTTTCACTTTCTGGTGCTTTCCGGTGTTACCAGCAGTGAATCCGTCCAGGTCTGCAGCAACCTCAATTCTTTGCTTCCCCAGAAGAAAGAATTTAACCAAGGAGGCGGAAGGCAGAAGGAGAGACTGAGGCAAGTTTTAGAGCAGGAGTGAAAGTTCATTGAAAAGCTTTAGAGCAGGAATGAAAGGAAGTAAAGTACTCCTGGAGGAGAGCCACGCAGGTGACCTGAGAGATCAGGTGTGCGGCTTGGTCTTTTGACTTGGGGTTTTATACATTGGCATACTTCTGGGGTCTTGCATTGCTTCTCCCTGAATCAGATTCTTCCTTTGGGGTGGGCTGTCTGCATGTGCATGCTGGAGCCAGCTTGCCCCTCTCCTGAGATCCTATCAGAAAACTGCTGATCACCCGTTTCAGGTGTTTTCTATTAGGAGACGGCCTTTCTCTGGCACCAGCCATGACCAATTATTATTTTAGAGACTGTTAACAACTGCCTGATCATCACCTGATGGTTGCCTGACATTACTGACGTGTATGTGTAGGTGGGGTGAGCCCTCTTCTGCCCTGCTTATGCCTAACTACCTACTGTAACACTGGAATGTATCAAACGGCTCCAGTCTGGCCTGCACAGAAAGTTTTGAGCATGAGGATATTTATGACAGTATTGTTTGTGATAACCAGTAATCTTGAAATAAGCTAAAGGAAAGGAGTTTGCTTAATAAGTCATATACATCCTTTTAAGCAACTATGAGACTGTGACGCATCCTTATCTAACGCTTACTATGAAAATCCTGCAATATTGAAAAAGGTTATTTTTACAATCTTGAGAGAAAATTATAGCTTATAAAATGTGTGACTGTGTAAGGAAATGTCTGCTTATTAAACCAAAAAAGACGAAGAAGCAGTTTCGCAATTGCATTTGGGTAAAAGGGAGATTCCATGTAATTTCCCTTGTCTTCTTTTTTATTTATTTCTAAGGTTTTTTTTTTAATAAGCATGTCATCCTTTTAACAAAGAAAATCAAAGTATGATTAACTTTCTCCCTAAAGGGAAGATGTTTATCAAGCATGAGTTTTAGATTAGACAACCTGGATTGCAATCCTGGCGCCACCACTTAAGCCAGCTGTGAAAGCTCAGGAAAGCGAATCTCATTATGCCTCAGTTTTGTCATCTTTGAAATGGGCTATGTGAGAATTGAATGAAATGATTCATGTGGAACTCATAGCACAATTTTGTCTATCACATACTGAGCCTCAATAAGATCAATAATGAGATAGTGATAATTAATAAACGGGGGAAAAACTGGTATAACCTATTTTTGTATCCCAGATAGCTCCCCACCACACCTCCCATCACTGTACCAAAAATAAATTGCCAATTGTCATCTGGTTAAAGAACTACTTAAGCAGTGCTCTTTCATTACCCTGTGGTTCAGGAGTCATATCAGCTAGAAAGAAATATTCAGACAAAAAAAGATTGAAGACATGCAGATGTGTCATTTAGGATGAAAATTCCAATTCAATTTAAGGCACAACTTTGTCATTTCTGGACACAGAGCTTTGGTTTCCCTTATGTTGCAGGCTAGCATTTTCAGAATTTATGGTTTTGTGATGATAGAAAAGTGAGATACAAGAGAATCCAATTTATTCCTTAAAGGGATTGTTCCATCTCCTAGGTATAAATTGCACCCGCAATTGGGTGGAGAGTGTTTACGTTAGATAATAAATTTTGGAAATAGGGACTTGGGTCTTAAGTTAACGTCAAAGAAACTGGAATGAAATCTGAGAGTAGAATATGAAAGCAGGAAACAAATCTTTAAAAGGATCCAATAAATTAGAAGCTGTTTTACAGGAGATGTTCAAAAGCAAGACGATGAATGTGGCATCAGGAAATTGGGTCAGCGTTTTGGAAATGTCAGCATGCAGTCAGAACAGTAAGATTGTTAAAGCTTTATTCCCGTGTTCTCCCCGCCGCCCTTCCCCAAGTGGAATCTTTCATTCATTAATCCAGGCACTCAATACACAATAATGGGGACGTTTCAAAGCTTGAGCATTAAGAACAAAGACATTAAGATGGAAAAAAACCCCAAAAAACTCTACCCTTGAGAGGCTTCAAACCTTGTGGAAGGAGACTATTGGATATTAATAATAACAGATAACATATTTGGGCTGTTACCTCCAGGAGATGCCAGGACACACACACACACACACACACACACACACACAAATTGCACACAGTTGCACATATTTATATCTTATTACTATCCAGTGCAGTCTCCCTTTCCCCATCTTGAAAGTGAGGAAAATGTAGGGCTAGAAAAGGTATGATTCATAACAGAGACAGGTAGTGACAAAGTGCTCTGAGACTTCTAAGAAATGGGGTAACGCATATGCTTTATGTTTTCCCTGGGCTCATACAGAAGCTGAACGTTGAAGTCTGAATAGGATGTTGACAGGCACAGATGGTGGAGAACATTTTTTCAGGAGGAGAAATTAACACAGGAAAGGGGTTGGCAGATTCATTGACCAGCAAATGTTCTACGTGGGCTCACTTCAAGTCTTCTTGTGCAGGATCTTGAGTGCACAGTTATTAAACGTGGGCTTTATCTAGTAACAATTGCCACAAGGATTTTTGAAATCATTCCTTAAAGTCAGATTGTGGTTAAGAACAGGAAATAAAAGAGGAAAATGCTGTATATTTTCCATATTTATAGGTTGGTGATACTAACCATGGAACTTGCTGTTGTCTTCCTCATGCTCAACCTGACAGCTTGTGCAGTCTTGAAAATGTGGAGCTATTCATTCATCCACTCACTCATCTACCCATCCATCCACCCATCCACTCATCCACCCACTCATCCATCATCCCTCCTTTCCTCCCTCCCTCCATCCATCCACCTGTGCACTCAATAGTGACGTACCAAGCACCTACATCGTGCCAGTCTCATGATGCAGCAGTGAACTACTGATCACGTTTCTGCCATCTTAGTGCATGTGTTCTAGTGGAGGGAGGCAAACAACAAAAAAAATCTGTGTATATAGCATGTCAGGCAGTGATAAGTGCTGTGAAATGTTACAGCAGCATAAGAGGACCACAGGAGGGGGTCTGTTTTGCTGCTGTCTTACAGAGACCAGAGAAAGACCTCTCTGATACAGGGACATGTGAGTAAAGAGCTGGAGGAAGTGAGGGATGAGATGTGACAATACAGGGCAACATTTCCAGGCACAGGTATGGAGGGTCCAAACGGAAGTGTGCTTGGATGCCTCAGGAACAGTGAGCAGACCAGTGCACCCAGAGCAACGTGAATATTGGGAGAGTGGTAGGAGGCCAGGCCAGGGGGAAAGGTGAGTCATGAGGTAATAGGGACTCATCAGCGTCTGTTTTTACTCTGAGGGAGTGGAAAGCTATTGCCAGTTTTCAGCAGTGGAGAAACATGATTTGATTTGTGCTTTTGATAGAGCACACTGGCTGCTTTTTGGAGGGTCATTCAGGCTGCTGTGTGGAAGATGGACTACAGGCAGGAGGGGGGCGAAGCAGCCTTTCTACCTACAGGTGATGAGAAGGCAAGGCTCTTGCTGGAGATCAGAGGAATATCCCAATGGAAGCTCAGATAACCCGCCGTGTACATCTTTTGGCCAAACTAGCCATAGTTCAGTTGCTTGGAAGGACAGACTCAAAGAACACTTGTCCATTTCAAAAATTCTATTGTGAAGTGCCAGACCCAGTGCCACATTCTGGGATAACAGAATTAGGGCACAACCATGCCAACTTGAAAAACACTCCATGGGGGCAGAACCATGCCGGCCTTCAAAGTACTCCATGCCCAGCAGGGAAAAGACTAGATGCGCTCACAGATTACAATAACAATGAAGACAGTGCCAAGTGCTTTGAGAGAGAAAGCCCTATGTCAAGAGAATGTCACTGGACCAGCCAGAGGAGGGAGTGCAGGTGAGATCAGACAACCCTTTGTGAAATAGACCGTGTGTGTGCTCTACTGTGAGGGGCTGGTTGTTGTCTGATAATCGGAGATGTGGGGTGTTGGGGGCATTACTGATGCAAGAGGCTCATAGCATGTTTGATAGTTTTATAGCTGGGAAAGAATGAAGCTGGAAAGCTGGAATAAAGATGTGGGTTTTTTTTAAAATTAGCTGTGCATGGTGGCACATGCCTTTAATCCCAGCTACTCGGGAGGCTGAGGCAGGAGAATCGCTTGAACCGGGGAGGTGGAGGTTGCAGTGAGCCGAGATTGTGCCATTGCACTCCAGCCTGGGAGCAAGAGCAAAACTCTATCTCAGACAAACAAACAACAACAACAAAGCTGTGGTAAAATACACATAACAGATAATTTACCACCTTAACAGTTTTTAAGAGTATTGTTAAGTCCATTCACAATGGTGTGCAACCAATTTCCAGAACTCCTCATTTTGCAAAACCAAAATTCTGTACCCACTAAAAAACTCACCCCTCCCCCCAGTCCCTGGTAACCACCATTCTACTCCGTCCCTATGATTTTGACTATGGGTACTAGGTACTTCATATAAGTAGAATCATACAGTCTTTGTCCTTTTGTGACTGGCTTCTTTCACTTAACGTAATATCTGCAAGGTTCATCTATGTTGTAGCATGTGTCAAGATTTCCTTCCTTTCTAAGGCTAAATGATATTGCGTTGTATGGATGTATCGTATTTTGTTTATCCATTCATTGGCCAATGGACACTTGGCTTGCTTCCACCTTTTGGCTATTGTGAATAATACTGCTATAAACTTAAATGTACAGATGTCTCTTTGACACCCTGCTTTCAGTTATTCTGGGTATATACTCACAAGTGGAACTGCTGGATCATATAGTAAATCTATTTTAAATTTCTATTTTTATTTTTCATTTTATTTACTGTGTCATCCAGGCTGGAGCACAATGGCATGATTGTGGCTCACTGCAGCCTCGACCTCCCAGTCTTAGGTGACGCCCCACCCCACCTCAGCATCCCGAGTATCTGGGACCATAGGTGTGTGCTATCATGCCCAGTTAATTTTTCTATAGAGATGGGGTCTGACTATATTGCCCAGGCTGGTCTCAAACTCCTGTGCTCAAGTGATCCTCCGACTTCAGCCTCCTAATGTACTAGGATTACAGGCATAAGCCATTGTACTTGGCCTATTTCAAATTTTTGAAGAAGGGGCTTAGTTGACTGTCTGTGGTTTATTTGTGCCTTCATATCTGCAATTCCAACTTTAAATCGAAGAACACAAGTAAATTTTCTATTTTCAGCACCACGGAGAGTTCCTCAGCATAGAATGCTGACAATGAAAGTATACAAATTTTATAAATACGTCTTTTAGATAGATGTTTCAATAGTTTGAATTTAACTTTAAAGGGTCTCGCATCATTTAATTTAATTTATGCACCTATTATTTTACTAGAATTCTGTAATAAAGAGCTTAAACTGCTGGACTAAGGAATTCTGATTTTATTACATAGGCCATGGGAAGGCAATGGTGTACTCTGGGCAGACACACATAGCGGGTATTCTAGGAGGGTAAAAGTTTAGGTCGGGGTAGAGCATTAGGAGATGGCTACAAATATTAATATCATGTGATATATAAAACGTAATGTCAAAATCAGCATTGCATTGTTAATTCTAATGCTCACCATTAGAATTAACCTGTCATATTCATACTAATTGAGATTGCTTCCTTTTTTCACCACCATGAAACGGACTTGCAAATTATAAATGTTTTGGTGCAGAAACTAAATTTATCTCTGGAATAATAAACAAGATTACTTTAATGTATGAAAGACTTCATGATCATCAAGATGTATAGAACACTTTTTTTAAGCAATAAAAATTGTATGTTGGGAGCAAGGAACTCTCCGTGGTGCTGAAAATAGAAATTTTACTTGTGTTCTTCGATTTAAAGTTGGAATTGCAGATATGAAGGCACAAATAAATCATAGACAGTCAACTAAGCCCCAGGCATTGAATGAATAAATTTCAGCCTTTATGCACTCATGATCTATTTGCAAATTGTCAGGTACCCCAATTCTTCCTCTCCCATTCCAACATCCACTGAAATTCAAAACCCTCCTGTTTCAATTCTCTGCCTCAATGCATCACCATCTCTCATTTGGGCTAATTGATTGGCCTTTGGATAGCTAAGGGTACAGGTAGATGATAGAAACCACATGAGTCTTTCAAACAGAGGGCACTTTGTACAAGAAATTAGTGACACAGATGCCTTTCTTCTGTATTGTGGAGCAAATGGGATGATGGAACAACCCCAAGATTAGCAGCAGCCAGGTCCCTGCAATGGAAACTACACCTTCAGAAGACCTGCTCGGTGAAAGCCGGGCAGCCACCACAGAGGCAGGGGCTGTGTGACAAAAGCTGTAAAAACAGCAGTGGAAGAGTTACAGTTCTTCCAGAGGCATACCCAAAGAAGGCTGGGGTGAATACCCTGAATCCTCCCCAATTTTCACTCTCTAGTCGTCCATCTGTGCCTTCCCTGTGGCAAAGGCACCTGGACACTGGAGATCTGATCACTACCAGGCACATGACTAGTATAACCTTGACTCTATGGTTATACTTAGCACTTTCACCAATTCAGCCTCCATACTGCCTGCCTGGGTGATTTCCCAAAAACGTTGTTATGTTGTCACTCCAAACTCAGGCACTATGCCTTCCATGACAGCTACCATGACTTCACAGAAAACACATTGGGGATCTCAGTGTTTTTCCCTCTCTGCTGCCAAAGCAGGTGGAGGTCTACCAACAACCACATTCCTGCAGTCTTCA
Source organism: Macaca nemestrina (assembly GCF_043159975.1). Classification (NCBI taxonomy): domain Eukaryota; kingdom Metazoa; phylum Chordata; class Mammalia; order Primates; family Cercopithecidae; genus Macaca; species Macaca nemestrina. The sequence continues at coordinate 189,004,912 of NC_092127.1, forward strand.
CTTAACACATTTCTCCCACTAGGTTTCTGTCCCATGTTCTCATCATGATTATATCCCCAAGCCTAACACGGTGCCTATCAGGAAAGTTTAAAGGTGAGCATAGAATGCTGTCATGAAAGTATACAAATTTTATACATACGTCTTTTATATAGATGTTTCAATAGTTTGAATTTTAACTTTAAAGGGTCTCGCATCATTTAATTTAATTTATGCACCTATTATTTCACTTTGGCTCTATTTTATGATTCCACTTTTTTTTAGGGGTGTAGAAAATAAAGACTCAGAAGCTATGACTTGCCAAGGCCACAGGGTGATCCAGGGTTGGCACCAGATCCTGCCACTGGTGTGTGACTGAGAGTCCAAAGCCTTGATGAGCTGTGTCCTGTGGGTTCTGGGCATGTTTTAACCATTAAAGGCAGACTGCAGACTTGGTGCTAGGTTCATGCCTTAGCCCAATTACTAAGCCTGACATTGCTTTTTTTAGAAATTACAGAGCTTTTAGGCCACAATAGAATGACTTCTAGATCAGGACTAAGAAGATCAGCTGGAGAAAACATGCTCTCATCAGCCAAAGCATTATGGGTGGAGAAAAGCATTTATGAGCCTTCCTATTGTGACTATTTTTTGTTTTCTTTATTAATTGATGTGCTTGCTAATTGTGACACATGTCCTCTTACCTATGGGGGTTCTGCTGGGTGAGAGATTTTCCTTTGAAGTGTTACCCATTATTTACCATAGAAGAATCCAATTTTCATTGCTAATGAAATAATCTTAGTTACTGAGAAGGAAAACTGCCTCCTGGCATATTCAGATGAAATTAGCAGTTTCAGAATATGTATTCTCTCTCTATCCCTACTAAGTAGGTTGAGGCTCTGTCAATATTTACATGAACTGATGAATTATGAGAGATATATTGATCCATCCCCCTGCTGGAGACATCCTTTTGAAACAAAATCAGACCATATCACTTTGCTTCTTAAAAACATTCACTGACTCCCCATTGTCCACAGGACAAAGTCTTAATGCCTCAGCCCTGTCAATGAAATCCTTCAAGATTTCACTCCCTTAATTCTCATCTTTCCCTCTGGTGCTTTAAGCTACCAGGGTACAGCATCTTGTCATAATTGTTTGCACAAATTCAGAATGATAGAAACCCAAATCAAGCCAGTTTAAGAAAAAAGAATTTTATTTTAAAAATAAAGTTCAGCATATCTGATATTATTATTATTGGGCCTCAGTGAAAGAGACAGAGAGAGAGAGAGAGAGAGAGAGATCCTGCTTTGCAGGTCCCTGGTAGCTTCATTTGTCAAGCATGCACTCTTCAGTGGGCTGGCAACATGCCTGCCAGCAAATCCACACTGCCTGTGTCCAGCTGGGCTGTTACAGTGGAAGGGGGTTTCTCTTTCACCAAATTCATATACCAACCCAACAGAAGACTCTGATTGGTTATTTTTGAGTCGCACAACTAGCCTAGAGAAAATTCTGATTGGTTCTGCCTGAGTCACGTGACTGTCCCTGAATGAGTTGAACCACGTACCACCTCTCTAGTGGGCTGTGCCCCAGGGACAGCCCCTCTGGAATTTTATTGAGTAGGGAGAGGGCTCCCCAAAGGAGCTAGAAGAAGAGAACAGGAAATCATGCTAAGCAGAAAAAACATGCTACTCCAGCCCCAACCCACACATATACCTTCAGGCCTCCTTGTGTTCACAATGATCTTTCAGCCTGAATGTCTCACTTCTAGCATTCTAGCAACCCTGTCTGGAAAAAAATATATTATTATTATTATTATTATTATTATTATTATTATTAGACGGAGTGTTCACTCTTGTTGCCCAGGCTGGAGTGCAATGGTACGATCTCGGCTTACTGCTACGTCTACCTCCTGGATTCAAGCAATTCTCTTGCCTCAGCATCCCGAGTAGCTGGGATTACAGGCATCAACCACCACCACGCCTGGCTAACTTTTGTACTTTTAGTAGAGAAGGGGTTTCACCATGTTGGCCTGGCTGGTCTCAAACTCCTGATCTCAGGTGATCCACCTGCCTTGGCCTCCCAAAGTGCTGGGATTACAGGCGTGAGCCACAGCATCTGGCAAAAAAAATATTATCTCTTTAGGAAGCCTTACCAAATTCTACTGAACAATGTAATTACTTCCCCTTCTATGTTTCCACAGAACTTTTGCATACTTCTGTAACAGAAAAGATTTATTTACATATCTGCCTCCTCCACCAGATCAAGGGTTTATTCACTTGAACTGTTTGGCACATTTTGCTCTCTTCAGTGTGTCACACAGTGCCTGGCACACAGTAGGTTCTTGATATGTCTAGAGGAAGTGAGGGAATTGAGCAATTAGAACCTTTAACGTTTCTCTAAAGGAAACTAAATATAACCTCTTTTTATTCTTATTTTAGAAGTCTGTCAATGTTCTCACCATTCATTCTGTTCACCTGCATTCTTAAAAAGCTGCATATCAAATAGCATTCTGTTTTACAGCAGTGAAATTAGAGTCTGGGCTGGAGAGGAAACTTTCATGTTTGCAAACCTTCAACCCCACCAATTGCATGAAAGTACAAAGAATTTCTATTGAACGTGGAAGCAGGTGGCATTCTCAACATTTTAACACCCATTTTCCCATGGAGCATTGAAAAGTTAACTTGGGAGCTTGTCTTTGCCGTTGATGTTACTCATTCTTCAAAAGAAACTGATGAGTGAGTCACTAGGAAGAGGAAGTTACAAACGCGAGCGCGTGTGTGTTTGCATGTCACAAAGGTGTGCTGGCAAGAGTCAGACCGCCGAGGGTGTGGGATTTTAAAGGGCAGCCTGAGAAAGGACTTGATTTAGAAATTGTGACTCAGCACTCCACACTCCTTAGTGTTTACAGATGTGCCTGAAGAGTTGATGGGCAACTCACAGTTGTGCAGACTCTGGATACATTCTCCTGCCCTGTATTTATTTCTGTAGGATGCATGCCTACCTGGAACCTACTTACGAAAGAAACTAGGCCAACCTGTCAATGGAAAGAGAGCAGGAGAGGTGGTGAGCCAAGGACCCTTGATCCCCCACCTGTTGACTGTGCTCCTAGTGGAAAGTGGCCTCAATCCCTTGGCCCTTGATAGAGTTGTCATCCCTAAAAATGGGGATGGGGATGACAGCCTCAGAAATGCCATGAGGATTAAAGCGATTACGGAAAAGAGTGCTGAGACTCAGGTGTGTCCCGTCACAGCTCAGTCTGTTTGCTCGCACCTCCCTCCTCTTAGCTTCCCAAAGGGTTTGACAAGGAGGAAAAATTAAAACAGAGTGGAATATTTATTAAGTAAAGCTTGAACTTGGAGCTTGGCTCTGCCACTTGATCTCTGAGTCACAGGAACAAGCTTATTAATCTCCTGGATACTCATTTTTTTTCCATTGCTGACAGTGGAGATGAGACAAGATAACACAGAAGATTCTGGGTGCTTTGGTGGTGCCAAAGCAACACCCATGAGGGAAAAATGTGCACAGCAACCCCACCACGGGGGGAAAGAGGCACAGGTGGCCCAGTCACCCGGCCCAGGCGATGACTGAAATGGCTTATTAATGGGCTCTTTGCAAACATCACATTGAGTGGAAGCCCTGGGCATTTCACAAAGACAGACATGGGTCAAAATCCTGACCTTGTCTTTGTTGAACTTGATGCCAGATTCCTTGACTACTGAGTTTGGAAAGCAAATCCGAGTGAACGATATCAGTAGTGGCCCTGATGGTAGCTGCCATCTGTTGCATACCCAGTGCGTTACAGGGGTCTACTGGGTGCATCCTGTGTACCTTCTCATATAATCCCCACAACTACCTGGTTTGTTAGCATTCTTAGCCACACCCTCCCATTTTGCAGCTGTGAGCATTAAGGCCCAGAAAAGTTAAGTCGGTTGTAGAAGATTAAAACAATAGTAAGTAGTGAAGGGAGTTTAAACTCACATCTGCCAACTCCAGTGTCTTCCACTTCCCTTCTCTCCACGTTTAGATTTTAATTGCAGAAGAAAAAAAAGAAAGACTTCTTTTTCTCCTGGAAAGAATTCACATTTCCCCCTAGAACTAAGCTAAAATAGAAACGTAACACATGGGCCTTTTGTAAGGTATTGAAGTTGCTCTTGTTACTGTCCAGTGAAATGTTGGTTGGCCCCATGGTTTGGAAATACCACAAGGCAGCTCCAGGATAGTTCTTTATGCCTTTTGATTTGTCAAACAGAAAAGGAAAGATGCTTAAATGTGTGGTTACACAGATAGAACTGGAGCGAAAGGGTGAATGTGATGGGGGTGCTGGGTGGACTCTGCATCAGGTAGAGCAGGGTTTCGAGCTGTCCATCCCTGTGGCCAACACTCTTTTGAGACTGCAGCTTGCTCCTCATTGACCGCATGTCATTGGAGGCTGGTGGGGTCACTGAGTAGGATGCTGTAGAAAGGACGGATACATGGATGGAGCACAGGGCTGGAAGGCCAGCAGACTCAGTTGCCTCAATGCTAAAGCTCCCTCTGGCTCGTTGATACCAACCCAGTCAAGCCACCCATAGGGCTACTAAACCCAGCTGAGTACAGGTCAACTTTTAAAAGAAAAATGTGAGCATGGCCAGTTTATTATGTGATCTCTGCCACTGGGCTATTTAAATAAAATAGTCTTTACTTTCCCTGTATCCTTTGCCATTTGTGCCATAGAAAATGTCGTTTCTCTGCTGGATAGCAGAGCCCATCTGGGGTAGATCCCATCATATCCCAGAAAACTTTAGTAATTACAAGTCCAATCTAGTCCAGTTTAAAACTCCAATCTCATATAAGATTCAGACCTCTCCCCACCCACATTGCTGCCCAGGTGTGGCTTAAGGAACCTGAGGTGGGGAGGGGGCTTCCCTGCTCTGTCATTTCTTTTCCCTCTGTCTGTCACTTTGAAATGTGAGTGTGGAGGTCAGGGTCTGCCTCTGAGATACCCACCCCCAATTTCTACCTCTTCTGGGTTTCTTGGATCTCTAATGTGTAAATCGAAATGGGGAGAGATGGAAAGGAAATGGAAAGCACAAAGTCCTTTTGCTGTGGGATGACTGGATTTTGACATCCTCTACCTGGAGGTGTCCCAGTAATAATCACAACAGCACATTCACCACTTGCTGGGTCTGCTTCTAAGGGCTTTGCTTTCAATAACTCACTAATCCTACAACAACCTCATGAGTTAGGTCTACTATTATTCCTAATTATAAACGAGAGCACTCAGGTACAGAGAGGCACTGCAGTGTGCCCAAAGTCATATGGGATGTAAACCCAGGTAGCCTTGGTGGGTGATGGACCCTCCATCTTCCACCTTCCTGCAGTTCCTGTCCTCTGAAAAGCACCCCAGAAATCCACTGCTCGTGTCCTCTTGCCTGGGGACACTGCAAGCCCAGCTAAGTGCTTTCATATGCTCCGCAGGAAGCTCATGCATCCTTGCCATGCCAGATGCTGGGGCAGAGGAGGGGTTGCCTTCCCACTCTCCTCTTCCTCTTCCCTACTGTGGCAAAGATGGCGACTGTCCTCCAGCAGCTGTCCTTCCCATGGTGTGTAGTATTAGAATTGTAGCTGGGCACGTGGACACACAGCTGTCCACAATGCACCCCACTCTCCCTGCCTCCCTTGCATTAGCTGTGATTGTGTGACTGGGTTCTAGCCAATGAGATGTGAGCAGAAACATGGCAAGGCAGCTTCCAAGAACTTCTTGAAGATCCGGCTGACACTTACTCTTTGCCTCTCCTCCCGCCCTTCTTCCATCTCGCTGCTTGGATTAGTGATATGAGTCCTGGAGCTTCATCCTAGTGGGTAGAGAACCACACCCTAAGGATGACAGAGTGAGCCTTGTTCCCCGAAAGATTTCACAGTGCCCAGCTGCTGGACCAGCTCCAAATCAGCTACCTCTAGATTTCTACATGAGAGAGACATAAACTTCTTCCTTTAGTTAAGCCACAATTATCTAGGAGTCAAAACTAATTCTTGCTCATCTGTCTACATCTCATTTTCATTCTTTCTTCTGCTGCTTAGATCAGCAGAGGGCAGGCAGCAGGCTCACTGCACAAGCAACCATGCAGCCAGGGGACAGAATGCAACTCATCAGTTCTTGCAGGCAGCTCTGATACCTACCTGTGGGACCCTTTAGTCCCTCTCTTGGCTTCAGAAGGTGGGCGTCCTCATGGGCAGGGGAAGAAAAGGTATAGCTCCTTCTCCATGCTGGCACATTATGACTGCTGGTTTCTGCTCTACCCTCATGGTCTTTGTATTAATACATGAGAGTTTGGGGTGAGGGGTGAATGGTTGCCGGGAGTCAGACCAATTGTGCCAAGATTTGACGCGTCCCTTCCTTGAGCCTGGTGGCCAATTCTTAGGCAACATGAGGATTTCAATTATGATCCTATTAGGTGCAGTTTCTAGATATGGGCCAAGATTAATCATCAAGGTAGCTATGAAAGAGTACATTAAGCAGAATTATATGGAGCAGTTCACCAGGCTCCAAGGTCCTTACAGACATCTTGTTCACTGTGGTATTTCATTGCCGATTTGGTACCTGCCACATTGGAGCTGCACCATATTTGTGAATGAATAAACAAAGGAATGAATGAATTCTTTAGAAACTCTTTGGAGAGAGACAAATCCTAAAGAGTGACTAATGACACCAGTGGGTAAAGATGGTTGTGAAGAGACTGAGTCAGAGGTTTGTTTACACTTCTGTCATGATGAACAATCTTACTCAAGCAAATGGAAGCCCCAAATTCAAGCCCAGCCTTCAGTGTGTAAAAGAAGCTTCTGGGCTTGGATGCTTCCAAGAAGCAGGTGACACAGAGCAAAGTCACTGTACTTCACTGCCACAGAATCTGGGTTGGAGCCCTGGTGTTGCTATATACTGGCCATGAGACCTCAGATGAGGTTTTCACCTCATCTGTTAAAAAAAAATTGTTTAAAAAAATTATTCTGACAACCGGGCATGGTGGCTTTTGCCTGTAATCCCAGCACTCTGGGAGGCTGAGGTAGGTGGATTGCTTGAGGCCAGGAGTAATCCTATCTCTACAAAAAATAAAAATAAAAATAAATACAAAAATTAGCCAGAGGTGGTGGCACATGCCTGTAGTCCAGCTACTCAGGAGGCTGAGTTGGATAGATCACTTGAGCCTAGGTGGTCGAGGCTACAGTAAGCCATAGTCATGCCACTGCACTCCAGCCTAGGTGACAAAGCAAGACACTATCTAAAACATATATATATTTATGTTTATTCTAAAACACACACACATATATATATATATATATGTATATTCTAACACTTGTTAAAATGGTAGGGAAGACTTTATTCAGGACTATTACAGTGAGTATGAAGATTATCACAGTATCGCAGAGAGATGGAGTTTAACTCAGAACCACAGCAAAGACAGCTGGGATTCCAGGCAATGAGCAGAAGGAGTGATCAGTAGAAGGAAAATGACTAAGAGGAGACATCAAGGTAGGGAGCTTCTTGATAAACTGATTTAACAGGATTCCTGCTAAAGACAGGCCAAGGGCTTATACATCAAAGGTGGGGGAGAGGAATTTGATCAGGTATGGAGGGTGATCCAGTATCAAAGGTGAGGGCCTCTTGCTGAAGCGACTTAGCGGGAATCTTGCTAAAACTGGATTTAGCAAACCAGGGATGGGTCTCGAGGATGAGGCCTAGGAGAAAAGCAGGTTCAGGGGAGCCTCTCTAAAGTTTGGTCAAGGAGAGTCTTTGTCATTCCCGAGCCTGATTCTTGTCGTATTTCCCTCACGCGGTTGTTGTAAAAACAACACCAGGCCCAGCCGGCTGAAGGGGAGCTGGGAGGCTGGAATCCAGCTCTGGCTGTGCTCTGCATGCCAAGCAAACATTTGCCAAAGGGGCCAGATCATAAATACTTCAGGCTTGCAGACCATAGGGTCTTTGTCACAATTACTCAACCCTGCCACTGCAACAAGAAAGCAGCCCTAATAAACAATGCATCTGTGAACAGCATTGACTGAGTTCCAATGAAACTGTATTTCCAAAAGCAAGACTTGAGCCCCAGGACAGAGTTTGCTGACCTCTCTCTCTGGAGGGAGACTTTTGCCAATTCAGACAAAAGTACTGTGTAAGCCCATTCCCCGGGTGGTGGCAATACCCCATGGGGCTGAAAACACTTCCATGCAGAACACACACAGATGACTGCAGAGATGTCCTTCTGGGCACAAGCCACTTATCTTCAGCCCTGGAAACAGGCCAGGATATGGGCTGCATTGGTCACACTCACGCCTGCAGGCAGGCAAGCAGATACAGCAGATGGCACAGAAGGAACGAACACTTTAACCTTAGCCAACAGCTGAGCAGTCCCTTGGAGGAGAATGCATACCAGCAGTCAGAGGGGCGTACATATGAGGAAGTAAAGTCAAAGGATTGGGAACCGTGGCAGGCAGCAACAGCACAGTAAATGTGGAAGCAGAGGGTCAGTTGCAGATTCTGGTGAACGTCTGAACCATGAGTGAAGGAGGAGCAGCACCTTTTGAATCATGCTGCAGCCCTGGGTACTCCCCTGGGTCCTGCCACCTCTATCCAGCTGGGCTGTAGGTGGACTTGGTTAACTTAACAAAAATACCATGTTGGTGCTGTCATTCGTTTTGCAGGAGCCCTGAAGCTTCAGGTAGCCCAGGACTCCCGACCTCTCACTCCCTTAGCACGCATTCGAGACACGGCCATTACTATTCAATATTACCATCCTATTAAGGAATGTGTCAGTAATCTAATATTTCATCCTATACTAAACCAAAAATTTCAGAATGTTTGAAAAGGAGAAGATGACAACTCTGTTCCCATCTTTTCTGGGTCAGTGGACTATTTAATAAAATTTCAGCTTTACCTCTATCATTACAGTAATAACTGCATCTACACACTTTAAGCTTATGGCCTCAGCAGGAGAAGGAGGGGCATTATTTCAGACTAATAGGCCCAGCTCTTCCTTTCTGCCACGCATCTGTATTTCTTTCTTGAATTCAGATTGATTTTTGCAAGGGATTTTATGCTATGGAGCATGAAAGCCTAGATTTCTGCCATGAGCCCCAATAAAGTTTATGATTGGGTTCAGCATGGTTGAGCCTCTTCAAGACATAAGACCTATGACCCAAATGAGGAATCCTCATTTCATTCATCTGAAGTCAATAAAGATTGAATATTGAATATACGTCAAGCATTTCATTCACAGCAGTTGGGAGATGTGATTGGAATTGCTGTGGGGTCAGCCTATAAAGCCAGAAAAAGCTTTGTTGGAGGGTGGGGAGGGGAGAATACTTTGAAACTGTGATTTGGCCACAGCCTATAAAGCCAGAAAAAGCTTTGTGGAGGGTGGGGAGGGGAGAAAGCTTTGAAACTGTGATTTGGCCACAAGTGGGACTCAAACCGAAAACAGTAAGGAAAAGATGCTCCGGTTTCTAGGCACTCACGCGTATAGTTTGCCCATCTATATTAGGATTCTCCAGAGAAACAGAACCAATAGGATGCGTGTGTAGGGAGAAAGGTTTATCGTGAGGAATTGGCTCAGATGACTGTGGAGACTGGCAAGTCCCAAGATCCGCAGTGGAAGCTAGCAGGTTCAACATCCATGTGAGCCGATGGTGTTGTTTCTGCCTGAAAGCTGGCAGATTCAAGACCCAAGAGAAACCCGCATGTTTCAGTTTGAGTCTGAAGGTAGTAAAAAGCCGATATCTCAGTTTTAAGGCAGTCAGGCAGAAAAACTCCCTCTTTCTCAGGGGAAGATCAGACCTTTTGTTCTAGCCAGACCTTCAACTGATCGGACAAGGCCCACCCCCTCTTAAGGGGGGCAGCCTGTTTTACCCAGTCCACCAATGTAATTATGAATCTCATCCAAACACCTGGCAATCACTGGGACCAGACATCTGCATAGCAGCCCACACACCTTTGTGCCCTCCTTATCTCCCATCTGCGGGGCCCCTAGGAAATATCTCAGGAATCTGCCTCTCTCCCCATCTCACCAATCTTGTCCCAGATCTTGACTGATGCAGTCTTCCCTGCCATTCTCACTCCACACAGCAAAATGCTGAGTCTGCAATCTGAGCATGTGGGTCGCTCATAATCATGCTTCCAAGATGGTTCCAACCTTTATGATTTTTGCTCTAGCTACACATCATCAAATATTACGTACTGTAATTGAATCGTGTTCCCCCAAAAGTAATGTCCACCTGAGACTTCAAAATGCAACCTTAATTGAAAATAGGATCTTTGCAGGTAAGAATGAGGATGAGGTCATACTGGATTACAGTGAACCCTAAATCCGATGACTGGTGTCCTTGTAAGAGACAGAAAAGGAAATGCAGAGGGGAGAAGGCTGTGTGAAATGGAGGCAGGGAAGTGAGTGATGCAGCCACAAGCCAAGGAATGCCAGAAACTGAAAGAGGCAAGAAGAGTTCTCCCCTAGAACTTCAGGCTAACACCTTGACTTTGAAATTCTGGCCTTTGTACTTTGAAACCACTCAGTCATGGTCATTTGTTACAGAAGCCCTAGGAAACTAATACTGTATCTTCATGATTTTTACTTTATCTGGAAACTGTCTGTACTACTATTTGAATAACATTCTATAATAGACAAAATGCTTTTTGCTAAGATAAGTGTGTTTCAAAAAGACGCTTCATATCAGTCCCTTAAAGAGGAAAGAGGTTTGTCATAAATATAAACACTAATAATAGAATAGATTGATGTCTTAGCCCATTCAGGCTGCTATAACACAATACCTTAGACTGGGTCATTGATAAACAGCAGAAATCTATTTTTCAGAGCTGTGGAGGGAGGAAGTCCAAGACTGAGGTGCCAGCAGAATCAGTGTCTGGTGAGGGCCTGCTCCCCACAGAAGATGCTTCTGTGTGTCCTCACATGGTAGAAAGGACAAGGCAGCTCCCTTCTGTCTCTTTTATAAGGGTATTAATCCATTCACAAGGGTGGAGTCTTCACAGCTTAATCATCTCCTAAAGGTTCCACCTCATACTGTTGCATTGAGGCTCATGTTTCAGCATATGAATATTGGCGGGGGGGGAACACCAATGTCCAAACCACAGCAGTGACCCTAAAAATAAATACAGTGAGACCAGAAAGATGCTGTTAAGTGCCAGCTAACACCACTGCCTGCCAAGGGTGCTAATCCTCATAATGTCTGTTTTTTCTTCCCTAAAAGGGGAGGTTAGCAAGCATCCAAAGTTAAGGAGATACTAGAATCCAAATGAGACTCCTCTTTGAGGTAATTAGAAGGACTGAGTAGGAATTTCTAGAGAAGAACCTTCTCCTCCCATGACCCTATGAACCAATGAACCTGAGTGAAGTCAATGTGAGCGCCTGTAAGTCACTTCCCACCCCTGGTGGTCTCACCCCCTGGCTTCTGAAACTCCAGGTGCCCAGCCTGCCATGCACGGCCTTCTGTGATCTCGCCGCCCCCACTGCTGCCCAGCTTCCTCCCCTACTGTCTCTGCTGGTTCCACCCCTCAGTCCGTCCAGCTCACTTGCAATTTCACAGCCATGCCCTTCTGCTATTCCCCACCATGTCTGTGCACAGCCTGCTCCTAGAACCCCCACACTGACCCAGGAACACACAGACCCCTCTGCTTCCATGGTGCTCTCTGCCCCAAACTCCTATTATTTGGACAGTGGACTGGTTGATAAATCTGTTATTTTTCTTTCTCATTTTTCTCTTATTTTTCCATCTCTGGGACTTTTTATCCTACTTTCTGAGAAATTTTCTTGACTTCATCTTCCAAACATTTCTATGGAATTTTTTTTTCAGTTCACATATACTTCATTGCCAAGAGCTCTTTCTTGTCCTAAAATTACTTCTTTTTCATCACATCTTCTGTGTTTTATGAACACAATATCTTCTCCTACCTCTTTGAGGATATTAATTTGAGTTATTATGAAACTTCCTCTTTGCTGCCTTTGTTTCTGTTTCCTCTGAGGTCCTTTTCTCCCTTTGTTTTGGCCTCTGTTTTTTGAAGGCTTTCCTCAAACGTCTACTGATCACCGATGACTGTTCCTCAATATTTAAAAATGAGACAGTAAAAAGTTGATTGCTCAGTCCGGGTTGGAGAGTTCTCCACAATGGAGAATCAAGCAGCAAGAGCCTGGAGGGTGGTTCCTCCGTGGGATGATGAGGAGGGCAGGGAAGGAAGTAGGGGTTGGAAGCACTACTCACAGTTCAGACCTTGGTTTACTCCCCTACCCATTTTCAGCCTATGCCCACCTCCACCCTCATCTCTGCATGGCCCAGCACCACAGGACTGCAGAGTAGATTTATGAGTCCAACACTCTGGATGCAGAGTTCCCACTATCCATCCCCCAGTGCACCCCATCTTCAGTGGTCCCCTCCCCTTCCAGGTCTGGAGATTTTCCAAGGTCCTGTGGGGGTGCTCTGCTTTGCTGGGATCCCCTCTCAGAGCCCAGAAATAGTTCTTCCACTCTGCCGGACCGGATTCTCCACCTGCTTTTGCTTTTTAAACACGTGCTATAGGAGTTTGTCCTTTGTCCCTGTGGATTTATACTTCCTTTATTCTTTTACAGTCTTGCTAGGGGACTCATTCATCGCCAAATAAATATTTACTGTATGACAGGTGCTCAGATAGCATTGAGCAAAAATACAAAAATCTCTGCCTGCCAGGACTCTCTCTCTCTCAGTCTCTCTCTCACTCTCTCTCTCTCTCTCTCTCTCTCTCTGCGTCTGTCTCTCTCTCTCTGTGTGTGTGTGTCTGTCTCTCTGCGTCTCTCTCTCTCTCTCTCTCCCCCCCTCCCCCTCTCCCCCCCCCCCATTATTGCTCCCCTTTTGGCCTAGGCTTCCACCTGACAGACAGCAGGTTAGAGAGGGATCCACTCAGAGCACTGGCAAGACCCAGGGACCAGGGACCCTACCCATCTTAGAAAGGCCAACACTTGGTGAGATTTACCTCTTTCCTCCTCCGTAAGGGCACATGGATCCCTGGGAACTATCACAAATAGGCGATTTGTCAGCATCAGGGTGATGAAAATGAGGCTGGAGGGAGCAGAGGACCCCCCAGGATATTAAGCCCCTTTTCAGGTCATTGGTCAGACTTCGTGTCCACGCCTCCACCCCACACTTTCCAATGCCAAATAGACAGGTCACCGCCATGTTAGAAATTCTCCAGTGGCTCCTCTTCAAAAAGCCTAGCCTCCTGGGTCAGTTCTCCCCACACCCTCTCTGGCCCCATGCTCTGCCCTCGGCCTGCCCCAGCCTCCACCTCTGCCATACCCACCTGCTCTCCTGTTTGATGGTGCTCTGCAGTCTGCCCAGAGTCTCTGCCCCTGCTTCGATTTCTGGTTAGTTCCCAGCTCTAGGAAGTCCCCTCTGAGCCCTCCCCACCAAGAAGGGCCTGAGTGCCACACCCCTGCCCCCAGCTCTCCCCATAGCCACCAGAGATTCCTGGCGGCTCTCTGCACTTCATCCTGAGGACTGCAGTGCTCTATCTATGGCCAAAGGAGTCTTGATTCTAGAGGGGGTCATTGGACTTCTATATGGTGTGGTGTGATGTATCTAGAAATATTCTCCAATTTAAAAATTCCCAGCCCCAACGCTAACATTTCTCCCTTAAAAATGCACACTTTTTAATTGAGGCAGAGCAAAGAGTCTCAAATTAAAAATAACAGCAAAAGGGATGAAATATTAAGAACTTACTTTCAAAGGGATTAGATTCCCACGTTGTGTTCTAGGCTGGCAGACGGTTAGAGAAATGGTTCCCAATTTCAGATTCAGGAAACTCTTTCTCAATGTCTGTCTTATCACAACACCTATAAGCACCTTCTTACTTTTTTTGTCAATTCTTTTTCTTTCACTTAATGCACTTATTTTAAAGGAGAACATTATGTCAGTATCCTCAATGGCAAACCAACCTCACTTACTTTCCACAGAAGATATCCAGTGATATGGTTTTCCTCTATGTCCCCACCCTAGTCTCATCTTAAATCATAATCTCCATAATCCCCACATGTCAAGGGAGGGCCCAGGTAAGAGGTGATTGGATCATGGGGGTGTTTTACCCCATGTTACTCTGGTGATAGTGAGTGAGTTCTCATGAGATCTGATGTTTTATAAGGCAGTTTTCCTTGCTCTGGCTCACTCTCTCTTGCCTGCCGCCATGTAAGACATGCCTCTTCCCTGTCTGCCATGATTGTCAGTTTCCTGAGGCTTCCCCAGCCATTTGGAGCTGTGAGTCAATTAAACCTCTTTTCTTTATAAATTATCCAGTCTTGGGTATGTCTTCATAGCAGTGTGAAAATAGACTAATACAACCATAAAAAATAAATAAAAACAAAATAGTAGTACCAAATTCTGATTAGATCCCACCAAGGATTTGAGGCTGGATTCTACTCTCTATGTTAAAAAGGGTAATGGGAATTAGCAAATGTTATTGAGATGTTAAAGACGTAGTAGTACCAAGTTGAGACATTCTTCCTGACATAATTAGGAAAATTAAAAATAACTGGAAAAGGAGTAACTGCCTCCTCATCTGCCTGAGTGCTTATTCATGTCCTGTCCAGTAGCGCCCACTGGTGACAGCAGGCATTCTATGAAAGACAGGCATTAGAGGGGAGGAGGGAACTGATGAGAGGGGATGAGGATGACAGTCCATGGTGATGGTTTTCACACTTAAGGCTGCAGATCCATCACTTGGAACCTTCTTTAAACAAAAGGCAGACCAATAGCCAAGCTCCTAGAGATTCTAAAGCCCTGTGCCTGGGTCGTAGCCCCGGACTCTGCATTTTATTTTATTTTTTTCCTTTATTATGTCAGTTAAATCATTTACATTTATCATGATTCCTGATACATTTGGACTTGTTTTTTTTCTAATTCCTATGCCCTTTGTCTTTATGTTTTCTTCTTTTTTGCATTCTATAGTATTGATAGTGTTTGTTATACCCCTTGTCTTCTCCGCGGGTTTGGAAGCCCATTTCTAATTTTTATGGGTATGTAGTAGGTGTGTATATATATGTATGGGGTACATGAGATGTTTTGATACAGATATGCGATGTGAAATAAGCACATCGTGGAGAATGGACTCTGCATTTTAGTCAGCACCCTGCTGCTGGTTGGTGGAAACTTCTTTGAGAAACGCTGGCTGGGTAGATGAGTTTGTGATGGGGAAGGTCTCTTGGAGCCCCATCCCAAAGCCCCAGGCTTCACTGCTGACTGGGGCTTGTTACCCTGGCACACTGCTGCCATCCTTGCAACATTAAAGGCGTCATCTGCCAAAGGGGTGACGATTCTACCCTGCTTCTGTGAGACCCCAGGAGATGGCTGACAGAAAGCTCTGTGGAGAGAGGTCAGGCCCTGGCTGTGCTGATGGTGAGCTCTGAAAGAGATTCCAGGGTCAACACTAAGGTCAGGGAGAAGGGAACACCAAGGAAAGAAATTCCAGAATTTAGCCCTGAACCAGGCTGCCCCCTCCCTACCTGCTGGTCAGTGGTAATGTTGAGGTTGGTAGTAGCAAATGATTGGGCATCTACTGTATTCCTTATGAGATTGTCGGCGGAGCTGGACTGGAACCCACGTCTCCAAAGCCTGTGGCATCGGCCTTTGTGCTACCCCTGGCTGCCCTTCCCCACGTTCCCTTTCTTTCCAGAATGTTCACCAGGGCCCCCTTGTATCCAGCGCATGGTCCACACTCTCCAACAGCCTTGTCTTTGTGCTGACTACACACTCTGCTCCTTGATTTCAGGAAACACAGCTCCTCCTGGGCTCTCTATTCCTCAGGAGGTGTCCAGAGCAGGAGGCCCCCCGACCCTGGTACCCTATGGTCCATGGGGTTCCCATCTCTCCACATAAAAGTCCTATGAGAGAGTGCTATGAGATGGATTGTGCCCACACACCCCCCCAATTCATACATTGAAGCCCTAACCCCCAGTACCCCAGAATGTGATTGTATTTGGAAACAGGTCTTTACAAAGGTGCTTAAGTTAAAGTGAGGTCATTAGGACGGGCCCTAATACATGCAATATGCCTGGTGTCCTTATAACAAGAGGCCATTAGAACACAGGCACAAAGGGAAGACCGTGGGAGGACACAAGGCGAAGATGGCCGCCTGCAAGTCAAGGAGAAGGGCCTCAGAAGGAACCAATCCTGCGGACACCTTCATCATGGACTTTTGGACTCTAGAATGGTGAGAAAGAAAAGTCTGTTGTTCAAGACCCCTGGTCCGTGGTGTTTTGATATGGCAGCGTTCTGTTCTCCTCCTGCTGCACATGATAAAACTTTGGGATCACCTCGCTTTGGGATCACCTTAGGGATGACTGCCCAGCTGGGGACAGTTCAGAACAGCTCCGGGCTATGGCACTGTGACTCCCAGGGTTGCAGCTGGAGCCACCACCGTCAGAGACAGGTCCTGAGGAAAGCCACTGCCTGGATCACAGGGCCATGCTCACTGCGCAGAGCATCTGCCCAGCCCACTGCTTGCTTCTCAGGGACAATTTGAATATGTTTATTATTCTGGTGAAGCCACTCCTAACCAGACCCATCCTGCAGCTGGCTGCGAGCTATTTCATTATCTCTTCACTTAGCAGATAAAAAAGAAAATGGAACTGAACATCCTATGTCAGAGCAACCCCATCCCCATGGCCACGCACACCCTGGTCTGTCTAATCCAGGCCCTCGCTTCCTTCCCAGCCTTCCTCCTGAGCCTTTCCAACGCTACCCAAGAGAATGCAAGAGGTCAGCCTTCTTAGAAGAGCGTTACTCTGAAGAGGTACAGGAATTTTACTGCTGCCATATCTAATTTTGTGAACAGATATTTTGTAAAGTAACTTGGGCAAGAATCCTGTCCAAGCAACACACTAATGGGATCTTGAGCCAGCGACTTCTCGCTAAGCCCCTGATGGTGTGCAAAGCAGGAAGTGCAAGTCCCACCCCACAGGAGCAGCCGGGACTGAGCACCCATGACACACAGATGCCTTCACCAGGGTGGCTGGTGACACAGGGCCCCACACGCAAAAGCGTCCGTGCTTGGTTTAATGCCCATCTCTTGCCATCTTGAAATCCTTAAAGCTTTGAGCAAATGGTTCTGCATTTTCTTTTTGCACTGGACTCCACCCATTATGTAGCTGACCCTGCTGTTACCTGCAATCATGCAATCCTTAAAACAGCCTACAAGGTAGAGCTCAGATCTTCATGGTGTGGTAAAGAAATTGAGACTCAGAAGAGGAAAGGCGCCCGTACAAGGTCCTGCAGCTCATCATGATTGTCGGTGCCAAGGTCATCGTCATCCTCTCCAGCAGCCCGCCCCTCCTCCCAGCGCTCTGGCCCACCCCCTGGGAAGCAATTTGCAGAGCAGTTACACAGCGTAAATGACGATGCTGATCATTTGTTTTTCTCCCATTCCTTGTCTTTCCCTGTTGGAATGTAATCTCCATGTGAGTAAGAACTTGCCTGAGTTTTGTCCACTGTATTTTGAGTAGACAGTAGTGCCTGGCACACAGTAAGCTCTGAATACATGCTAGAATGAATGGAAATAGATGATTTCCCAAGATTCCCTGGTTAGGAACTAGGCTGTGACCTTGGGTCCTTTATCTTCATTATTCTCCAGGTCGACACCTCAAGGAAGAACTGTTGTCCCTGTTTGATGGATGAGGAAGCCAGACTTAGAGAATTTAAGTCTCCAGGTCAGATTGTTAACAAGAGGCAGAGCCAGGCTTAGAACCCAGGTCTCTGATGCTGTTGGAGGGAGCGTCTGCTCGTGGTGTCTTCAGCCGAGCACCAAGCAAGACAGCAGCAGCCCTCTCATCTGCAGTACTAGCACAGTGGCAATCCAGTAGCCAGTTCAGTGTGGCATGGAAAATGTGGTCATCGCATGCTGGGGGCTGGCCACCTTTGTCCCTGTGCCACCTCCACCATCCTATATGGAACTCTGTTTCCTTCTTGCCTTCCCTACCCAGAGATGTGGATTCAGGAAATGGCCCATGGATTATTTGTAATACAATTCTTTTTTGGACAGTGGCTCTGCCATGTCTGCCCCCACCTTGCTCCCACCCTGTGTCCTTGGGGCCCCGTAAAGATGGTAATGGGCATGGGTTCTGGGAGCAGCTGTCTGGATTTTTAATCCTGGCTCTTCCAGCACTTACTAGTTGGGTGTGGTAGTCAAGATTCTCCAGAGAAACAGAACCAACAGGATGTGTGCATATGAAGGAGGGAGGAAAGGAGGGAGGGAGAGAGATTTATTTTAAGAAATTGGCTTATGCGATCATGGAGGTATAAGTTCAAACTCTGCAGGCAGGCCAGCCAGCAGGAGACTCAGGAAAGAGCTGATGTTGCAGTTCAAATCCAAAGGCCATCTGCTGGCACGATTCCCCCTTGCTTGCGAGAGGCCAGTTTCTTTTCTGTTAAGGCCTCTGACTGGTTGGATGAGCCTGCCCGCATTATGGAGGGCAATGTGCTTTACTCAAAGTCAACTGACTTAAATGTTAATCCCACCCAAAAATACTCCCACTGAAACATGCAGAAGAATGTTTGCACGAATATCTGGGTACTGTGGCCCTGTCAAGTTAACTCATAAAATAAACCATCCCTCTGGTGACCCTGGGAAAGTCACTCAAATTCCTTGAGCATAAGACTCCTTCTCTGTAAAATAAATAAAATGAGTCAGCATATCCTATACCACACAAAACTGCTATGAGAATCAAATGAAATAATACATGTAAAGTGCCGTGAATGGTGCCAGACAATATAGTCATAGTGTCGCTGTGGAGTCATCTGCATTCCTCCACGGGCACTTGGCTCCTTCCCTCTCATCTGTGCCCTCCTGCCCCTTGGGTGGCAGGAATGCAGGAATGAGATGGTCCCCTGGTCCCTCTCTGTGGTCTTCCTAAAGGGAAAAATTCCCAAGAGTTCTCAGTAAAAAGACCCCAGCTTGTATCCCAGTCTCAGTTTTACTGCTTTCTGTAAGACTCTGTCTGGCATTTTTCTTCTCCCAAGCAAGGTTTTCTTGTTTGGAAATTGAACATGTTTAAATGTTTGATGTATTCATTAAGCTCTCACCATATGCCAAGCCTGGACTCATTCTTTTGTATGCATCATTCCTTTTCATTCTCACAACAGCCGATACAGATGGACATAATTAGCTCACTTTACAGATGAAGAAACTGAGGCTCACAGAGGTCAGGGACCCGGGGCTCTTGCTTCAGAAAGAGTTAGGGTCCCTTCCAGTGTCGACAGCCAGGGCTCTCTGACTCTTATGCGCTTTGGCAGTATGTCCCCTTGGAGGATACTCACGGAGAGACTGGGCCCTAAAAATAGCAATTCTTAAAATATTAATTCACTGGAAGGTCTCCACGTCGACTCTGCTTTCAAACCAGGGCTCACATTTCTAGTAAAATCAGGAAAAAGAAATCTCTGGTTTTGTGAGGCCACCCTGGGCCCTGCAGTCAGCTGTGGGTGGGTGAGTGTGTGTGTCCAGAGCTGGAGGGTGCATATTTTTCCACTGATCTGTGCCCACCGCACCAGCTTGTCTGACTCCTACATGCATATTCATGCTGTGCCTCAAGAGGTGATGCTCCGGCCCTCCCCCATCACACGAGTCAAACTGAACATGCCAGACTCCTGCTCCACCTACCTGTGGGATTCAACAACTATGACAGTCATCCCAACCGGCTCCCAGAGGAATCCGAGCTGACCACTGGAGCCTCATGGTTTAATGAGGCGATGCCTACGTGCTGGGTGTTGGAGACTAAGAATTCCAAAAAAGTGGTCCCCTGAACGAGCCCAGGACTCGTGGCGTCCCATTGTGAGCCACCTCAGGTGGTCTTTCTTGCCCTAGCAGCGGAGCAGAGCTCTCAGTCCCCAGGAGGCATTGGAACTGCACAGGGGCTTGTGGGAAATGCAGGTACCAGGCGCCGCCACAGAGGTGGAGGCTGTGACTGGCCTGGGGTGCTGCACTGGTAATAGAGACCCTTATTTCTGAAACCACTAGGCAGTGGACTCACCCTGAAAAGATAGGTGATGAAGCAGTTCTACCCACAGCCCCACCTACAGCCCCACCCATAGCCCCACCCATAGCTCCACCCATAGCCCCCACCCACAGCCCCCACCCATGGCTCCACTTGCAGCCCCTACCCAGAGCCACCACCCACAGCCTCCACCCACAGGCCCCACCCACACCCACATCCCACCCACAGCTCCACCCACAGCCCCTACCCAGAGTTCCCACACACAGCTCCACCCACAGGCCCCACCCACACCCATATCCCCACCCACAGCACCCACAGGCCCCACCCACAGTTCTTGGCCCACAGCTCTGCCCTGGTGAGCATGTGCTGGAGAGGAAAGGGAAGATGCAGGAATACTGGAGGGGAAAGTGCTCTGCAGGTTTGCTATTCAGGCGGATGTGGGGTGTGGACAGTGCAGTCAATGGTGACACCAAGACTTCGGGAGTAAAAGGTGCTGGCGGTTTGAAAAGAAAGAGAATGCCCTCTAAAGTGGAGAATGAATGGACCAGGAGGATATCCCGGGGTTGGGGCAGCTTGAAGGACCCATAGAGACACTGTTAGGGATTGGGGATTTAGAGGGAAACTCACTTCCCTGCTTGTATTTTTCTCCAGCCACGTTCAGCTGGGTGCCTGCAGTGCGGAGTCATCAGGAAGTAGAAATTAACCAGGCTTTGGGTTCCAAATGAGGCTGAGGGAGAAACACAATTATTTCTTAGATCCCTTTTGGCTCTAAAATACCTTTCCCAATGACTCAGATAAAATCCACACGGTCAAGAAGTTTACAAGAGTCAGGAAAGTAAATTTCAAATCCCAGCTCTGGCACTAATTTCCCAGACAACTCAAAGGAAGTTTTAACTCATCTACACATAAGTCCCCTTAACTGGAAAATGACCAGGTCGTTTCTGGTGGTGGCTGGACCCTCCATTGGGTCCAACTCTCCGATTCCAATAGAAGTCATGTGGATAGAGTCAGATTCAGCCTTGATACGGACTTGAGATCTTTCCCACATTGCCCTCAGAAAGCTGGATGAGGAACATGAGACCATGGCCTGAGCATCTTTACAGAAACAGGAAGCTCTCGACGAGTCGCAGCGTCTCACAGGCCCAGCCACGTGGACCCCGCCGGGAAGGCCAGATCCAGGAGGAAAATGAGAGACCACATGATCGTGGCAAGATGCACACTGCTGAAAGTGAGTGACATCAGACGAGAGCTGGGCGGTGGCCCCTGGGAAAGCTGGGGCTCACAATGAACTATGATTAACTGTCAGCAGGAAGTGCTCAGGGACCCCAGCCTGGACCAGGGCCTGAGCCCCAAGCCAGGACCTGATGCTGATTGGCCTTCTACGGAACCCTGGGCCTCTCTGGGGACCTCTGGACTCAAATGCTATGGAGTTTTCGCCAACATTCACCCAGTGCCTCATGACAAATTTACAGACGGGATAATGCCACCAGTGTCTGTTGAACAGCTGCTGGGTGCTGGGCGCTGTGCCAGGGCTGCAAATCTAGGAATGGGCCCTCATTTGATGGAACTCAGCACCTCCTGGGAAGGACAAGCATCCGTCAGATAATCACACAAGCGCATATACCCTGTGCTCACTGCCAGGCCAGTGACATCAGTGAGGTACAGGGAAAACACAGACTGTAACCTGGTGCACCCAGGGCTTGAAGGAGGGCTTCTCAGAGGGAGTGACACCCGAACAGAGCTGATGGGCACAGAGGAGTTGACCAGGCAGAGATTGGGGGCTGGAGGAGGGCACTCCAGCCATGCACACAGACACAGGACCCTGGTGTATTTGAAGCATGCACAGGTCGGTCAAGCGACTCTGCCCCTAACATCTCTGCCTCACCCAGAGGCTGGAAATGGAAGAGCACCAGATGGGCATCAGAGGAGCTGGGCTCAAATCATGCTTCTGCCACTGTTTTGTTTGTTTTTGTTTGTTTTGAGACAGAGTTTTCTCTTGTTACCCAGGCTGGAGTGCAATGGCACGACCTCAGCTCACTGCAACCTCCGCCTCCCGGCTTCAAGTGATTTTCCTGCTTCAGCCACCCGAGTAGCTGGGATTATAGGCGCCTGCCACCACACCGGCTAACTTTTGTATTTTTGGTAAAGACGGGGTTTCACCATGTTGGCCAGGCTGGTCTCGAACTCCTGACCTCAGGTGATCCCACCCGCCTTAGCCTCCCAAAGTGCTACGGGCATGAGCCACCACTCCCGACCACTTCTGCCACTTTTTAACTATGACCATGGAGAAGTCGCTTCACCTCTCCAGGCGGCAGTTTCCTCATCCATCAAAAAGAAGATAATGCTGGGTCTCTAGGGCTGGCAAGTGGATTAAATAAATCACAGTATGGGAAGGGGCTTTGTGAACTGCAAAACTGCACAAATGTGACACATGGTCATCATCATTTTGGAGTAAACTCCTCCATGTTTCTTTCTGCCATCTCCTTTTTCTTCTAAACTCCCTGCTAAGTAGGGATGGGTGCAGGGGATGGGAGAACTAATCGTCACTTACTGGGCTCTTCTGTATGCTAGGAACTGAGTAAGTCCTTGACATACATTATTTCATTTTATTCCCATTTTACAGATGAGAAAAACGGAGACCCACACAGTATTGGAGTAAGGATTTGAACTGATGTTGGTGTGTGAGGGGCTTCAAAACATGACCCATACTCACAGGGTGTCTTGCAGTCACTGCAGGACCGTAGGACCCCAGCTCTCCATACCCTTCTGTTGTTTTCCGTGTGCTACTATCATGGCTCCAGTCTTGGGGAGCTCAGGGTCTGGTGTAGCAGGCTGACTCACAGATCTGTCATTGCAATTTAGTGTTCTAGTTGGAAGTAGAAAGAAAGAAAACTGAGATGGGCGGGTCTGTGCAGGCTACGTGGACTGAGAAGGTCCGAGCTTCTTAAGAAGATAACTCCCTCATTGGGCCAAGGGAGGTGTGTCACAGGGCTCATCCATTCATGAAGGAATTAATTGAGCCTGGTGCATCCTTGCACATGTTTGTGAATCCCAAAAGCTTTGAAATCTCCATGAGATGTACTTGGGAATAATTAGCTGAATGCAATTGCCTTAGTAGCCAAGTTAAAATCCAGGCCCCCGTGGAGTGGCACAGCTTTTGAACTGAATTAATCATTGTCAACCAGGCTGATGTTTGTTCTTTGCAGGATTAAAAAATAATAATCAACAACCCCCAAGCATGACTTGACTGGATTCATTTTCTCTCCCAAAGGACGAAGCAAGAATAAAATGATTTGAATAGCAGCATGGGGTTTTACAATAGATATAAGACAGAACTACATTTTTAGGCTGTGTGTACATTTAAAAAACTGCTTCCATGCCTTCAAATTAAATCATGGATCTCTAACTGGTGTATCCGGGCTGTCCCACATACGGACTCTGTGACAACTCCTCTCACCTTGGTTTCATTGTACAGTAAAATACGGGTAACAAAACTGCCTACCTGTGATTGTCTGCTAAAGCTGCTGTACAAAATACCACAGGCTGGGCAGCTTAAACAACGGAAATTAATCTTCTCACAGTTCTGGAAGCTGGAAGTCCAGGATAAGGGCGCCAGCAGGGTTGGTTTCCTCTGAGGCCTCGCTCCTTGGATTGCAGATGGCCGCCTTCTTGCTGCTCTTCACAAGGCTGTTCCTCTGCACACAGGCCCCTAATGTCTCTCCATGAATACTACTGTCCTCTTCTTACAAAGACACCAGTCAGATTGGATTTGAGTCCACTCTAATGTCCTCACTTTACCTTAATCACCTCTTGAAAGACCCTGTCTCCAGATATGGTTGCATTCAGAAACACTGGGAATAGGGACCTCCACATAGAAATTTGGTGGAACAGCAATCCATCACACTACCTGGAAGGGCTGTGCAGTAGACTGAAAATGTCCCCCCAAAGATGCCACATCCTAATCCTCATAACCTGTGCCTGTGTCACCTTACAGGGCAAAAGGGACTTTGCAGGTGTGATTTAGGTGAGGATCACCATGTAGGAAGATTCTCCTGGATTATCCAGGTGGGCCCAGTGGAGTCACAAGGCTCTTGCCAACAAGCAGGTGGTAGAGTCAGAAAAGCAGTAGGAGATACAGCTGCAGGAGCAGAGGTGGGAGTGCCTCAAGGAGGTGCTAGCAGTCAGGGAACCTGGGCAGCCTCCAGAACCTAAGAAGGCAAAGAATAGAGCTCCTCTGTTGACTTAGCCCCTGAGGTTCACTTTAAACTTCCACCCTCCAGAACTGTGAGAGAATGAATGTGAGTTGTTTGGAATCACTCCATTTGTAGTGATTGTTATTGCAGTGGCGAGTCCCTGATATGGGTAGTTGTGAGGATTACACGAGGAGCACATGCCAAGTGCCTGGGACAGTCATTGGCAGAGAAGACACACTCAGTGGGGCTCAGGTCTGCTGGCCACAGCCATCCCAATTGCAATGGGCAGTTTGGGCAGAGGCTGCATCTACAGGAGCTGCAAAATTTCCCCTTTCACATTGGTGCTTCCTGCCCCATTTGTCAAGGTGAAGTCAAGGTCCCAGAGGGTTGAGGACCCTGGGAGCTTCACAAGCTTCAAAGTTGGAGGAGGCCATGTGCAGCCCTTATGTAAGGTCTTTCATTTTTTCATATTTTCAGTAACCCTTTTCTGAATAGCGGGCTGGCCCCACTCAGAAGGCTGGTGCTCTTCTGGTCCCTCTGCGTCTGTCTTCACGTGGCCTTCTCCTCTGTGTGTACCTGGTCTCCTGACAGCAGGGAGTAAATGGACAATGTCAAGCTGTACCATCAGTACCAGGACATAGGAAAGCAGTGAGGTGCAGGGGGCCAGAGGAGGTCTTTAAGTAGCACAGACTGGGTGGCTTTAATCAACAGAAGTGTATTTGTTTGCAGTTCAGGAGGGGAGGCCAGAAGTCCAAAATCAAGGTGTGGGTACAGTTGGTTCTCCTGGAGGCTCAGAGAGAAGTCCCCCGCCTCTCTCCCAGTTTCCAGTGGTCTTGGGCAATCCGTGCTATGCCATGGGCTGTTAGATGCATCACTCCACATGCTACCTCTGTCCTTCTCCTCTGTGTCTCTCCTCTATGTGGCCTTCTCTTCTGTGTCTACCTGTGTCTCTTTTCTCTCTTCTTATAAGGGCACCAGTCCCTGGATTTAGGGTTCAGCCTAATCCAGGACAACTTCCTCTTAACTTATATGCAAGACAGAACTACCTTACTAGCAAAGTAATAGTTTTCTGGCAAAGACACTATTTGCTGGCACATATAGACACACACTTTCTTGCAAAGACACTATTTCTAAATAAGATCACATTATCAGGTAGCTGGGTGACATGAATTTTGCAGAGACATTCTTCAACCCTCGACAGTATCCCAGGAGGAGATTGCAGCTGAGCTGTGTCCTAAAACCTGGGTCAGAGTTCAGTAGGGAAGAGGATGTGCCATCCAGAGATAAGGCCAGGGAAAGACTGAGGCACCCAGAGCACTCAAGGTGGTCTGGCCTGGCTGGGCCACAGGGCGCAGAGGGCCAAGCCTAGTGGCCAGATAAGGAAATGCCTGAAGGCCTTTGGAGTCTGGCCATTGGGTCAGTGCTTTCTAAACACATGACCATGAATGGGCCCGGGACACGTGACAACTGTGCTTCCATCTAAAATTGTGTCTTTGTGACTCTTCTGAGCTAGATGGCTCCCTCTGCCTCCCCTCTCATGCACATATGATGGCAGCACTTGGCGGTTATCATTAATGACCTTAGTTGTCAGATTTTAAAGCGGACAAGTACACCTCAGTGTTCACTTTTCATCTCTGAGATTATATTGAAACATCAAATCTGGAGTCTGGCCCCAGCACCATAGGCACCACGGCCATTTGGAGGATTTATGTAAAGAGGGGACAGGATGAGATTTGTGCTTTGTAAGGACATTTGAGTCATGTTAAAAAAGAAATGCAACCTTGCATGTGGATTGTGTAATAAATGAAAAGTTTCCTGAAATGTGAATAACATAATTTTTAAAAATCAAATCAGAACAAGCACGGTGGCTCACGCCTGTAATCCCAGCACTTTGGAAGGCCAAGGCGGGTGGATCACTTGAAGTCAGGAGTTTGAGACCAACTTGGCCAGCATGGTGATACCCTGTCTGTATTAAAAATACAAAAATTAATCAGATGTGGTGGCACATGCCTGTAATCCCAGCTACTTGGGAAGCTGAGGCACGAGAATCACTGGAATTCAGGAAGCAGAGGTTGCAGTGAGCTAAGATCACGCCACTACACTCCAGCCTGGGTGACAAAGCAAGACTGCATCTCAAAAAATAATAATTAATTAATTTAAAAATCAAATCAGATCTTTATTATAAGCATGTTCCTCAGATTATTACTGCCTACTTTAGAATTCTGGGAACACTCATTTATTTTTTTTCATTTCCCCACCCACAGAGAGAGAACATTGATCTAGAGACCAACGTGAGAGTAGGTCTTATCTCTACCAGTGTTTGACCTTTGATAAATCACAAGGAGGAACCAGACACATCACTGACCCTCTGAAATAGTTCTCTCTTTATCAGTAAAATAGGAGTAGCAATACCTGTCTCTAAGAGTCGTGTCAAGATGGTGACATATGGAGTGCCTCCCCAGCACCTGGTAACAAGTATCTACACTGCACGTGGCTAAATCCACATAACACACTTCAGATTGTCCCTGACATACGACCAACACTCAATAAAGTTTAGCTGTTAATACTGTCAGTACTGCTGTTAACACTGAAGCATCGTGTTGGGGGCTGCTGTTTGTACATGGTCCCCACCTCCACAAGAAGCAGGAGACAGAAGGGTGAAAGAAGTGATATTTAATGAGTAGAGCTGATGTGTTGTCATTTCTTAATTGTCACTCAGTTTCTAGGAGAATGATCCATGCCAATACAGTGAGAGATTCTAAAACTTGAGAACCAAGTTCCTTAGCATCCTATCCCACATCAGCTTGCTGATGGATGGGTGCAAAGTCCCATTCAAGCTGGCTAAGGCAGAGGTCAACAGCCAAGGTGAAGCCCTCCCATTCCTCCCCAACCCCCAATAAATGCCTTTGGTCATCCTTCCCCAGTGCCTGTTCTGTTGGCTCAGCCTCCTACTGAAATGTCTTTGCCCGACTCTGTTATTATTAACAATTGTGCCTTTCCATGTGCCTGGCCCTGTGCTGGTTGCTGTCGTAAGAACCATCTCATCCAATCCTCACTGTAGCCGTAGAGAGGGCATTATTACCCAACTTATAGGTGAGGAAGCTAATGTTCATTGTTTTAGTCCATTCTCACATTGTTATAAATACTGGAGACTGGGTTGTTTATAAAGAAAAAAGGTTTCATTGACTTATGGTTCTGAAGACAGTACAGGAAGCATGGCAGCATCTGCTTGGATTCTGGGGAGGCCTCAGGAAACTTACGATCATGGCAGAAGGCAAAGTGGAAGCAGGCACGTCTTACATGACAGGAGCAGGAACAAGAGAGACATTGGGGGAGGTGCTACACACTGTTAAACAGCCACAACTCACTGTCATGACAATAGCACCAAGGGGATGGTGCGAAACCATTCAGGAGAAACCACCCCCATGATCCAGTCACCTCCCACCAGGCCCCACCTCCAACACTGGGGATTACAATTTGACATGAGATTTGGGCGGGGACACAGATCCAAACCCTATCATTCACCCAGGGCAGTGTGCTCCTGTCTGCATGGTCAGCAAGAGGCAGACTCAGGACTGGATCTCAAGTCTCTCTT
The DNA here is from genome assembly GCF_043159975.1 of Macaca nemestrina. NCBI lineage: Eukaryota > Metazoa > Chordata > Mammalia > Primates > Cercopithecidae > Macaca > Macaca nemestrina. Next base: position 189,032,658 of record NC_092127.1, read on the forward strand.
CTCTGTCCTTTACTACCTCCCTTTCCCTCTTGCATGAATATGGATAGCATGTTCCCTTCACTAGTGATAAAATAGCCACAGATTTTTACTTCACTTAGTTTAGCTTTCCCCTCCAGGTTTTTGTATTTCTCTTTGCTGCTGCTTAAGATTGCCAGCATAGAATATTGAGAAGCCCCCTGCCAAAAGACACATGCAGAAACATCCTGGTGGCCCTGCTTGGCAGTCTGGGCATGGGTACCTCTGGATCAGAGCCATTTCTATGCTCTTTTTTAAAATAGCCCAGCTGACATTTTATGCTTTGTTTTATTTGAGGGCTGGGGAATAATTCAAGAGCAGCGCTGGGTTTTATAGCTCTGCATGCATACTTTCCATCAAAGTGTCATTTTGCCCAGCTCTGAAATTATGGGCCTGTCCTCAGAAAACATCGTCACCGCCTTCCCATCCACGCAATGCTCCTAATGCCCTTTCTGAACGTTCAAACCCATTTTCAACAGGATGACGCGCTGGAGCTGAGATATGATCGATGTGAAAAATAGAGCTGGAGGAAACGGTCCTGAAACTGGCTAAACTAAAGGCTCTGCTAAGATGCTTTCCCCATAAAATGCTATTCTTATTAAATCTCAAGTGATTGAGATTCTCCATCTCCTCCACGCAGCTTTGCAGGCGTCTGTCCAGCAAGTCTCCTTTGAAAGAGACATAATTTGCTAAAGGCTCAAGAATCTGCCAGTCTGTCTCTGAGTTCTCCCCAGCTGTTTTTGAAAGAGCAATGACAGTCCCATCACTGTGACTTATTTCAGCACTTCTTCCACACTGCACTGGGACTGTGTGAAGCACTGAACAAATGTCATTGTACACTCAGCAACAGTGAGATGGCTGCTGCTGTGTTCCCATTTCCCAAATGAGGAAAATGAGGCTCAGAGTAAGTGGCCCAAGATCATATAGCTAGAGAATTAATTTTCTGTTGCTGTGCAGCTAATTACCACTAACTTAACAACTTAAAATAAGTTGTTATTTATTTTCCCTCCATTTCCATGGCCCAGGAGTCCAGGTGAGCTTAACTGGATCGTCTGCATAGGGTCTAACAAAACTACAATCCACATGCCCAGGCTGCACTCCTTTCTGGAACAGGGTGTGGGGTCCTCTCCCAGGCTCTTGTGGTTGTTGGCAGATTCAGCTCTTGTGGCTGCGGAACTGAGGTCCCGTTCTCTTGTAACACATAGGCCAGTGGTCATTCTTCCTCCCAGGGACACCTACATTCCCCGCCATGTGGCTGGCTCCCACATGGCAGCTCATGTCTTGAGCTCTCACTCCAGTCTGCCAAGACAGAGTCATACAATGTAATATAATCCCGGGACTGCCATCCCACCAACTTTGCCCTGTGACATAACCGAATTAACAGGATGACACCCATCACCTTTGTCAGCTTCCATGGCTAGAACCACATCACAGGCCAGATCATTTATTCTCTCATCCTCCTACTTCCTCATCTGCAAAATGAGAACTTGCTCACTAGATGGTACACAGCTGACCTTTTCTTGCCATTCAGTTGTCAACCCAATGTCACCTCTTCTTAAAGGTCTTCCTGAGCATCTACCAAAACTAGGGTCCCTCTATTAGTCTTTTTTCTAGACTCTGGTTTGCCTTCTTCACCTGCCCCAGTTTACAATCCTGCCATTGATTCCTGTGCCTTCTGGCCTGCCTCTCCTCCTAGAATGCAAGCTCCATTTGGCTGGGTCTGTCTTGTTCACGACATGTCCTTCGTGACCACAAAGGGGACACCCCGTAAATGCTTGAGATTGAACTCTGTGCTAAGAGCCAGCACAGAAGCAATGTGTGTTATGTATCAGGTATTTAATCCACACAGCAAAGGAAACTGAGGCAGAGGCAGGGATCATGCAGATAGTCCAGCTCATGGACTGAACTCTCCCAAACAGAACAGCCCCTTTCCTTGGCTCTGTGGGGTCTAGGAACCAAGCTGGGCACATCTGTGCCCCATTCTGTTCTCAGGATATGAGACACTGTGAGCCGGTGCAATGTGGATGTGGGGGTGCGGCCAGGCACTGGGCTTGTCCAAGGCCATGCTGTGGTTAGTGGGGCCCTAGCTGCCCTTTGAGGTTTGCCCTCCCCTCTATCAGCTCTCCTTCCACCGTGCCAGTTGTGTTAGGTTCCTGGGACTGCCACAGCAAATTACTGCAAAATTGGTGGCTTAAAACAGTACAAATTTATTCTCTCATGATTCTGGCCAGAAGTCCAAAATCAAAGTGGAGTCATGGCTGTGCTTATTCTGGAGGTTCAGGAGGGAATCCACTCCTGGCCTGTTGCAGCTCTGGGTGACTCCAGGCATTCCTGGTTTATGGCTGCATCACTCCAGTCTCTGCTTTCATCTCCCCATGGCCTTCTTCTCTCCTGTGTCTGCATCCAAGCCCTCCCCCTACTTTGCTCCTATAAAGACACGAGTCTTTAGAGTCCTCCCTAAATCCAAGATAATTCATCTCGAGATCCTTAAGTAATTGCCTCTGCAAAGACTCCATTTCCATATAGGGTCCCATTCTGAGGTTCTGGGTGGACATGAATTTTGGAGGGACACCATTCAACCCAGTACACCAGATCACATCTTCTTGGGTCTGTCATCCCACCCTCACCTCACCTGTGTCCTGACTCTAACTCTATCTTTAGGCTGTGGCCCTTGTAGGCATTTTGTAGCTCACATTCCCTGGGCCACAGCCACATCCTCCCTGGTCCCCACACCACACATTAAATCATCTCAGTCCCGGTGATACCTTAAGAGATAAAGCTTGAGCATTTGCTGCTGTGTTTTCATTCTTGACACGTATTTTCTTTTCTCTTTTCTCATCTTTTGTTGAGAAATCCTGCTGGGAGCCACCCTGGGCAGGGACCAAGCATTTGCTGACTTCATTCACAAGCACTTGACTCTAGGCCTTCTGCCTTTTGTTTTAGTTTTATAAGTTATCAAGTTCATCCCTCCCATGTGGCTCCATGTGTGTCTCTGCAGTAATCTCTTTGTTCACAGTGGAGGCTTTGTGACCTCGGCAGCAGGGGCCCACATACTCAGTGCTCCTCAGTACTCATGGGCTTGAAAAGTCACAATGAAAATAAAAATTTAAATGTATAGGTTAAGTGCTTCTTTCATCCCCAAACCCATAGGCATTGCATTGCATTACTACCAATTACCACAGTGTGTTTTCGGGTAGAGTTAATATTTGATAAACTCAGGAGCAGTTGCTCTTTATTTTGAAGAAAGCTATCATTAGTCTCAGTAGATTTGACATTTGTTATAAATGAGTGAAAATTTATGCATTTGTAAAATCTATGGTTTTAATGCAGAGCTTCACCAAGTGTGTACGCGTCAATAATAAGTAAGCTGGGGCTGAAGTTGTTCTTCTCTCACTTTCATTCTTCCATCCTTATACTTGGTAGTGTTTCACATGTGTCTACCACCGTGTCAGGCACTGTGCTAGGTACAGGCATGTAGACATAAAGAAAGCAAAGCCTCAGCCTTCAAAATGTTTCACTTGGAATTGAGAGGCCTTTTGTTCTAATGGTGATGTAGAGCAGAACTTTCAGAAACTCCTCAGCCCAGATTTTGCCCCATGTGTGTCACTATGTTACTCTTAAAAGAGGTCAGGAAACTTTCTCCATAAAGGGCCAGATAATCAACACTTGAGGCTTTGACGACCACGTTAATCTCTGTTGCATGTTCTTCTGTGTGTGCATGGGTGTGTGTGTGTGTATATGTTGTTTTGTTTTTACAGTGCTTTAAAGATGTTAAAGTGATTCTTAGCTCCCAGGCCATACAAAAACTGGCCCAGGGCTGGATTTGGCCAAGAGCCATAGTTTGCCCATCTCTGACCACGACAACTTCCAAACCCTCATTGAGCTCAAGTGGATGCCATGACACCTGCAGGGAGCCCTGGTGGGATGGCTCAGCTACCTCAGGGTGGGCAGGTGCCTCCCTTTGCTGGCACTGATCACATGCTCAGTGAGCAATCACTGCTGTTACCATTACAGCTGGAGCTGAGAGGCTAAAAATTAAGAATATTCAGGAAAAAAATATTCAAACAATCTACTTGCACTTCCAGGAAAGAGAAGAGGCGATAAGAACACAGGCATCCCATTATCTTACCAATTACTGTCACGCTCCCTGTCTGAGGCCTCAGGTCAGGGAGAGGTGAGCAGCCTGGGTGTTGCCAGCATTTGTCCTGATGTGGCGCTTGTGGATGTACTCATCTGTGGGCTCAGGAACCACATTGCCAGCTTCTTTGTTTTCTTTTACAGAGACATCAAGCCAGATAACATCCTGCTGGATGAACACGGTAAGCCTGCTATGAATCCTTTACAGGGACTCTCAGTGGAAAGTTTGAGGCACTGGGAAATGGTGCGGGGGTGCGGGGTTGGGTCTTGCTGAGTTGGACATTAGTATTGGCTAGAAACCTTCTCTTGTTTCAATCCTCGTGGATGAACATCTGTGTAAATTTCTGGTCCGTGTTCTGCCGTGGTAAGTTGAATCAAATTATTTAAAGTGTTCACATCGGAAGTCATTGCTGTTCGTATCCCTGTGTGAGGACGACAGAGCCGCCGTGAGGATGAGCATGGGGTCCTGGAGTTCCAACCCCAGCTCCGTCACCTATGAACGTGTGGCTTCAGAAGTCACCCACCTCTCTGAGCCTCAATGTAATTTTCTGTAAAATGGGGGAAAGGCCCCTCCCTTGCAGGGTGTTCATGGGGGTGAAATGAGAGTGCACACTCATTTCTAGCAAGCAGAGCTTAATACTTGATAATCCACTAAGCATTTACTCATCTATCGGCTATGTCAGGCTTCTCAAAATTTCCTTTATGTGCACACAGATCTTCTAGACATCTTCTCAAACTGACTTAGTAAGTCTGAGATGGGACTAGACTCTGCAAACTCCAGAGTCTGCAAAGCTCCCAGGTGGCTGATGCTACTGGTCCGTGGACCACACTTTGAGTAGCAAGGCACCAAGTCAATGGCTCTCTAACTCTGGCCTTACCAGAATTTTACCTGGGGGGACCTGGTAAAAATCAGAGGTCAGGCCTGGTCCTGCTTCAGCAAGCCTGGGCTCCTGTGTTCTGGATCAGAATTCTGGGGATGGGATGCCCAACAAAGTTTAAGAACCATGAGCCTAGGGCTCAGACCAAGAATGCTCAGTGGACTTGACAATACAATTGCGGCTAATGCCAACAGGAGCCTTATAGCCTTGAAAACTAAATTCACTGGCATTGCTTCAGGGGCCCGTCTCTCAGGGCCTAACACGGGGTTCGCTGGAGGGAGCAGGTGGGGATTCTTCTAAAGTAGGGATTATCATCCCTGCTGAGTCCTTCAGGGATGAATGAAGGGACGTTTTCTACATAGCTCTCCCGCCCTCCTTTCCCACCCCTGCAGACTGAGGTCATGGTTCTATCTAAGCTCCTCTCGAACCTTCCAGGTGCCATCAGCATAGCTTGGGGCATCCTCACCTCATAGTGTGCATCCCTATGTACAGGAGTGGTGGATGGGACCATTTGCATCTCTGCATCAGATGCTGGAACCAGACTAAGTGCTTTGGGGGCAGTAGGATTGAACTCACTGTGCTCCTGAATGGAAGGTCAGCAGTGGCCCCAAGATGCCTGGGGCATGGACAGAGCTGAGGATCCAAATCAAGCCTGGAAAGGAAGCAAAAGCAACGTCTCCAGTTTGTATCTAAAAGTCAGGATCTTCAGATGTGGCACTCAGCTGAGCCCCCAGCCAGCTGAGTGTCCTTGGGCCAGTGGCTGTGCCTCTGTGTCTCAGCCTTCCCAGCAGTGACGCAGAAGTAATCGACCCACCTTGCAGGGAGGTGAAAGTCTCGTCTCAGGTGAGACTCAAAGGTCAGCCACCCATCACAGTATGCAAGTGCTCGGGAAGGGGTAGGTAACTCGCCCTCTTCCTGTCCCCTTTCTCTGCTTAGGTCCAGGCAAGGTCAGATCACAGGAGCAGGGTAAAGAGGTGAGAAGACACAGAGGCTGGTTCTGCATGGCTGTCTGGAAAGCAGGGGTTTGCAAGACTGGGTTCCGGGCAGCAAGGCTCTGTCCTGTTGATTAAGAGAGACTGCTAGGGGGAGACTTCCAGGCCCTGCAAAGCGGTGCAGAAGCAAAATTCAAGCAGAAACATTAATAGCAATAAGCCAGCCATTGCACTGATGAGAAAACATGACACAGAGAGTATGGAGGTAACCCAGGACTGCCTGGCTTCATAGTTCTGGCTCCATACTCATAGCCCCTGGCCACAGCTCCCCTGAAGCTGCTGCACAAAAGATACAGGCAGGTGAGCTGCTCCCAGGTGGTGTCCCCTAGGTTTTCTCTTTCCTGTCTTTGGGATTTCCATCCATCCCATCCCACCTTCCTTTCTGCACCCATTCTCAGCCTCCACCTCAGCCTTTCCCACATTCTTTCTGGATCCTATTCTGCCCCCTTGAGCTCCTCATCTTTTGCCACCCCCTGCTTGGCCTTCACAGTGTCCCAGCCCTGCCTTCTGGCTATGCAGCACCCCACACACTCCCCAAGTGCCCCTGCATCCAGTCTTCTCTCTCTCCAGCCTCCCATTTCATCAAAAAGTCTCTGCTAGCTGGTGGGACTGAGCATTGAATATAATATTTCATACTAAGAGGTGACTGGCTGATAACCCTTCCCCCCTTCAACACTCAATGAGTGGCTTTGCAGGTGGTACCAAATATAAATTTAGGAGCAAGGAATTTCACTCAGAAAAAGAGGAGTCTCCTTTCTGGGGAGAGAAGGGAAAGAGGGGAGTCTATGCCCATGGCCCTCCTTTACCTGCTCTTCCAAGTGGAGAAGCTGATTGGCTTTTAGAGCAGAGCCTAAAGCTGGACATTCTTGCCTTTGTCTTTCCTTCAGTAAACAACTCTTGAGCACCTGCTGTGTGCCAGGTTCTGGATAACAGAAGGATGAACAAGGCAAATAGGGCCCAACGCTGGTGGGTTGCATGGTGTTGGGGAGATTGTGGGGAAGCTCAGAAGAGGTCAGGGGCAGAGGGTAAAGGGAAAGGTGTCTGCAGGGGTTGTCTTAGAGGCAGCCCCATGACAGTGGAATCCTAAAGGCATGACAAGGCCAAACAGAGGAAGGTTCCTGGATGGACAGGTGGTAGAGACGGTGGGGCAGAACTGCAGAAACAAGAGGGAAATGGCTGTTTGAGGAATACAACAGCAGTTTATTTTGTAGGATTTTAACATTTACAATTAATCTTATGCCTTCAAAGCCTTTACTATGACACATGACCTAGCCATAAGACGAGCAGTACAGTATGTGTTCCTAAATGAGTCCTAAGGGCACCCCATTTGTGGTGGCATCTACTTGTACCTTTTGTAAACTGCATGACAAAACCTTTCACAAACCAATAACTGTGTATTGCTATTTCAAGAGTTCCATCACTGGTTGCATTAAATACTTTCTCAGAGAACAAGTTGGTCAGTTGTGTTTCAAGTGAAATATAAACATAATTAAACAAATGCATTAATATTTTATTAATGATGTCCAAGATCTGCTAGTTACACAAAATCCAAGCATCTCTCACAAGCTTCTCTGCTCCCCTAGTGTCTTCCTTGCTTTCTGATCTTTCAGGGTTTTATGTCTTAGAATGGACATTTTAATTCTGCTCAGAGATTTGAGTTTTTGAGCCAGCTGCAAAAGCAGAGAGAGACCATGCATTGAGGTAAAGTAGAGTGAAAGAGAAGATACAGCACCTCAGAACAAGGCAGGGAAAAGAGCTGAGTTCATTTTAGGCTAAGGATCGTGAGATCAAGACAATGGGGAATTTAAAGACATAGAGGAAGGGAGAAGCAACTGAATTAATTTTCTGTTGGTACAATAAAGCTGAGTAATGAATAACCACATAGCTTAAATGGCATAAACAAAAAAACATCCATTTAGCTCACAGTATCCTGGGGTTGAGAGACTCTAGGCTGGGCTGGGCTGATCTTGGCTGGGCTTGCTCCTAAGACCAAGGTTGGGTAGGCAGTGCTGTTGATGTTGGCTAAACCCACTCCAATGTCTGAGGCTCAGCTGGCTGTCAGGCGATCCCCTCTGGCCTTGGCTGGCTCACTGGGTGACTCAGCCCAGCTCCTTGAGCTCATCCCCTGCAAGTTCATCTGCATGGTCTGCTCATGGCCATAGCAGCAGCAAGAGCAGGAGAGCCCAACCACTTAAACCTCCACCTGTGTCGTGTTTGCCACCAATGCAGGAGACAAAGCAAGTCACTTGGCCAAACCTAGAGTCTGAGGGAGAGGACACTGCAAAGGCACATGGCAATGGGGTGATCCAGAGAGGGGTGAAGAATTGAGGCCATTAATGCAGTTTTCTACCACGAGGGTGATGGAAGAGGCCAGTGGAAATGGAATGGATGGAGCCACATACACAGGCAGGTGGGCTAGTGCTTTCCACACAGGAGCTGGACTTCCCCAAAGGTGGGCAAGGAGAGAAGAGTGAGAGACAGAAGGAAAGAGGCTGTATTTTGCCCTTAAGTGCCACTGAGGGCTCTGGTTCAAAGATCATTGATGATGACAATGAAGAATGTAGTCCTCGTCCTCTTCTGTATTTGGGAAGTGGTTCGCTTGTTGCGAACTGGGCATTGTGCCCAGTGACCACAGGAGGCAGAGTCCCTGTGGCCAAGGACCTCATGGTCTGGGGTGGCTGTTCTCTGTCCTGGTGGCATGTCACCTGGGTCCCAAGGCCCCACCTCCAGAAGCTCTCATTTGATTCCTATACAGAACAGGGTGCTGAGTAGTGGGATCTTTTACTGTTCCCAGGTGGATCTAATCTGCAGCCAAGGCTGTGGGAGGAGTGGAAATGTAAACAGTTGATGATGACCCATTGGGGTCAAGGCCAGGACAGAGCAAGCATGGGGCTGTGGCCAGCAGGTCACTGAGGCCAGGAGAGTAGTGCAGGAGGGCTTCCTGGAGGAAGGGACATGTACATTGGATCCTGAATCATACTGGAGGTCAGTAGAGCCTTTGAGGGATGGCATTTCAGAGGTACACACTCATTTCTTGTGACTGTGGGACGGGCACAATGGGGTTCAGAAACCTGATCTGGATCTTCAGCAGCTGGCAATGCAGCAGCCATGTGGTCAGAGTGGATTTGTTTTCTTTATTGAATGATCCATGTCTTGTATTTTCTGGAGCCTTGCTAAACTGATTGACTGCCCTGCCCAGGGCTGGCCAATCCTAGAGCTGGTAAACAACTTGCCCTAAGGCATACTTTTCAGATATCAACCAACCAATCCAGAGCCATACCCCCAACACCTTCTTTATCTGCTGTCCTAGGAATTTTATGTTCCAGGCCCCTCCTCACCTCCCCTAATTCCCCCAGGTACCGGAAAACTAGAGACAGCCCCTAGAACCCAGAGTCCACTGAAATTTCTCAGACTAGTCAATCCTAAGCTTGCTAACCTTGCCTCCCCCATTCCTTCCCATGGAAACCACAATAAAGGCTCTGGCCCACATTTCCCCACTCCCCATCCTCCTGAGCGGCCCTGATGCTTCCCTGATGCTTCCCTGTCTCCCCTGCCCATGATGTGGCCTGCCCCCATTCTTGGGAACTGTAACAAACTATCAGTCATCTCCTGATCTGGTGACCTTATTGCACCTCAAATTTTCTGTTAATGTACTGTATTTTATAACACTCATTAACTGAACTCGTTTCAAAGAATTGCCTCCCCATCTGTTGCTAACATATTTGTTGATAAATGTGATGAGTGCTCCCCAAAATGGCCATGGCCAGCCATGTCGACACCCCCTTTTCTCTTGTCAAAACATTGTATGTGCTACCCCCAGCATGCCAGGAGGAAGAGACTACAGGAAACTAAAAACTTGGGCATGTACTGTTTATGAAACATCAGACGTGGGGATTGTAGCAGTTGAGAAGAAAGAGAAAGGAAGCCACTCATACAATTTGGAAGGCTGAGATGTTTCTGTTAAGCCTGAGGAGCCAATGGTGGATGTCTTGGAACCATATGGGTCCCAAGACTGTAAGAATAAGCACATAGTAATGCACTTTAAAGCTGTTCTGCGTCTCCTGAGGAAGATTGTAGTAAGATTCTTTCCAGTGAGCTGCCAGAAACGGGGCTTCTGCTGCAGCACTGTGCCAAGGGAGGGTGTTAAAGTCCTGAAGACATGGTATGTGAGACACTGAGGATGCCAGCAAATAGCCTCTGTATTTTCTAGGGCTACCATAATAAAGCCCCACAACTGACAGGCTTAAGCAGCAAAAACAATATTGTCTCACAGTTCTAGAGGCTGAAAGTTCAGGATCATGGTGTCAGCATGACCCTGCTTCCTCTGAAGTGGGTGGGGAAGGCTCCGCTCCAGGGCCGCCTTCTAGTTCTGGCAGCTTCTTGACTTGTGGTAGCATAACTCTGCTCTTCACATGGCATTCTCCTTGTGTGCATGTCAGCATCCAAATTTCTCCTTTTGATAAGGACACCAGTCATACTGGATTTGGGGCCCACCCCATTTCAATATGACTTCATCGTAATGAATGACATCTGTGATGACACTATTTCCAGATAAGGCCACATTCTGTGGTACTTGGAATTTGGACTTCGGTGTGTGAATTTTGGGGGGAAAAGGGACACAATTCAATTCATAACACCCCTGTCTTCTCTGTATGGGATTTTAACAATAAGAAATAAAACAAGAAAGTAACAGACAGAGACCAAGATATCACCCACATCCCTGAGAAAGGCTAGTAAGGGCTTCCCTAATAAGGGACCCAGACAGAGACAGATTCACCACCAAGTCCCCCCACCCACCCAGTATGGAGTGAGGGACTGCCCAAGTCAGACCAAGAGCTTGGAGGACCAGGAGAGAGGTCCCATTCCTGGTAAGAGGAACCTAGGGAGAGCCAAGCTAAGTAGGGCCAGTTTGCTCACCCTAAATTCACCCTTCACATAATCACTGCACCTCCCTTGGTGGGGGAGTGCTATGGCCTGAATGTTTGTGTCCCCCCAAAATTCAAAGGTTGAAACCCTAATCCCCAAGGTGATGGTGTTAGGAGGTGGAGCTGTGTTAGTCCATTCTCACACTGCTATGAAGAACTACCTGAGACTGGGTAATTTATGAAGAAAAGAGGTTTAATTGACTCACAATTCCACAGGCTGTTCAGGAAGCATGTCTAGGAAGACCTCAGGAAACTTATAATCGTGGCAGGAGGTGAAGGGGAAGCAAGCACATCTTCACATGGCTGGCAGGAGTTGGGGGAAGTGCTACACACTTTTATAAACAACCAGATCTTGTAAAAACTAATTCATTATTACAAGAACAGCAAAGGGGAAATCCACTGTTATGATCCAATTGCCTCCCACCAGGCCCCTCTTCCAACACTGAGGATTACAATTAGACATCAGATTTGGGCAGGAACACAGACAAACCATATTATTTCACCTCCAGCCCCTCCCAAATATCATGTTCTTCTCACATTTCAAAATACAATCATGCCTTCCCAACAGTCCCCCAAAGTCTTAACTCATTCCAGCATTAACTCGAAAGTCCAGAGTCTCATCTGAGATAAGACCAATCCCTTCCACCTATGAGCCTGTAAAATAAAAAACCGGTTAGTTACTTCCAAGATACAATGGGCATTACAGGCATTGGGTAAATACAACTGTTCCAAAAGGGGGAAATCAGCTAAAACAAAGGGGCTTCATGCAAGTCCAAAACCCAGCAGGAAAGTCATTAAAGCTTAAAGCTCAAAAATAATCTCCTTTGACTCCATGTCTCACATCCAGGTCACATTGATGCAAGGGGTGGGTTCCCAAGGCCTTGGGCATCTCTGGTTCTGTTGCTCTGCAGGGTACAGCCCCCTCAGCTGCTTTCACAGGTTGGCATTGAGTGCCTGTGGCTTTTCTAGGTACACAGTGCAAGCTATGGAGGATATATCATTCTGGGGTCTGGAGAATGATGGCCCTCTTCTCACAGCTCCATTAGGCAGTGCCTCAGTGGGGACTCCATATGGGAGCTCCAACCCCACTTTTCTCCTTCACACTTCCCTAGTGGAAGTTCTTGATGAGGGCTCCACCCCTGCAGCAGACTTCTACCTGGACATCCAGACATTTCCATACATCCTCTTAAATCTAGGTTGAGGCTCTCAAGCCTCAACTCTTACCCTAAGCACACCCACAGGTTTAACACCACATGGAAACTGCCAAGGCTTATGGCTTGCACCCTCTGGAGCAGCAGCCTGAGATGTATCTGGGGCCTTTTAGCCATGGCTGGAGCTGGAGTGGCTGGGATGCAGGGAGCAGTGTCTCAAAGTTAGGCAGGGCAGCAGGGCCCTGGACCTGGCAGCAAAACTAGTTTTTCCTTTAGGCTTCCAGGCCTCTGATGGGAGGGGCTGCTGCAAAGGTCTCTGGAATGCCTTTGAGGCATTTTCCCCATTGTCTTGGCTATTAACATTTGACTCCTTTTTACTTATGCAAATTTCTGCAGCCAGCTTGAATTCCTCCCAAGAAAATGGATTTTTCATTTCTACCACGTGGCCAGGCTGCATTTTCCAAACTTTTACATTCTGCCTCCCTTTTAAATACAAGTTCCACTTCCAGGTCAATTTTTTTACTCATGAATATAAGCATAGGCTGTTAGAGGCAGCCAGACCACATCTTCAACATCTTGCTGCTTAGAAGTTTCTTCTACCAGATGCCCTAAATCATCACTCTCTTCTACCAGATGCCTTAAATCATCACTCTCAAGTTCAAAATTCCACATATCTCTAGGGCCTCCAACCTCTTTGCTAATGCATAAGCAAAGTGACCTTTGCTCCACTTCCCAATAGGTTCCTCATCTCCATCTGACACCACCTCAGCCTGGACTTCATTGTTCATATCACTGTGCATTTTGGTCACAATTTAACAAGTCTTTGGTAAGTTTCAAACTTTCCCTCATCTTCATGTCTTCATCTGAGACCTCCACACTCTTCCAGCCTCTGCCAGTTACCCAGTTCCAAAGTCACTTACACATTTTCTGGAGTCTTTATAGCAATGCCTCACTCCTGGTACCAATTTTCTATATTAGTTTGTTGTCACACTGCTATAAAGAACTACCTTGAGACTGAGTAATTTATGAAGAAGAGGTTTAATTGACTCACAGTTCCATAGGCTGTACAGGAGTCATGGCTGGGGAGGCCTCAGGGAACTTATAGTCATGGTGGAAGCAGAAGGGGAAGCAAGCAAGACTTCATATGACTGGCAGGAGTTTGGGGGGTGGGGGAAGTACCACATACTTTTATAAACAGTCAGATCTTGTGAGAACTCACTCACTAGTACAAAAACAGCAAGGGAAAAATCCAACCCTATGATCCAATCACTTCCCACCAGGTCCCTCTTCCAACACTGGTGATTACATGAGATCTGGGTGAAGACACAGACCTAAACCATATCAGAGGCCTTTGAGAGGTGATTAGGTCGTGAGGGTGGATCCTTCATGAGTGGGATTAGTGCCCTTATTAAAAGGACCCCAGAAAGTTCCCTCACCCCTTCCACCATGTGAAAACACAGCAAGAAGTTGCTACCTCTGAACCAGGAAGCAGGCCCTTCACAGACACCAAATCTGTCAGGGCCTTCATCTTGGACTAGCCTCCAGAACTGTGAGAAACACATGTCTGTTGTTAATCAGTCTATGACATTCTGTTACAGCAGCCCAAATGGACTAAGATGGGGAATGAAGGAGTGGAAAGAAGCTAATAAGGTACTTAGGACAAATCATTCTGATATGGTTTGGATCTGTGTCCTCACCCAAATCTCATGTCAAATTGTAATCTCCAGTGTTGGAGGTGGGACCTGGTGGGAGGTGATGAGATCCTGGGGGTGTTCTCATGAATGAGTGAGTTCTTGTGAGTTCTGGTTGTTTAAAAGTGTGTAGCACCTTCCCACTCTCCCTCTTCCTCCTCCTTCATCCATGTGACTTTTCTGCCTCCCCTTTGCCTTCCATCATGATTGTACATTTTCTGAGGCCTCTCCAGAAGCCAAGGAGTTGCCACTATGCTTGCTGCACAGCCTGTAGAACCATGAGCCACCAATGATACCTCTTTTGTTTATAAATTACCTAGTCTCAGATATCCCTTTATAGCAATGCGAGAACAAACTAATGCATCCTTCTCATGGAAATTGAAAGTGAAGGACAGTCCTTCCCTCCTATATTCCTGCTACCACTGGGTCCAATTCCAGCTTGGCCTGGTAAGAATAATCTTAATTACCCACTGTTCCCAGGACAGTATTTGATACTGATCTGGAGAAACATGTGACCTAGCCCCTGGCTCCATGAGGCACACCTGTCTGGAAAAGAGCCCCATATGATGGAATGAGTTAGGAGCAGAGTAGGGGAAGCAGTGGTCTTGCCACCCCATGACCCAGGGTGGAGGCAGCGCCATCCCTGGGCAGCTGCCTATTCTCAGTTCATTTTGCCTGTCGGAGCTTCATTGCCCCCAAAAGACAATGGCTTAAAGAAGTAGGAAGACAAGAGGGCTTAGAGTGAAACCTACCTGGGGCTTGAATTCTGGCTCCAGGAGCTTGGATGAGAGGGTCACTTTCTCAACTGTTTACACCGTGGATGGCATGACTAGACAATGTTCAGACAGGCCCTACCCCAGCAAACTCCTTCATCTATTGAGATTGCTCTGCCCCAAAAAGTTGGCCTCTGTTTGGCTTTCACAAATTCTCACCTGAGTGCATCTCATCAGCAGAATCGAAATCTCGGCTAGAACCCTTGCTGCAAGAGAGTTAGAAAATGCATTTCCCCCTTCTGGCTCTTGTGATACAGGAGGTAGCAAAGAAAGGAGTGGGAGAGGATGCTAAGTGTGAGAATCTAGTGTCCAGCATGGCACCTCCTGGAGTCATTGCAAGGAGCACATCATAATAGGGAAAGTGTTGCAAAAACTTCTCCAAAATGTTACTAATTGTGATTAATATGATTCATAAAATCACATGCTCACTACAGTGAGATAGAAAGGAAGTGTATTAGGGAGCCTTGGCTCTGCAGCCCTAATGAACGTCAAAAGCTACTGGCTTGACATTAAGAACCATGGACCTAGAGAAATGGTGGAATAAAACTAAAAATTTCTGAGCTCTCTCAAAAGCCTTGGACTGGGTGCTTCCCATGCAGCATCAGCTCAAACTGGGGGCACATGCCTGGCAGGTTTTATGGAATCAAAGGGCATGGGGGCACCGGAATTAGCTGGGGATGGAAGTGTCCCTCCCAAATCTCAGCGAAGGAGTTCAGTAAAGCCCAGAAATGTTGCATTTCTTGTCACTGGTTGTTTTCCATTCTTCACCTGTGCATGGGAGCAGCCTGGAGCAGACAGATGATTTTTTTAAGGCCCTGCATTCCCACCCCACGACCAAGGTACAGAAGGAAGCCAAATTAAATGGAACAGAAAAAAAAAAAAAATCAAAGGCTCATTTTATTCTTTATCAGGCAAAGACACGTGCCGAAAACATAGTCTTCCTACCGTCATAAGCCAAAAGAAGCTTGGATAAGCTAGTACCATGGAATTTGATTGGGTTTCTTTTTCCCTTTTGCCATTGTCCTGTGATAAGTTTGCTGTGATCTCCATGAAGATAAATGGGAAGAAAAGAATAGTTCTATGTGGTGCCCAGAATGTTTGATCCTGTGTCCAGCAGCGGCAGCCAGTGTTACAATCAGTGCCCACAGCTCCAAAGTGCGATTATTATTAGCAGAGAGCCAGGGCTGCTGGAAATGGCCGGAGCCTACCAGGGGAGGGAGCTGCAGGGCCCACAGCCCTGATTCTCATCTCTTTTGGGCTTCCACTGCTTCTTTGAAGCAACCCCACTTTGACCTCTGGCTTAGGCATAATTTGGGTCCTGTAAACCAGCTGAGGTGGGGACAGATGTTCACCTGAGACTTACTCCAAATTCAAGAATGATGAAAGTGAAACAAGCCAGAGAATACTTGAAAGGAGACGACTGCTTGTAGATTCCCTTTCATCCTAACTCTTGGTCTTCCTTCCTCTAGAGGGAGCTATATTTGCACCCACTCCCAGGAATTTCTAGGGAAGCATGGCACCCATAAAAGTGTTCACAAAAGGAGCAAGGCCTGCCCCTACAAGCAGATGTTCTATTCTCCCAGGCTGTGGCCTTGGAGGTCCCAGTAAGACAGCCATACTAGGCTACAGCCAGGCTCAAATTCCTTTGATAAACACCACGTGGAGTTATTCCATCAGGTTGCTGCAGTCTTAAAAGTCAAGAGTTAAAATGGAATGTTGTCTATACTCCTGTGACTATTACGATATCCCTACGAACAATAAGGAATGAAGAAAGGTGATAGGATTCGACTGCCCCAAGGTCTCTTTCATTTCTGGATAGTTTACAAATAATAGAAATTTATTTCTCACAGTTCTGGAGGCTGGGAAGTTCAAGATCATGGGCAGATTCAGTGTCTGGTGAGGGCTGCTCTCAGCTTCCGAGTTGATATCTTGTAGTTGTGTCCTCACATGGCAGAAGATGGAAGATCAAAACAGTGAATGCAATGTGAGGCCTGTTTCATGAAGTGAATAATCCAATCACCTCCTAAGAGCCCCATCTCTTTTTTTTTTTTTTTTTTTTTTTTGAGATGGAGTCTCACTCTTATCGCCCAGGCTGAAGTGCAGTGGTGCGATCTCGGCTCACTGCAAGCTCCGCCTCCCAGGTTCATGCCAGCCATTCTCCTGCCTCAGCCTCCCAAGTAGCTGGGACTGCAGGCGCCTGCCACTATGCCTGGCTAATTTTTTGTATTTTTAGTAGAGATGGGGTTTCACCGTGTTCACCAGGATGGTCTCCATCTCCTGACCTTGTGATCCACCTGCCTCGGCCTCCCAAAGTGCTGGGATTACAGGCGTGAGCCACCGCCTGGCCAGGGCCGCATCTCTTAATGTAGTTGGCCCTCTGTATCCATGGGTTCAATTCAACCAACCGTGGATAAAAAATGGTCAAAAATAATTTTGTAGCAGACAAAAAATAACAATACAACAATAAAAAATAATACAAATACAAACAATATATGTAACTAAAAATAGCTACTTGCATAGTCTTTCCATTGTATTAGGCATTATCATTAATCCAGAGATGATTTAAAGTATGTGGGAGGTTGTATGCAGGTTAAATGAAGTACTAAGACATTTTATTTAAGAGGCTTGAGGTCCACAGATTAAGGTATTCCTGAGGTGTCCTGGAATCAGTTCTCCATGTGAATACTGAGGCATGACTGTAACTTATCACATCGGTGATTAAGTTTCAACATATGAATTTTGACAAATACATTTAAACCGTAGCAGGAGTCCTCACCAAGAACCCAACCATGCTGGCACCCTGATCTCAGACTACTGGCCTTCAGAACTGTGAGAAACAAATGTCTGTTGTTTAACTCACCCAGTTAAGGGCATTTTGTTGTAGCAACCCAAACTGACTAAGACTTAGAGATACCACTCTCTGTGGTAGTGCATTTCCTGGTATGAGCACAAAAACTAGAGTAGAAAATCAATAGTGTAAATTCTATCACTAGTCTATCAATAGTGTAAATTCTGGGGTCAGTTTTGAAGAATTAGTGGAAATCTACTAGGAAGTCAAGAGGGAAGAACATTCCAAGGGGTGTCAAAGGCTTGGAGATGAGATGCATTTCCATGTGTTCAAAGAAAGGAGAGATGCATGTCTGGAGTACAGGGTACGTAAACAGGCCTGGGAGCATGATTATTGATTATTGATACTCTATTAGCACTTGTATTAATGGGTCATACACAATGTCCTGGTCTCCTTCTCTTTGATTTTTGGATGTTTTCAGTTTATGGAAAGTAAACCAGTTCATATTTTCACATTTTATAGTAAACTTTCATTCTCCTGAGAAGGAACTCATAGGAAATCTTGTTGGGCACTGATTTTCACTTTCCTACATCTTCAGTCGCCCATTAGATGAGGCCCACTGGGAAGTCACAGCTTGTCAATTAGCACAGCCAGGGGAGAGCAGAAGTGGAATCCTGCTGTCTGTCATGCAGGATGTTGCCCACTGTGCCTGAATTCCTGGGTGAAAACAGCACGTCTCTTCCAGAGGATCCCTGAAGGCCAGGAGGTAACAAGGTGAGGACCCAGCTCTGTAGGAGGAGAGTGGGACAGGGGGAAAAGCCCCACTCTGGCTTCAGCACATATCAGCCTTGAGACCTTGGTCCTGACACTAGTGACTGGAACCTCAGGTTATTCTTCTGTAAAGACAAGGATAGTAATACCCTCCCCTCAGGACCACTTGAAGGATTAAGATGAGACTTGACATCGATCCCACACCAGTTATTAACCCTAAATAACAGTGGCTTAAAGGAACCAGGGGTTGCATTTTTCCCCCTCTTTATGAGTTTCCCTGCTTTGGTTCTTGCCCCTGTAATCCATTCACAGCAGCTGAAAGAGTATTCAAAATTGAGTCCGATCATATTGAAACCCTCTCACATGGAGTAAAAGCCACCATCCTCTCTCAGCCCAGAAGGCCTGACACATTTTTCCCTTCCCTTCCTGAGCTCCTTTCCCACTGCCTCCCTTTTTCTCCCTGGCATCTTTGCTGGCCCTTGTGTGCTGACAGTCCCCTCCACCAGCTGCCCTCTTCCTCCAGAGTTTTGAAACTGTGTTGACAGCTTGCTTTCCTCTTCTTCAGATCTTTGCTCAAATGTCATGTGTTCTCAGTCCCTAACCATCCTGTTTAGCCCTATAACTACCCCACAAGGCCCCTATTAATATTAGCCTCTTCTTACAGATGAGGAATCTGAGGCTTTCAGAGCTTAAATAACCTGTCTAAGTCACATAGCCATTAAGTGTCTGCATCAGTTGGGATACCACCAGTGGAAAGGAACAAAGAGCCCAACTTAAACAGTCCTAAATAGTAAAGGGTATTTTTTAGCTGAAGTTCAGTGGAATGAGGCTTCAGGCAGGGTTTGATCAGGCTCTGGCACCATTTCTCTGCTATACTTGAAGCTTTACCTTCTCCATGGACAGCCTACATCTTTATACTGTTTTTCCTTGTGGTCACAAATAGCTTCTGCAGTTCTAGGGAATCATATCCACGCATGACACTGTCCAAAGACAAAGGATATTCTGGGTAGCTCCTGAAAATTGGAAAATTACAAGAGAAATAACACTTAACATATTATTTGCATTTTTAAAACTTCCTTGTAGCAAAAGGCACTATAAACAAAGTCAAAACACAAACAATAGGCTAGGAGAAAATATTTGCAACACACATAGCAGAGAAAAGGGCAAATGTATCTTGAAGACAAGGAGCTCCCAGTGAAAACTGACCAAGGTTCCGAGAGGCTGATCACATGGGAAACGGACAGCCTCCTCTGCGGCGAGATAACATTTCTCACCATATAATTTGCAAAACATGAAATCACTGATAACAATGAGTGCTGGCAAAGTGCAGAGAAATACACATCCCCTTATTCTGTTTATAGTGCCATCAATTATGGCTTTTTAGAACATAATATGCATACCCCTGAACTCAGCAATCCCACTTCTGGGATTTATTCAGTCAAAATAAAAGTACTAATGTATAAAGATGTATTCAGGAATTCTTGTCACATATTCTATAGTAACAAGACAAACAATTAAGCAAGCAAAGTTGGAAACAACATGAATACCCATAGTAGGGAATTGCTGGATAAATGATACATTGTATGATACAAACATACTATGGAATACTGTGTAACTATAGGTCCATGGCTTCTTATCTGAAACCCTTGGGGCTGATATGTTTTCATAATTCAGAATTTTTTTCAGAAGTAAAAATTCACTTAGATAATATATATGATAATAATATAAAATAACATGCTTAACAAAATATGTAATAATATCTTAAATAATATATTTTTATACTATGTAATACTCCATACAGGTTTGTGGGAACACCTTGTAATCAAATACGTTAATATTTGATTTTATTGGATATTTATCCAACAAATAAATTTATATGGATAAATTTATTGGAATAATTTATTCCATTCATCCAAAATGGAATAAATGAAACTGAAAAAGAATGTTTCAGGTCAAATCTTATCACCAAAATAATTGTGGAAAAAACTGGACTTAGAATGGAGGATAAAGGATTGTGGATGTCATAGGTAGACCTATGTATACTAGCTTGGGGGACATTGGGGGGCATTGTGGGTATACATTCTTAGGCACACTCCATGATACATGGCTAAATTCAAAAGTAACTTTTAGAGTGACCCATGAAGTATGATCTCATTATTGCAAGAACAAACCAAAGCCCCCATATATATGGATATGCATTTGCATAAGCCAAGAGAAATCATGGAGGAGCCAGATGAATTGTGTGATTGATTACATGGGGGTGGGAGAGACATTGAGGGGCTTAAAGGGGTAACCCAAAAACATGTCTGTATTCTTTCACTTATTTTAATGAGCTGGCATCACTTTCATAATGAAAATACCAAACTTTTGAAAGAGGGGGAAGGTGCAAGAAAACCAAACAAAAGCCATATTTGAAGGCTTCATAATCCTCTTGCAATGCTGACGTGTGCCACCGTGTGTGGAACTATGTGGGTGTAGGGCACAGCAGTGACCACAGCATACACTCACCTTCACATGCCTCAAAGGGCAAAACAGTAATGAGTTTTCTTTCTTGTTGGTATTAGAAATAAGGGAATAGGAGGGTGCAGGGGATAGACTGGTCCTCACTGGAGAAGATGGGTTTTGAGTCACTCCTTGGCAGGATAATAATGCTAAGAGCAAACACTTATGAGAAGCTTCCCTACTTCCTGCATGTCAGCCTCACTCTAACCGTTTCATGCATATAAACTCCCTGATTTCTGCGACAGCCTTCTGAGATGGGTATTTTATTATCATCATCCCCATTTTATAGGTGAGGAAATTCAAGCCCAGGGAGATTAAGTTATTTGCCTGAGGTTATACAGCTACTCCCAACAAAGCTGAGGCCCAAACCAAGGCAGTCTGGCTCAGAGTGTGTGCACCCAACTACTACTACACACTGCCATTTTTCAGACAGGACCATGGATGGTTGAATGGAGACATACCCATTGCAGCCACAGGGAGGGGCCTGAGGAAGCCCCAGAGTCTAAAGCAGCCAGGGTATGTTCTAGAAATGTTACCTATGTAGGAATACTGTGCCTCCCAGCAAAGACCTGGCTGGATGCCTTAAGCTTCATTCACAAGTACCTGAGAGGATTATGGATCCTCACTGAATCCTCACTGATGCACCTTGCTGCTGCATCTCACCTAGGTTCACTGGACAGATAGCTGGCTGAGCAGCTTGCTCACACGTCAGTGCTGGCAGTTCAGTCTAAGATTAGAGGGTTGTATGTTACACTGCTGGTGCTTTTTTTGTCCACTGTAGCTGATCACATCGGGCATACCTCTCCCGTGTGTAGTCCCATGGGCTTCTCAGCATGCCTCAACGCACCTGCTCCAAAATGTGTTTTCCCATCTCTTGGTGATGCCTTCCAAGTCCCTCAGAGTCAATTTTGCATGTGCCACCCATCTATGCATTTCAGTCCCACATCTCAAATACCACTGTCAGGTTTGGTGAAAATCCAACCAGCCATTTTCACATGATATGATGACAGACAAATAGAGAGAAATGTAATTGAAGTTATAATTATTATCCAAGGCTCTCTGAGCTGGAGTCATATGTGTACCAAATTCCCCAAAAAGCAAGTACTGACCAAAATTTCCCAGAAAACAAGTACTGACCATTTGGGTGTTTCCTTCCTCCCTGTCCCCTTCCTTCCTTCTCTTCTGTTTCCCTCCTTTACCTGCACATCACTGAGTTTCCTTCTCTCCTTCTCTTTCCCTGTACCTTCCTTGTCATGTTTCTTGAACACCTACTTTGTAGGTACACCCAGCTATCCATGCCCATCTGCTGCCATCACTTCAGCCTGGAGGAAAGGTGGTCTCAACTCCCCACCCTTCTCCCTACTAAATTCATCAGCTACAGTACTAAAGTCTCCAGTAACCATAGCGGATAAACAGCACAACAAGCAGTGTCCTCTGGGTGGGAGAATCCTTCACCCACCCCTGCCCCAGCCACGGCCCACCTACAGTTTTCCTGAGAGAAGGCGTCTGGAGTGACCTGTCTCATTTCTTTCCAGGAGCTTTAATTCGCCACATCAGTGTCTCCAAACTTTTAATCCATAAAAAAATGTATCCTGCCCCTCAATATATTTAGGTAAAAATAATATGCATGTTACCAAATGAATTTACATTCTGAAACATGCACACAAAATAAACATTTGTAAAGTATTATGTAAGATAGTATTATAAATAGAAGTTCTAACGTTTTATTCCCAGTATCCCACCTTGCAAACCACAGCTTTAAATAACCCAGCTGCCTGCAGCCCATGCTAACTGGAGTTTCTGTTTCTGTATTTGCAGGACATGTTCACATTACAGACTTCAACATAGCGACGGTAGTGAAAGGAGCAGAAAGGGCTTCCTCCATGGCTGGCACCAAGCCCTACATGGGTGAGTGTTCCAGGCCCCTTCTTTTCATGTGATCAGGCTCAATGCCTAAGACTCAGCATCCTTCTCTTGTTTCGTCTGCCACTGCCTGCTGCCACACACCCTCCTCCCATGCTCCCATGAGGCCCCACAGTTCCCAGTAGATACAATGCTCTCTCGAAGCTCTGGACCTTTTCCAAGCTGTCTCCTCTGCTAGACAACCACTCCCCTCTTGGTTTTTCTAGAGAACTCCTGCTCAGCCAGAGAGCCATGGCTCAGGCTTGAGAGGGTGGCAAACAAAACAAGTACTTTCTTTTCCATTTACGTTCAGTATTTTCCAGAATTTAACTTGGTGATGGCCATTCTGGGTCTATATTCTTAGACACACAGTGTTCTTTCAATATGCAGTTTTAAATCGTTTTTTTAAGGAATTTTTATGGAATTATCATTTTTAGTATGCATTCTGTTCTCTTGCTTTTATTTTCTTGGTTATGGATGCCTCTTATCTGAATGCTGGATCTTCTTTGCCAATCTTCAACATTTCTCACTGTCTCTCAAATCTTTACTACCTCTTCCTTCATTTCTTTAAAAATGTTCTCATTGTCATATTTCTCTTTCTCCCAAGGCATTATCTATTGTGTTTATTTGTTTCGTGCATTTTCTAGTGAAGTCTTCATTTCTGAAATCATTTGCCCTTGATTTCTTTCTCCCTAAGTTCTCTCACCTGATTTCTGAGTTTTTTATTCTATGTTGTTTTTCATGTCTTACATAATTTTGTTAATGCTTTTATTACGTGTTAATTCTGAATATCTATATTGTTATCAATTGCTGTGTAACAAACTGTGGCAAAACATAGTGGTTTAGGACAATCACAATATTATTTCTCGCAATTCTTTTGGTTAACCAAGTGTTTTCTCTTCGGGTTTAGCTGGTTCACTCATGAAAATGCATTCAGCTGGTAGGTCAGCTGGGAGCTGGGTTCAGCTAGGACAGCTGAGATAAACATATCACTCTTTCTCTATGTGGTCTTTCATCATCGAAGTGGCTAGAGTGAACTTCCTCACATGCAGTTTCAAGATGGTAGAGCCAGTTCCCCCATGCTTATCAGGACTCTGCCTGCTTCACATTTCCTGATGTTCGGTTGGTCAAGGCAAGTCACATAGCCAACCACGTGGAAGGGAACTGCATGGAGCATGGGTATCAGAAGGCTGATGCATGGGGGAACCGTGAATGAAACAACCCATCACTGTGTCTTTTAACTCCTTTGAAACGTAGTCTATAGGTTCGTTCTGTTTTATCAGCACATCTTTCTGTGTGTTTGTATTGCAGTGGTGTTATTCTGCTCTTCATTCTCCTTTTACTTGTAACAACTTGGTATGGAATTTGACTTTGATACTTTTCTGTTGCTCTTTTGTTTCAGTAATTGTTGATGATTACTAATATATCATATGCATGAGTTTTATGCCTAGATAATCCACATTTACCATTACAAATAATAAGAGAAATACATGTTTAAGGCTAGAAAATGTAATCAGTGCTGCACAAAGGTACACACACATTTACAGCCCAAATTTCTCCATATCTTTCTTCCAAAGGTTACTGCTTTTAATGTTTTCCTTTTATTTTCCTTTTTCAAATGGAAGAAGGAGGCCTTAGGAAGCATAGAATCTGAAAAATGGATGAAGCATTAATAGGCGATACCAAACCAGAGGTGCAACTTTTGCTGCAGAAAACTAACCACTGGGATGAGGAGTCCACCATCTCGGCTGAACTCTGTGCTGCTGTCTGTCATTCAGCAGTGAAAATTCCCTGTTTGGCCTCACTTACCTCTGGCCAGATTATGCCTTATAGGGCACCGTATATTGAATTAAACAACCAAAATCTTTCCTCCCCAACCTCATAAACAGCGCCTAAAACCGCCTGGAGGAGTTAAGAGTTGCACATGGGTATTGGAGTGGAGGAGGAGGCTTAGTTTGGACGTGGTGGAGGGTTTGAATTCCACATGGCCTGCGGAAGAAGAGACCTCCCTGAGCCCTTGGCAAAACCTAAATTCCAATCTATCTTCATGAACACTAGGGTTTTGGGGATCCACTATATCCTTCTTATTATCTTCCTTACAGATTTAAAAAGATATGACTATTTCCCTGGAAGGATAAATTCCACCTTTGGACTTGAGATCAAAATAGAGCCAGCTGAGGGGCCTCCAGCAAGAGAGAGGGGTAGAAATTGCTCATTTTATGTGAACTTTGTTCTTCTAAACTTTTAGAAGATGGTGTGGTTCAGGATCGCATTCCTTACTTAACAGACCTGTCTCTTGTGTTGTTTTGTGAAGTGTCAACATCTAAGGCAGCTTGCTATCCAGGTTTCCTGGCTTTGTTCTCCTCTCCCATTTTTATCTGGAGTTCCTCTTTCCTTTGTCTGTAGGGTCCTTGTCCTGATGCATTTTGGTTCCACATCATACAGTTTTTCCTTGGGGCTTTTTCCTGGAAGGATTTGTGACTGGGTGGATTATAGACTTTTGATGTCCCGATTCTTCCACCTCCTTCAGAATTTATCGAGAGCCCTTTCAATGCCCCTGATACTAGACTGGACAAACTCCTACCAGCTTCAGCTGCTGTGCTCAGAGTGGTCAGCTGTGTTTCCCAGTGAATACCTGCTGAATACCTTGGAGTTCTTTGTTTTCTGGTCCATAGAATGCTGCTCTGCTGCTTCTCTTGGTTTCTGTGTAGAAATCACTACCATGCACTTCTTGTCACTGTGGGTGTTTTGCTCCTACCCACCTGTATTTTGAGGGTTGTGGAGACAACTTATTTTTGTAGCAAATGCATGCATGGGTTTTTGGTTTAGCAATCTGTTTGCTCTGTTTTATATGCAGATTTGGGGAGATTCAAAATCTATACCATCATCTCTCTAGAATCTACTACTCATGTCATTAATCTTTCATTTATTAAATAAATTGAATAAAGTAAGTTTGGCTACAAATAAATTGAATAAATAAAGTTTGGCTACAAATACCCTCAATGGTATAAATAATAGGCAACTTGCTTTTAAGTATTGACTACATGTCAGGCACTGAGCTAAGTGCTTTCCACCTAAAATTTAACGTGAAGATAGGCCCATTAACTATAACCTCTAAGCTCTTCTAATGCCCTCGAACATGGGATAGACACAAGTATCTCTTTCCATTTTAGAGTTAAGGAAATGGTGGCTTAGGAGGTTGGGTGACTTCCCCATGTTGACATTGTTGGCAAGAGTCAGACCCAGGTAAATGTGACTCCAAAACCTAAGCTCTGAAGTACATCTCAACCTGACCTCCCATGACAGCAACTCCTTTTTAGCAAAAATACCAGCAGATATCCATATAAGTGAATTCATTCACTTACAGGTAGTCTTCATGGGAGCCTGAGCACTTACTCCAATAAGGCTTTTTTTTGTTGACGACCTTTCTGAGATCCCTTTCCGGAAGGATCTAGAGCTGGGGCAAATCTGACCGAAGAAGTCACTGCGTTGAGAGTCAAGAGAGATCAAATGGGTGGGATTCAGCAACTGATGGGATGGAGAATGGGGGCAAAGGCAACTTCCCAGGTCTCTGGATTTTGCAGCAGAGTGGTGCTCACTCTGTAGGGGACACAGCAAGACCAGTAGGTTTGTGGAGTGGCATGATGCAGACTGGACATGTGGATGGAGAACCTGCCGGCACTGAGATGCAGCACAGCCAAGGAAGTGGGCGGGATACCCCAAGAAAGATGCAGGAAGGCAGAGAACCAGATTCCAAGGCTCAAGAATGCCGTGCTGGAAGGGGCACGTGGAGGCTGAGGGGGACATCCCACAGGGGAGTGCCAAGAAGAGAGACACAAGGTAAGGGCAGCAGCTCCCATTAGAAGCCTCCTCGTATTCCTACAGATTCGTTCTGACTGCTTTCACGCTGTTTCCAAAAAGCAAATTGATGTCAAGGGGTGTAGATCCTGGACCACTGGAGAAGTTCAAGACAGTTTTTGTTTTTGTTTTGTTTTGTTTGAGACAGAGTTTCACTCTTGTCACCCGGGCTAGAGTATAATGGCATGATCTTGGCTCACTGCAACCTCTGCCTCCCAGGTTCAAGCGATTCTCCTGCCTCAACCTCCCAAGTAGCTGGGATTACAGGCACGTGCCACCACGCCTGGCTAATATTTGTATTTTTAGTAGAGACAAGGTTTTACCACGTTGACCAGGCTGGTCTTGAACTCCTGACATTAGGTGATTCATCTGCCTCAGCCTCCCAAAGTGCTGGGACTACAGGCATGAGCCATTGTACCTGGCCAAGTTCAAGGCAGTTTTCTGCCAGCCCTGATGTCTCTGCCTGCACGTGGCACCATGCCTGACAGACTCACCCGAGCCTCCTCAAAGGCTCTACTTGGGCTTCCTGGCCCCGCTCTCTGCCTCACACTGTCTGAGGCAGCCCAGTCCAGGTTCTTAGTCTCCAGGAAAGCAGAGCCATGGGGACCCAGCTGGGCACTCTCCTCCATGGCCCTGCTTTCTAAAGGGAGAAGAAATCTGGCCTGTATTGGGACCTCGCTACCTGCCTGTCTTCACATTTAATCCTTGGAAGATTCACACGACGTTTCTTTTTTTTTTTTTTTTTTTTTTTTTTTTTTTTTTTTTGAGACGGAGTCTGTCGCCCAGGCTGGAGTGCAGTGGCGTCAACTCGGCTCACTACAGGCTCCGCCTCCTGGGTTTACGCCATTCTCCTGCCTCAGCCTCCCGAGTAGCTGGGACTACAGGCGCCCGCCACCTCGCCCGGCTGGTTTTTTTGTACTTTTAGTAGAGACGGGGTTTCACCGTGTCAGCCAGGATGGTCTCGATCTCCTGACCTTGTGATCCGCCCGTCTCGGCCTCCCAAAGTGCTGGGATTATAGGCGTGGGCCACCGCGCCCGGCCCACACGACGTTTCTACATCTCTCTTATTTTATGTGTGAGGAACCTGAGGTCCGGAGAGGTTAATTAGCCTGCCCAGGGCCACACAGCTCGTCAGCGAAGGAGCCAGGATTTGAAGCCAAGTCTGTTTGCATCTGAAGTCTATGCTTTTGCTGCTACAACAAGCTGCGTTTTTGACACTGAGCTCCTGAATTATAAAGACGACTTTCTCAGCCAAGAAATAAGTTCATTGTCCCAGCTGTAGGTGAGAGTTGGGGCTACTGATGTCCTTCCAATTAGAAAAGCTTCAGGCCTGACTTAATGGCCAAATGTACAGAAGAGATTTTTATAGGCTTTAGAGGACACAGCTGATTTTTCCAAATGGTTGTATTTTCAGACATTGTAGTTGGCGAACAGTACCAGTCTGTGGGAGTTTAGTGGGGAAGATGGGGTTAAGGGAGAGCTCTCTCAATAAAGTCAAATCTTGCAGCTCCTGGGGCTGTAAATTCCTAATGCCAAGTGGCAGGTTTGTTTATTTCACTCACTTGAGCTGTTCAGTTCAAAGGCCCAATAACAAGTTCCCAGAATGTTCCCCACACAGATTCAGAAAATGGGCTGATGAGTAAGCTCCCAGAGGTAACTCACAAAAGATGATCCCGGAAGAAAAATTTGCATAGGGCTGAATTTTCATTAATTAAAAGAGCAGATGGAATTTGCAATTGGAGAAAAAAAAGATCTCTCTAAAATGTGCCAGATTAGAAGTCAGAATGTTCCAGCAGCCACACGGGGCTTCAGAGTTTATTAATTTGAGGTGAAATGAAGAGCAGGGCATTCATTCAGTAAACATTTGCAGAGTGTTTAGGAGGTACAGGGCTTAGTTAGGCACTGGGACTGCAGAGGGAAATACTGCTCTCCCAGTCCTTACGCAGATCGTATGAACATAGTCGTACACAGGTCACAGTCAAGGAGGACGATGGTGTAGCTACTGGAAGGAGGTGCTTCTGGCATGAAAAGGGGGAGGTGAGATCGTTTTGGACAGTTTTAAGACCGGTTCCTGGAGAAGGTGACAATCTGAATTAGACTTTAAGGAGGTGCTCTGTTGGGTAACGATACAGAGAGGACATTTACACAGATGGAACAGCCCATACAAAGGCATGGAGGAGTGAAGCACCATTGTGTGAAGGGAGATCTTGGCAGCTCCATTGTTTTACAGCTTCTAGGACAAGAGGAGGTGGGGAGGGAGAGAGGAGACAGGCCAAAGCACAGGAGTCTTGAATGCTGTGGTAAGAGCCCAGGGAACCAGTGGAAGTTTCAATGCTGGAGACCACTGAGATCAGACTCATAGGATTAGGGCCTCAAGAGTGGTGACCTTGGAGAAATAGATGAGTAACAGGAAAGCATTAGGGGTCAGGCTCACGGAGGGTCCAGGTGAAGTGTGGGCTTCAGCATGGGGTGGTTGGGTGTCTTCCACTAAGTGGCTGAGTGAACCTGGGTGAATCTCATTACCAGACATAGTGCGCATAAAGCACTTACCATGATGAACACTCAGGAAATGTTGGCCACTGAACCACAGGACCTCTCAGAATCCTCGTCTGAGAAATGGGATTAATGGTTTATGCAGTCAGCCTCAGGAGGTTGCTCTGAGGATATATTGACATTAAGTATGGAAGGCATATAGCATAATGCCTGATGAAAGGTAACTACTCAAAACCAGTAGCCAATATTAATGTTTGTTCCGATTGCTAATAGTTCAATGATTATTTGGTGTATGCCAAAGACTGGGAACACAGGACTAACTTCAACATTCCCCTGCCTTATGGAACTCACACTCCAGTTGTGGAAACAGACTAACCAAATCCTAGTTCCCTGCAAGGTCTCGGTTGGCCGGGGGATGGTGGGTGCGCTAGGGAGATGATAGGGCTGTTGCATTGTCAGCACTCACCAAATGTCAGTTCCCTTCCCCCAGGACACTGCAGTGAGCACAGAGGGATGCTGGTGGTGATGGCAGCAGTGGCCTGTCTGCAGTGGGGGAGGTGCAACCAGGGCTCTGTGCTCCACGGAGCCAACAGGAGCCAGAACAGGTGGAAGCCCCGCCGCCCCCTTCTGAGGTGGAGAGGTGAGATCCCTGCCCTCCTGGCTGCAGCTGTAGCTGCTCAGCTGCAGCTGCAGACCTGGGCATCCCTGTGCTCTCAGGGAAACCCCATTCCCCCCATAGGCTCAGGGGCACCTGTTCCTGCTGCCTGGACTCTCCCTGCTCCTGGTACCCACTCTGATTTCAGAGTGGGGTTGTGGCCAAGCCTGGGTACATACCAGCTAGGTATGCACATACTCAGGGCAGCACTGACATGCCAGCCCCCTGCTACCTTGGTCCCCTCCAGACATTGGGCACTGACAAGCATGAGAGGGAGACTAAAAGGGTGCTGAGAATGGCTCATAGCTGGCCTGCAGGAGCCCATCAGCACAAACAGCATGGGCACCATGAACAGTGGCAGGAGGCAGACAGGCTACTGGGTGGAAAGGAGTGGGTCCCCATGAAGCCCCACTTTCAAGCCAGGGATGGTCTGAAGCCTGAGGGCTGGGCTGCCAGTTCTGCTGACCGGAGTGAGAACTTGTGATGCCTTTTCCAGGCCCACCCATGGCCACCCATGGACCAATCACCACGTACTTCCTTCCCTCTGAAGCCCATAAAAACCCCAAACTAAGCAAGACTGGGGCAGATGTTGGGACAACCTGCCTGCGGAGAGGAGCTACCCACTGTGGGTCTCCTCACAGCTGACAGCTGAACAGACATCTGCACAATCTGCCTGTGGAAAGGAGCTACCCACTTCAGGTCTCCTGAGAGCTGTAGTGTAGCTCAATAAAGCACCTCTTTGTGTTGCTTACCCTCCAGTTGTCCATGTACCTCATTCTTCCTGGACACAGGACAAGAACTCAGGACCTGCTGAATGGTGGGAGTGAAAGAGCTGTAACACAAACAGGGCTGAAATATGCCCCCCACCTGCTCACCACGTTGTGAACACAAGGAGAGAAGCAGAGAAGAACTGTAACCCTTCAGGGAGCCCAGACTTAGGAGCTCCCCAAGCCAGGGCTGTGATGCCCTCTTTGGGGCTCTGCAGTTCCTGGCATCTCCAAGCTTCTAGGCACCACCATGTTCCCCAGTGCCCACAGTGAAAGCCACTCTCAGTATGCCTGGTCCAGCTGAAGCCTTGCAGGGAGCTGGCGCTCGTGCCAATACCTGGAGCTGTCCACCCCACCACAGCCAGCATGCCTTCCTGTGTGCAATGCCCGGACCCCCATGCTCGCTCGCTCATGCAACCCTCACTGCTGACTGCCTGGCTTGCCCTTGGCAGGCATGGGATCTGGGCTGGTAGCACAAGCCGAGTGCAGCCTGCCAGGCCGAGCAAGCAGAATGAACCATTCAGGCCTGAGGAAAAACTCAGGTGAAGGCACCACCAGCCATGGGGGTTTCCGGCTGGGGAAGCAACACCCCAAGGATCCCGTGACAGTGGGGCCGCCATGGCAGTGTCGTGCTCTCCTTGTAGATATTATTGAGGCCAGGGAAAGTGAAGTTTGCTTCCCAGAGAAAGTGGCAAAGCCAGCATTCGGCCCTAGGTCAGTGAGGCTCCGCTGCCCATTATCTTTCCTGAGAACCATTCATTCATTCATTCATTCATTCATTCAACAGAGATTTGCTGAGCACCTTCTACATGCTAGGCAGTGTTCTATGAGCTGAAAATGCATGTGTGAATAAAACAAAGTATTCCTGCCTTCATTGGTTTGGCTGTTCGTGAGGGAAACAGTCACTTTAAAAATCATCAAACTGATAAATACGTAGTTTGAGATGCTTAGTTTTGAGGAATAATTTTCATGCAGTAAAATGTACTCCTTTAGTGTATAGTTCTCTGAATTCAGACAAACACATACAGTCATAGATAAACACCACCATGATAAAGATATCGATGGGTTCCGTCACCCCCACAAAAGTTCCTCATTCCCAGTCCCTGGCAACCAGCAATTGGTTTTTTACCCCTATGATTGTGCCTATTCCAGAGAGTCATATAAATGAGATCATATTGTATGCAGCCTTTTGAATGTGACTTTTTCACTTAGAATGATGTATTTGAGACTTACTCATGTCGTGTGTATCAGTAGTGGCTTCCTATTGCTGGATATACATACACATGTTTTATCTGTTCATCAGTTGAGGGACACTTGAGTTGTTTAGAGTTTTACATATTTATGATTAAAACTATTATGGACATTTGCATACAGGTTTTATATGAGCTTAAATTTCCATTTCTCTGGAATAATTACCTAGAAGTAGGATTGCTGGATCATTTGGTATGAAACTGCGAAATCGGTTTCTAGAATGCCTAAACCACTTTACATTCCCACAAGCAACAAATGAGAGACACAGTTGTTCTGCGTCCTCCCCAGGACTTGGTATTGTCCTGTCATTGAGGTCATTAGGCATTCTAACAGGTCAGTCATGATTTCAACTTGCAAATCCCTAGTAACTAATGGGGTTGAGCATCTTTTCACTTGCCAATTTGACATCCACATATTTTCTGTGTGGAGTGTATGTTCAAGTCACTTGCCCATTAATTTATTGGATTATTTTGGCCAGGCACACTGGCTCATGCCTGCAATCTCAGCACTTAGGGAGGCTGAGGCGGGCAGATCACTTGAGACCAGGATTTCAAGACCAGCCTGGCCAACATGGAGAAACCCTGTCTCTACTAAAAAATACAAAAAATTAACTGGGTGTGGTGGCATGCACCTGTAATCCCACTTACTCAGGAAGCTGAAGCCCAGGAGGCAGAGGTTGCAGTGAGCCAAGATTGCACCACTACAGTCCACCCTGGGCAACAGAGCGAGACTCCATCTAAACAACAACAACAAAAAAAAAAAACAAAAAAAGAAGGAAAGAAAGAAAAAAACATTTACTGGATTATTTTATTTTATTACATTTTGAGAGTTTTAAAATATATCCTGGATAGAATTCCTTTATCAGATGTATATTCTAAAAATATTTTCTCCAAGTCAGTGGCTTGTCTTTCTATTATCTTAAAAGAGTCTTCTTAAATTTATTTTTATTTGACTATTCAAGTGAAGCAGTGGGACTGCTAAAGGAACAAAGAAGTTTGTTACCAGTTGTGATCAATTAGTTATAAACACCACTGTACTTAGATCAATTTAAGAGTCTTTTTTAAAAGCAGAAGTTTTAAGTTATGATGTCAGCTGTAAGGTTTTTGCAGTGCTTCATAAGGTGAAGAAGTTCCCTTCTACTTCCAATTTATTCAGTTTTTTTTAAATCATAAATGCATGTTGAATTTGGTCACATGGCATTTCTAAATCTGTGGAGATAATCCTGTGGTTTCTCTTCTATAGTCTGTTAAAATACTGCTGACTGACTTTGAAATGTTGCACCAGCCTTACCTTCCCAGAAGAAACCCTGTTTGCTCATAACATATCTTTTACATATAATCCTGCAATCAGTGTACTAATATCTTGTTCATGATATTTACATCTAGGTTCTTGAGGAATTTTTGTCCGTAGTTCTATTTTCTTGTAACAACTTGGTGTGGTTGATATTTAGACCACTTATATTTAATGTAATTATTGAGATAATTTTATTTAAATCTACTATCTTGCCTTTTCTTGTATTCGTTTCGTTTGGTCTTTGTTCCTCTTTTTCCTCCTTATTTTGGATTAGTTAATCGTTACTTATGGTCCACTTTAACTTCTCCATTAGCTTAGTATTTATACCTTTTTAAAAAGCAATATACTTCTTCAATTAGTCAGAAAACACCTTAAAATCTGTTACAGCATGTGTAATCTTATAATATACCCAAATTCATTATATTCATCCCTTTTTACTATAAATATATAATTCATAGAATTTATTTTTGCTTTACATAATCAATTATATTTTGTAGTGGTTAAAACTTAAAAAAAAACTTTACATTTACCTTCTTTTTGCTATTTTCATATTCTTTCTTTGTGTAGCTTCAGTTTTCTAGCAGTTATTATATTCATTCTACCTGGAGGACTTCCTTTAATAATTCTGACTATTAAAATCTACTGGTAATGAATTCTTTCTTCTTTTGGTTTGCTTATATAAGGAAAAGAGTCTTTATTTCCTTACATTGTTACAAGATATTTTAACTAGATACAGAACTCTGGGTTAAGAGGGTGTTTTTTTTTTTTTCCTTAGTCACTTCAATATTGCCACTCCATTGCTTCTGATTTGCAGTGTTACTGACAACAAGTCTGCTGTAATTCCTATCCCTGTTCCTCTGTAGGTCATATGCTTTTTTCCTTCAGCTGACTCCAAGATTTTCTCTCTCTCTTTGGTTTTAGATATGAGGTACCAAGGCATATTGGATTTTTTTTCTTTTTGATGTTTATTCTGGTTGGTGTTTTCTGAGCTTTTTGGGTATGTGGTTTGATTACTCATCATTTTTAGAAAATTCTTGGTCATTATCTCTGCAAATGTATATATTTTTGACCCATTCTCTCTCTACTCTGTTTCTGGGATTTCAAAAGTGAGATCTTTGATATTTTCCCTCACAATATTTGCATGCTCTCTTCTCCCCATCCCCCACCACACTTTTGTCTCTTAGTGTTTCACTTCAGGCAATTTCTTTTG